>NW_011948412.1:571837-907606 GCF_000503995.2 Ceratosolen solmsi marchali
TTCCCTACATTTATAAATACACTGTATTTCATATTCTCGCAAATAAATTTTTACGGAAATATAATATATTTATTATATACATTGATCTAAATAATATAGGATAATAATATAACACAAATTTTTACAAAAATATAATATATTTATTATATAAATTAATCTAAATAATATATACACATGCAGTCATTATATTTAATATTTATATATTCAGATTTCTATTATAACAATAAAAATACATGTGTTATAAGTAGTATGAAAGAGCATTAAAAAGCTGAAAATTATTTTTAAAAACTCTTAACCATTTAAAATTTTATACATTTGGAAAAAATGCAAAAATTATATTTAAATTACTTTGAAGCTATGACTTATTATTTTTATTAAAATATATATAATATATAATAAATTTTAGAATTAAACATAACTATATTCAATAATAAGAAGTAATATAATAAGAATAATATATTAACATATATAACAATAATAAAATATGAAGCAATAAGTATAAAGAATTTTTATGATATGTAAATTTAGACTTAAGTACATCAATAAATTCAAAAATAAATATTATAAATATTAGATTTTTCCTTTTGTGGCTTTATATTTAGCAGTCTTTATAAATTGCGATTCATTTTATCACACAAGAAAAATCATATTTATAATAAATTTTTTGTTAATAAGGTTACGGTTAATAAATTTATCGTATCGTTTACGAAAGTAAATAATTACTCTATTTATACATCGAATAGTAGATACAAAATCTTTTATCTGGTATTCTATGTATATTGTTTGTAAAAATAAATTCGTGTATTTAAAATCTCTCATATGTTTACAAATAATTTTCCAAGTATTTCATAGATATCTTACAATAAATTATCGTAGATAAAATAATTTCTCAAATAATCGTAAGTTTCCATCATAGATAAAGTATGTATACACCTTTTTCCCTTAATTTCTTAAGGACGAAATTATTAATTATACCCTATAATCGATTCGCGACTTAAAAGGCAAAAATTAAACTGTTTTATCGATATAACGTACGACCAATATTGAGGAAATGATATCCCAAATGGTAAATTAATTTTTGACATCATATAAAATTCATAATTTATCGATAAACATAACAGAAAAGTATTATAATGAAACATAAATCTCAGTTTATGTTTTCGTTATTACGAACTAACTTCATTATATATATATATATCAGTATTATAGTATAAAAACTGAAATATTTGCTTTATAATTATAAATTTTTTTATAAAATATATATTCATATAAAAATAATATTAAAAAAATATTCATTTTAGATTCCTTAAGTGCTATAAAATTATCAGTGTAGTAATTTAAACATGTTTCTACACAAATATGTTCCAATGACTATATTTTAAATATTTTAATGCTTATTTAAAATATTTTCTATTTTATTGTAATAAAATTTATTAATAAAGTTTTAAACATTATAAAGAAATAATTAAATAACAATCATATTTTAAATATCTTTTCTTTATGATTAGTTATTGGAATATAATACAGTTTCATATGGTTGATTACTATATAGAGCAAATTTATGATATATTAAAGTATATGATGAAGTTTCTTAATGTAAACAATTGGATTTTGATAAAGATTGGAAGTCCACTGTATATGTATTGTTGTATATGATGATATATATATATATATAACATGTCTTACATTTTTTATTGATTTTTTTAATTAATATATTTATTTTAATAAATATATATATATATCATTGTTATTTATAGTTTAACTCTATAATCTTATTTTTAAATTTATTAATTTACTTATCGAAAGCAAAATAAATTACAAAGGCAAAAGTTATTTGGAATAAAAATATTTATCTTATCATTTGCTTAAAATTTTAAATATTTAAGACTAAACTAAAGACTTAATTACTATGTATCTATTATAGTATAAAGGATTTGTTCTTATTATTATCATGCTTCCAATTAAGTATAGAAAATATTACAATTAGACTGCAAGGAATTCCTAGTCCTTTATTAGATCTTTATATGATATACTTTAAGTGGTTGTTTTTCCATTTAGTTATTTGACCATTTAATTACTTCACTACTTCTACGATTACATAAAATCTATACGCAATTAATTAAAATATGTAAAACTATTTTATAAAAATATTTTAACATTCATACAGTTGCATATAATATTGTAAGACATACTGCACGTATAATTCTGTACGAAACGCAGCTAAAATTATATATCAATTTTATAAATGTATACATGAATAATCCATTTTTATTTAAAATATTCTTTAACTTTCAAAGAAAACAATTTCATAATATATTAATTTCCTTATGAAACATAAGTTTAAGAAGAGATATATCACTTATTAAAAAAACTTTACTTGTTAAAAAAATTAAATATTAATTATATGTTATGAATTGATTATTATTTAATTAACTTTTATCTGAAAACATAAAAATTGGAAATTTTTACATTGTCAATTATAAGATTTATATTATCAATAATAAATTGTATTCTAATATTTTTTATACTAAGTTCATTCATTAAAGACAAAGAAAATTAATAGAAACCTAAATATATATAACCAAATAAATAAAACCTTAATATTTGGCAAGATTGCAAAGAGAATAATATATAAATAAATATTTCGAATATAAACTATAGAGATAAATATATGAAACATATTTCAATAGCTCCAACAAAAATATGATTAAATATTTTCGTATCGATTTTTTGAAAATAAAATTGAAAATATTATTATTGAAAACATTTATTCAATATCGTTTACTTTTGATTATATTGCCATGATTCATATTCTTATAACAAAATGTTTTTCTTAATTTGTCTTTAAAATGTTGAACAAAGCTTTTATGAGGTTTTATATATAATAACATTAATATTATATGTTCGGAATTCCAACCACTCGGTGGTCGAAGGACGAGGATGGTTGGATTAGACCATGTCCACCAGTTTGCTGGTGGGAAAAAGTGTGGTTAAGTGGAAAGGGTAATGCTTCAATTCAGTATCCAACATATTTGCTTTGCATGTTGTTTATTGCGTTTTATTTTACAACTACATAATGACGATTCTACATTGATGACGAGAATCGTTGAGATCTTGCCGTTCTTTGGTGATTTCCACATGGTGGTAGTATGAATTTCATGTCGAATTATGAGGTCGAATATCTCCGGATCCTCTTGATACAGAGCGCTTGGCAGTGGGTCACTACACTGAACAGTGAGAAGTCGTAAATCTCCGTATACCCCTTGGTGTAGTTCCACGTGGTGGGTGAAGTCCTCTTGATGTCTTGTGGAGTGAAAGGCTTAACGTATATATATCACGTATTATAAATGGTTAATACCTCAATGCGACACTTCTTTAGAGTGAGTGCAATGGCACTTTAACATTGAGTGCGATGGCACGTCTTGTTCCTGCGTGCAATGGTATGTCTGGATTCTGAGTGCTTGGCACGTTTTGGTACTGATAACCTGCAACCGCCTAGTGCGCTTGGGCTCGCTGCTTGCGATTATAGACTGAGAGAATTCCCTCGCACGATGCTTGAGGATTCCTTTAATTTTTAGTCCTGGAGCTTGCTACAGTCTCATTTAAATGGTTCTAAAACGGTATTATATACACCTTTTCTCGAATTGTCACGCATTGTCTCCTCAATCCGGAGTACAACTCCTATTACAATGACGTCTTACAGAAGGTGCAGCACCTCATCCGGAGAACAGCTCCGCTTACAGAAGGTGCGGCGCCTCATCCGGAGAACAGATCCGAAGAACAGTAGTCTTGCAAAAGGTCCAGCACCTCATCCGGAGAATAGATCCGAAGAACAGTAGTCTTGCAAAAGGTGCAGCGCCTCATCCGTAGAACAGTAACGAGAGTGTGGCGGCCCCTTGCAGTTCAGCGCGTCTCCTCTTAGTTGACTCAAGCAAAAGCTTGCTTAAAATGCTGCTTTAAATATTCGAGTGAGTTTCATTATCTAGCAACACTTAGACATTGTTGCTATGCTGAAAATTCTTGCATGACGTCAGAGTCCAAGCTCTAGAACGTTCGACAATTTTAGGGAAGCAAGGCTCTACAAATTTTGTAGAATTCAAACAACGTTGCTATGCGGAAACTAGATAAACATTACAGGACGTTCGCAAGCAAAGGCTTTAAAATGATCGAGAAATTTCGGAGTCAATGTTTATGATTTCGCGATTTAGAATTATTATAGATTTCCGAGAATTAATTTTCTTGGAAAGTGCTCCAATCCTGAACACCATGCTTTGTGGAAGTAAAATGCTGATCTCTCCCGGCTACCACTTCGTGTATTCAGGCATTATACGTGGGGGTCAGAGTCAGCCTTTAGTTGTCAGGGTTGCTACCATCTCACTTGACTATTTTCAAAACTGAATTATACGTTATCGTATGATACCGTTGGTTTATTCTGCCAACACCTTTTCCTTGTCGGTTATGTAATTGAATGCACACACGAAATTGAAGGCGTGTTCCGTGGCGGCCCTGCTAAGAGAGTGCGTTTTGAGTTGTTTAGTAAAACGGTCAATTTCAACTAAAGTGTTGTTGAGAATAAGAAAATACATCATATACATTGTTGACTCCTGTTTCTTGACTGCTTTGACCAACTGTTCACGCCCTTTCTTCTAACCTTTATTTTAGGCTCGTGCTCATTTATTACGACTCACTTATTTAGAGTAAATTGCAGTACGTACCAAGATCATGACTCGCAGACTAGAAACTGTAGTATTTGTCATAATTTCTCAAGTGGCACTACTCAAGAAGTGGCGAGAGCTTTACAACCTCTCTCTTTTCTCAGGGTAATCTACCATCAAAGCCATTACGTCTCGAGGATAAGGAACCTTGCAACTTTCTAGTTCTCCAACGGAACTGCACCTCTACGCCACATTCCTCATTGAGAATAATAATCTTTTAACTTTAGTTCATCTATAACCTCAACAAGAACAATAATCCCTATAATGAAAAGTAAATTAAATAAACAGCAATAAGAAATATATGTGTTAATTATTGAATCAATCCATTAACCCTTCCACTTGCCCACGTATTCTTCCACACAACATCTAGTGGTTCTCGTAGTTAATTCTAAAACTCTAGTTTATTATAGAAATATTTTTAATCTGTTTAATAATAAATATGTACAAATGATATACAGATTTTTATTATTTGTATTTTTGTTTTATATATATTTTTTTAATAACCCCCTAAAAACTATTTAAAAAATAATTATTACTAAACTAATATAATTTATTTTAATGAAATATGTGTATAATACAAATGAAGATATAAAATCTATACGTAGAAACATTAAATTTTTTACATCTTTATGCACAATAATCGGGTTAAAGTAGTTGAATTAAATGTTAAAATGTGTAGACGTTTAAAATTTGTATTTTTCAAAAATTCCAACAGAGAAGAAACGATTAGAATATGTAATCACATAAACATATTTAAACAGCAAATATCTTATATTAAGGTTGTAATGAAAAGTGAAGATTCAATATTTTAGTTTTTTTATCAGAATTAACTGTAGAATTTACTGTACTACAAATAGCCAT
Source organism: Ceratosolen solmsi marchali (assembly GCF_000503995.2). Taxonomy (NCBI): domain Eukaryota; kingdom Metazoa; phylum Arthropoda; class Insecta; order Hymenoptera; family Agaonidae; genus Ceratosolen; species Ceratosolen solmsi. The sequence continues at coordinate 577,414 of NW_011948412.1, forward strand.
AAGGAAAACTTTAAAATTTCATCACATTAAATATTTTAGAAATTTTTATAATAATTCTGTAAATTGTTCCAGACTGATAAAGCATGTACATTTCTATTAATTTCTTCTTAAACTATTTTATTTTCTGATTTAATCACCAATTAAAGTTACAATCAATATATCTTATAAATATATATTTCTTGTTTAGAACATATTTATAATTTATTAATATTTGACTCCGTACATCATTCTGTTGCCTGTTAGATAAATCAATTAAATTTTCTACTTGTATATCATGAACATTTTTACCAATAACAAAATTAAAAACTTTTGTATTTTATATTTAAAATATATTTAAACAAAACCTATAATCATAAAATTATGTCAGTGTAACTTATATTTTCATAAATAATATTCTCGCATTAATAGATTATTTACTATGTTTTTATGTCCAATATAATCACTTCGCTCGGTAATCACTTTATCGAAATTTTAGTTCAATAAATATTGCTTAAATGCAGTACTATACAGTTTGATATATTATGACACTATTAAAATCACTACTATTAAAATAAGCATTGTATAATACAACAATTTAAAAGTATTTATGTAATTTTAACTAAAAATGTATAAAATCCAGATGCATAAATCCAAATGTATAAAAGCCAAAATTTATAGTATTGTAACAAAAATAGTAATATATCCTTTATCACCTGTCATATAACATCACCTAACATATCCTTTATAACCTTTATTAAATGAATTAAGTATACTGAATATGAATAATTAAATAATTTGCATAAGTTGAATTACAATAATGATTATACATTTTACATTTATAATTTAAACATGTGATATTACACTAGTCAATGAATATATATTATTCATTTTCTTTAAGTATTGTCACAGCAAGTGAATTATAAAAAAGCGTTATACATATGTAGAAAAATATTCTAATCCCCCTCAATCGTAATTATCGTAAATCAAACTGATAGTTCTATATTTTAGAAGATAATATTGTTAGTATCTTTATTCAATACTTTTGAATAAAATATAATTTATCACGTATATAAACATGCAAATCGACATCACAAATATCACATATAATTTCTAATATATATTTGTTTTTTTTAACTCTTGTACACTGACACTTACTATGTAGTACACCTTTACATTTCGAACTATAAACTTAGAAACTTTTAATATTTTACTTTTCTTTTAATCAAATATATAAACAACTAACTAGCATATCATATGTATTAATTGATGCCTATTTATACATTTTTATTTTAATATTCTTTATTATATATGAATTCGTATAATTATTAAAAGAAAATTTAACTAGCAAATAATATTGATGAATATAACATGACGAAAATGATACGATCATAATAATATAGTTTTCAAAATTAAAAAATAATATATATGAATGATAATAATCATCAACATATAAAAATATAAAATATTTGAATGTAGTATCGAGGGTAATGTAATTCAATTAATATCGAATGTAATAAAAGATTTATATTCACAAATTTGTTAATACTTTTTGTATTTATTATTGTCATATAAATGAAAATATATTAATATTATAATATATAATACATTCATAGATGCATGATAATATAAAAAATAATTATAAAGTTTCATATATTTCATTATATTTTTTATATTGTTCTTTACAATTATTGTAACTAATTAATAATAATATTTCAATGAATTATTTATATTAGAAAATGGTGTATAACAAAATTAATCAATACTTTACAGATATAGATAAAAAATAAACATTATATTTAAATGTATTTCAAATTATATAAAATATAAGTAAATTATAATTATCAGAATAATTTAAACTATTTTACCTCACTCGGTAAATATGCAAAAATTAAAAATATAAATAATTACAAATTACTACGGATGGTAAAAATAATATTTACATTAATTATGATATCAATTAAATATAATTCTAAAATTTCACATTTAATGAAATAATTATAAATAATATGTACAAGCATAAATGTCTGCAATTGATTAAATAACATTTACAATAATTTCAATTTATTATATCGAAATTTATAATGTAATTAAACTATTTGAACATAATTAAATAAATTGTATTTTAATAAAAAAATTTAATAAACATTATAAATCTATAATCACAAAAATTCCTTTATTACAAACATCTATTTCAAAAACCACGGTCGAATCAACTGTCTAATGATTCTCGAATAAGAGAGACTCCGTTCATTTAGGGACTAAAGCACGTGCTCAGTACTCCCAATTCACCCTTTCGACTTGCACTTTCAGACGACGTTCCAAGTTAATGGTCAACTGCCTAATTACTACAAATTCAACAATTCTCGCTAAAATCAGTAACACCAATATCACTGTAACAACTGCTTAAATAAAGGCCGCTAAAACCAATTGTGTTTACTCTGAATTGATGCTTTAACCTCTCACTCATCCCCCCTCCATCGCCATTAAACCGATGGTACGGTCTAATCCACCCACCCTGATTTGCGATCATACTGGTGGTTGGAATTCCAAATATTACGGCACTCTTTTCACTGTCTCTATTTTTTTAAATTAATAAGAACATTTATAAAAATCAGTTTGATATTTTACATTAGTATAGTAATAAATTAATACATTTAATAAGTAATAAAAGAAAACAGATTATAAATTATTTGGACTTTATAAATCAGATAGTTCAGGAGTTATATAAAATTTAAGAATATCTATAATATACTAAATAAATAAGTAGAAGCTATATGACAATATTCATTTACTTTTGTTTATTAAAAATTTTCTGATTGAATTTAATTAATCTAATAAATATATTCAATGTAAATATTTCATGATTTACATAAATCTTGCAAGCTAACAACAGGTTTTTGAAATAATTATTTATATAAAATATATTTATATAAAATAATTATTCATATTACCAAATTTTAACACGTAAACACTTGCTTCGTTTATAAATATACATAGAATAACGCTTGCTTGTAAAGAGCATATATCTTTTTAACAATTTTAATTATTTTTATAAATTATTAAAAACTTAATTTTTTCACACAGATTATTATGCACATTCAAAAAATTTGTTTTATTTGTCAAACATATGAGTCTAAATAATGAAACAATTACACATAAATATTTTTTCATTCATATTTTTCCATATTTGACATAAATCAAACTTAATGATTCTTAATGATGACGAGTATAAAAGATAATCTTCTGTAACATTAATATGTAAATTTAAACTCCTTTAAATTAAAATATCGATAAAATCTAGCAGAAAATTCAACAATATAAAAAAATTATTATTTGAATTTAATGTTTTTTTTTACTTTTCACGATGCTACTTTAAATGTGTATTTAATTGTATAACAAGTTAATATTGGCAATATGATAAATGTGTACTTAATAATAAAAAATTGAAACAAACAACAAACTGTAATAGTCATTGTCACATCATTTGAAGAAATTAATAATATAACAAAATTGATAATAATATTAGTTTAAATACAAATCTTGAAATGTTAAATACAATTTATTACAATTATAAATTATAAATTATAATGGATTAAAATATTTTCGAAAATATATTACTGCAAAGTCAACAATCATTTTTAATATTATATAGTATCTTATAATAATTTAACTATATATTAGATTAAAAAATTGAATATTATAAATTTAAAAGTAGTCTATTTATGATCATATTATCCATATATGTGTATATTTATATAAAATTTAGTAAAAGGCGCACATAACAAATGAAAAATCATCATTAAGCTTATTTTGTATTATTATTTATAGAAATAAAATAGTCAAAGCTGATCAATTAGCAACAAAACAAGACAGCAATTTGAAATTGACTTGTTAAAATTAAGAATAGTGAGTTAATTAATTACTAACATGATGTTAACAGAAATCAAAGCCATCAATGATACGGATGGTAGATACTAGCGAACGGCGTATATAAGAAATCTTCCAATTCAAAAAATAATTACAATAATGTCAGTTTGTAATAATGACTGCAATGTGACAGATAAAAACGTACATTTAGAACTTTCAGAGGAGAACTATACACCGTACGGAGAACGTCCAGAAACATATATTGTACCCATCGTCTTTGTATGCATACTTGTTGTTGGAGTCATTGGCAATGGTGTCCTCGTTATTACTATTTGCCGACATGCAAATATGAGAAATGTTCCTAATACATACGTACTCTCACTTGCTATTGGTGATTTATTAGTGAGTATAAAAAACACTCTTCCCTACAGTCATTGTGATCTCATACTATTATTCTGTTAAATAAATAATAACAAAATATTTTAACTAACAGAAATTAATGTTAAATCTACATCTAATAATTTCTTTACTTCTAAGAACCTTAAATATAATAAATAAAGTTACCTAAATTAAAATTAATAATAATGATGACAATATAATTATTTATATAATATTAAACTGATATCAAATTTTTACATGAGAATTTACAAAGGAATATTTTATTTCCTTAATGATTATATAAAGTAAGTATATATAATTTTATCTATTAAACTTGTTAATAAAAGGTATTAAATAATAATCGCGCACACATGGATGCATATATATATATATATATATATATGTATGTATGCATGCATGTATGTATGTATGTATGTATTCACCTAATTTTTTAATATTTTTCTAATTTGTTGTATTAAACTTAAAAAATAGTGAATCATATTTTCAAAGTGCGCATAAAAATTTATGCATTCCTACATATAAAAAATTACTATTCTGGTAAAACCTCAGTAATACATTTTATATACTAGTTATTTCTTAAAATATAAGTCAATTGATTAAAATAAAAACGATTCTAATAAAAAACTTGCAAAGTATGCTTATTACTTCAGGAATTTCAGATATAACATTCAAAGAATTTTTTAATCCTAAACGTATAAAACTTTATTTTTTCTTGATAGGTCATAATGATATGCATCCCTTTCACGTTCACAGTCTACGTAATGGATTCTTGGCCATTCGGCTTGGTACTTTGTAAAATATCTGAGTTTGCTAAAGATACCTCGATCGGAGTATCGGTCTTCACACTCACTGCACTTTCAGCTGATCGATTTTTCGCCATCGTTGATCCTATGAGAAAACTTCATGCCACAGGTATATATGCACAATATATAATTTTTATTATTTGAAACTGGTTTTATAATACTCCTTAATACTTCTGTAACAAATAATCAATATTACTTTACTGTAACTATAATATTCTCAGCATCGTATAGATTACAAAATCATTTGGAATTTAGAAAAAATATCATTGCAATAAAAATGTATAATTTATAAAAATAAAAATTGTGAAAAATATTTTTTAACATTGTTAAATCATTAAACTAAACAATGCATTACATTGCATAATACATTTGTTATACAAATGAATGATTAAAAGCAGTTAAATGATTTTTTTATGTAATCTATTGTTTTATCACAATTACTAACTTCTTCATTCGACTAATTTATTTTATATTTAATTTTATTTAGTGATAATTGAAATTAGTTCATAAACTATATAAATGTTACATTTATATAATTTAATATTTTTTGGTAAAAATTTTATAAATGTACTGATTATTTATCTAAAATTATTTTTTTTATAATACATTAATTGATTAAATATACGATGATAAACTTTTTGTTATTTATAATATAAATTAATTACCTAGAAAAATCTTTAAATCATGTTCAATATACATAAAAATAGCAAAATAGATTTAATGTATAATCTATAAATCTGAAACTGTTTACAAAATATTAATCTTACAATAATTTTCCAATGATTTCAAAAATCATTCATTCTTATCTTATGTATACGCCAAGGCTTAAACTTACATATTGTCATAAGAACATATCATAATTGATAACTTTAGTTATATACAAAATTGTTTAATAAATGACAAATCAATGTTTAAATATATTATATATTAATTTAATATTTGATCTTATAAGTTACTTCAATTATTTGTTTTTCTTTTCTTTCTTAGATTATTTGCGTTTCTATATTTTAGTTGATCTAATTATTTTTTCTTATTTTATCCATATTAATAAATATTACTTTTGTACATAAAACTATGTTGATATATGTATATATATATAATTTAAATTACTAACAATTATTAGAATTCAAATAATGTTTAAGTGATTTTAACATTCAAATCATACTATTCATTATTCGTAATTTGAAAATGGGTTAAAATATTGTTAAACTACAAATACGAGAAAATAAATTTAATTCGTTATTATAGTATAACAATATTTATAGTAATATAAATTTAATCAGTTAAATACATTATAACAAGTAACAAATTTCTTAATTTTTCTAATTTATAATTGTAAAAATAAACTTAATTGAGTTTTAATAATTATTGAATACATATAACTTATAATTTAATATCTAGCGATTTAATTACAATTGAAATTTTTTTTAATATGACATGAAAAGTTTAAATCTGTATATTATATTGTAAAAAGAAAAATTAATAATTCATAATTAATTTAATTGTTTTCAAGTTTTTATATCTATGTTTCAGTCATCTACATCTTTATATATTTATATATAGCTTACTTTTTAGCTTAGTTTCATACATTACAAATATTTTCCACATTATAATAGAATTTGTTTAAATGTATCTGCAAAAATTTTAAATAACTTTGTTTATTTGATTTATTATTTGAGTTATGTATATTTTTATAAAATACCATTTCAAAAATTATTTCTCATTAAAATATTTTATTTATAAAGATTACATTATAATTTTATAAATGAATTAGTGAAATATTTATATTAATTAGTGAATTATATATAATATATATTTTTTAATACGCTTATTAAACCAGGAAATATGTCATTCAGTTCAATACATGATTCAATAATATATAAATATATTTTAAATTGTACTTATTTAAATGATTTCCTCAAACAAAATCAAAGCAATTTCTATTCATTATTATAAATAATTTTTAGGTAGTGGAAATAGAGCAACGAAGTTTACAAAAATAGTAGCCACATTAATATGGATTTTAGCAATATTTTGCGCATTACCAGCTTCATTCTCCTATATAAGAATATTTAGAGTGAATAAAAATATTACATTTATGGTAAGTTACAGCATTTTATTTTATTATAATTTAAAAATAAATATAATTTATAAATAAAAATATATATATTGAATATAATATGCATAGATTTTTCATAATCATAAAAATGATAATATTTAAATGAGCTATTTTTATAGACTTGTTATCCATTTCCGGAGACGTTTGGTCCCAACTATCCAAAAACTGTACTTATTGGACGATTCTGTATCTTATATGTATTTCCACTTAGTATTATAGCTGTTTTCTACATGCTCATGGCACAACATCTCGTTCAAAGTACCAAAAATATTCCAGGTGAAATGCAGGGACAGGTAACTGCTTATATACAATTATATTAGTATATTATATTCTTATATATACTTATATTCAAAAATATTCAATTAACAGTAATAATAATAATTTGTATAATCAAATTTATATATATTGTGAACAAATTTACAAAATTATCACAAACATTTATGAAATTCATAAATTAAATAATATTATATAGTATATTAAATTATTTTCATTTTCATTATTTTACATTAAATGTAATAAAGTACCGAATACAGTACACTATATTTCATAAAATATAATACAAATGAATATTAGTCATTCGAAATATATGATTATATTACATATCAGCATTTATCAATATTTTTTAAATATTTTTAAATTTACTTTTTTCTTTAAAACGGAAAATTAGTTTTCTACAGCTATACCTCACTTTCTTTCTCTCGCTTTACAAGTTCATTCACTTTGTTACTCTCACACTCTCCTCGATTATAATTCTCGATTATCTCTTACAAATATAATATATTATCACAGTATAATTTAAGTTTATATTAAATTTTAAATAAAATTTCATTTTATCATAGTTTTATTTATTTTTACAAGTAAATAAAAAAAATATTATTTGTACTAAAATTATCATCTTATAAGTACTATACACATTTAGAGATTTCATTATTATAATGTTTCCGGCACTCTAAAATAACTTTAACAGATTATAAAATAGAATATTATGCTTCAATATATTGATAAATTAAATTAAATTTTTGAAAATTAGAACTAGAATAGTCTTCTATGCATCAAATTATTGCTATAAATACATATGATTTTATGTAATTTTTTATTAATTTTCTGGGGTATTTTACTAAAAATACATAACAAATGTTTACTGTGTTTTAAACATTATTAGAAACAATTTTCAAATAGACGATTATATAATACCTTCACTTTTTATTAGCATATTTTCGTCATTTAGCATTTAAAAACAATCGAAATTTAATAAAAATTTATTATTAGATATTATTTTATTCTGTAAATATTTTGTGTTAAATAAAAATATTTTAGTCTCAATGCTAACTATTAAATATTTAAGAATTAAAAGAATAATATTTTATTATATTAGTATTCTAATTAAAATTACAAGCAAAAATAAGACTTTGGATTAAATAATTGAATGCTTCAAAATATTATGCTCTAGGTGTAAAATAATATTAATAACGAGATAAGAATAAAAAAAGGATGATACAAGTTGAAAATAATTAATTTCGATATGTTTTACAAAGTTTATTGAGTAATTTCATCGATAATTTTCGGATCATTATAAATACATAACAATTAAAATAATATCGATTAGATCTGAGCAAGGTAACTGTTTTCAATAAATAAAATAGTCGTTAATGATTAAATAAAATAATAATCAAATTGTAAATACATTTGATTTAAAATTAATATAACAAAATTTATATTAAATTTTATTAATTATTAACGATTTTATTGTAACAAATTTAACATTCTCAAAAATAGTTTTCAACTTTAAAATTAATTAATAACTTTTAAAAATATCTAGATAATAGTTAGATGATAGTAAATCAACATTATTTTTACAAATATGTACCCATAATTGATCATATGAAACAAATCATTTAACTATTAAAATTAATCAGACTAAAAAATATTATTATTAATCCAAGAATGCCATATAAATTACTAAACTATATAGAAACTACTTTTATTTTATCATTTTTTTCAACACTTAGGCTTTTATATAAATAGATTATCTGGCTACAGTTTTAATATAATTCTATTTTACAAAAAATATTTTTATCTTAAACAAAATACTCCATTACAATGACTAAATTGTAATATAAATTAATATAATTGGAAAAAGAAAAATCGAGAAATAATTCTAATTTAGAATTCAAAGTTTTGTAAATTATAAAAGAAAAGTATAAATATATATATAGATTGTAATTTACATTTTAAAAATTTTCTTATTTCAAAAAATATAAAAAAATACTTTTAACAATAGTTCTAGTAAAGGTTTTAAAAATAATGGAAATATTTACTGTTGTCATAATAACACAGTATTCATTATAGAAATGGAAACGATAAGTAATAATAAAAAAAATAATAAGTAAAATCAGAAAAATAACGATAAGATCGTAACCAAAAATTGTCATTAGTTTGAAAAAATTAATAAAATTATTTAATTCTTAACATTAACGATTTTATTTTATAAATTTGTCGCTAGGAATATATCGTATACCTTTAAAAAAATCCTTAATCATAATTGTAAATACGAAGTATTTTTTGAAAAGTTATCATATTAGGAATTAATACCAATTAAATATATGTTATTAATACTACTACCGTCAGCCAGATTCGATAGTAATTGTCATTTATAACTGACTGTCTTACTATAAAATTCAATGTGTTCCACTATATTGCAAAAATTTTAAGCATACTTGCCTAGCTTCGTATTATTTCATATCCCCCTCTTTAATTGCATGATGTTCTTTATATCAAAAGAGTAAGAATGTATGACTTGAGTATATATGCGCAAATATAAATACCGTAACTACCGTGAATATAAACAATTTATATATTCTACAGCTATTAAATGCATAATTATCAACAGGAATTGCATACGAACTTTTAAATTATCAATAATATAGTAAATGATACAGTGGTGCATAGTACTATATTACTTATAGAAAATTCATATTTATAATAATAATATAAATAATAATATACATATTCGAAAGCTTATAAATAAAAATGGAATTATGTCAAGGTCTCTTCTCATTGTAAATACATTTGAATGCCTTTAAAATAAAATATGTACATTTATACAGAATTTTATAATAGTCATGTATAAAACTACTTAACATAGGTGAAGCAGATAAAAGCCCGTAAAAAGGTAGCTAAAATGGTGATGGCTTTTGTAGCAGTATTTGCTATGTGTTTCCTACCTCAACACGTTTTTATGCTGTGGTTTTACCTTCATCCAAGCGCCCAAGAAGATTATAATGCTTTCTGGCACTACTTTCGCATTCTTGGATTCTGTCTAGCATTTATGAATAGTTGTATAAATCCAATAGCACTTTATTGTGTTAGTGGTACCTTCCGTAAATACTTCAATAGGTATGACAACAAAATTATTCTCTTTCTTCTTCTTCTTCTTCTTCTTCTTCGTCAAACCTCTTTATTAATTGTAAAAATAATATCAATTATTATTTTAATTAATATAAGTATGTACATTAAACATTTTATTAAATATTTTATATAAATATCTTTTACCTCTTAATATAACGAAATTTTATACATAAGAATTTGATATATTCTTAATAGACCATCCAATTTAATAAATAAGAAATACCTCATGCATAAAATACACCTCATTCATACTCGTATGCAACTCATATGAATTTATGTATTTAAAACATTCATTTTTCATTATTCTGCAGTACTCACTGACTACTGATGTCAATATTATTACGAAGCTATATTGCTATGCAGATAAAAATACCTTATACTAAAATAATTCAAAATAATTATATCTTCATATCTACCAAATTAAACGAAGACTTTAAAAATTAAAAAAAAATTTTTATAGTTTTGTTTAATTTTCTCGCTACTATACTACAACAAAAATACCATTTAAACATTTTCTTTTATTCAATTAAAAATCTATGAAATATAATCTATGGTAATTCTATTCTAAAAAGATAACCGTTCATTTTTCCATTATCATATTATTCATACACTTTATAAAACCATAACATTAACGATATGATACTTACACCTAAAGATAACAGATCAGCTTTAAGATATAAAAAAATCACAATAGTTAAATTGTAAACCCAAGTCAATCATTAAATACGTTCTTCGTTTATAAATGTTTAATATATGCATAATTTTTTACCTTTAACATTTAAATGTCATTTTTATTTGATAAGAGTACATTTAATAAGAAAATAATATTATTTTGTTATAAAATATATAAAATGTATTAACTATTATATCACTATAGTGGCTAGACTATAGTATTATGAAATGTATTCATTTATAATTGTACACATAATAACAATACCATAATCGATAATTGTCCTTTTTGACTAATGCTTTTTGAACCTATTCATTTATTTTGTATTTCATTATTATAATTACAAAACAAAATATACAAATCATGCTTTAATATATATATATATATATATATATATATATTTTTTTTTTAATAACAAAACTTATGTATATAATAATTATCACTATTAAAAACTTATGAATTTTCAAAAAACAATATCCATTAGAATTAGTACTGCAGTTAATAGAAAATCTATTACAAGCTTTTAATTTTAAAAAATATATAGTACATTTAAACTTCATATTATTTTTATAAGTGCATTTGATCTTTGATATAATTTAAAACCAAATCTATTAGCGAAAATTTAAAAACATATAAAAATAATAATATTAAAAATGATAAATGAAACATTCTAAAAAACTAATTATAATTTTAACAGCTATGAGAACATTGAAAAAATATATATAATATTTTACTTTTACTACGGATTTTGAATTAATTTGTTTATTTGGGAATTATATTTTTATACGTAATCATATATTTGAAAATAAATGTAAAATTGGAAAGTTCAATGGCTTTGCTTTTATTAATAAAAGCAAATAATTATGTGGAAATAGAAAAAATTTATTAGACTTTAATAATTATGATATTATTTGTCTTTTTTATTTATGTATTAAACGGACAACAAATTTGAATAGAAATTTTTTACCAAAAACTAAATTTTTAAAGATAATTAAAAAACAATATTATCACATAAAGCCATATATTTTTTAAATATAATTTAAAATCACTTTATTCAATTAAAATTTATAATATGCTTAATAAAACCGTATAGAACTGTAGAATAAAAATTTTATAGAACTGTAAAAAGATTAATTTTTAATTTATAAATTCTACTTCACAAATTTATAAAATTTTTCGTAATTACTATTTTTATTATTACTGAATTGTTCTAATAATATATCAAAAAATTCTGAATGTAAATATACAAATAATTCAACACATTAAATTACTAGAAACAATTCTGTTAGATATTATTGAAAAATCAATAAAATGATTGAAATACTTCAATGTTTTAGGGTTTATTTTAAATACAAATCTATTAAATATCTACTATTGTTCGAAAGTTTAGTTTATGACTCAAACTGCAAAATTCAATAGTTCAGTTTATTAGTCTCTCGACGTAGCGATGCTTAGGAAAGGACACATGTGGAAAGGCTGTAAATATGTACAGTGTGTAACTTCGTTTTGAGACATCGTTTATTGTGTTTTATTAACAATTACATTATTGTAGTTCTATGTTCACTTCTTGTGGGAGAGAGGGAATTCTTCTATTGCAATGGTGAGGTTGCTTCTTCGCAATGGTGGCGATGTCGTTGATGATGTTATGGGGATCAGCAATAGATTTTGTTCTGGATTGAACTATCCAACAAAAAATAATATTTTATTGTTTGTTATAATACGATTCCGATACATTATATTTAGATTAAGGCGTAATATTTGAATTATACGTTACGAAAAAGTTATTCGGCTCGCGACTGCTTAGGCGTTTAAATCGGCGATAGATTTTATTGAGCAAGATTCGGCTCGTGAAGGTAGTGGGGACTATTACGGATTGTCGACGCCCTCCTTTGTGGTTTGATCAGAACCAACTCGTTGCAGCGTGACCGATAATATAATCGCAGTGCCACAGCAATTATTTGGCGGGGACCACCAGTCAGTATCGGCGCCCTCTTTAGCGGTCTGATAAGAATCAAGTTGCAAGGGCCTAATCGATAATGCAGGTGCGGACCGCGAGTGTAATAATAATCTTGCGGGGACCACTAGTCAGTGTCGGCGCCCTTTTTAGCGGTCTGATAAGAATAAAGTTTCGAGGGTCTAACCGATAGTGTAGACGTGGGCCGCGAAAATTACATGTAGTGTTAATAAGGTGTTTGAGATGCCAGTCTATGTCGTCGTCCTCAATGCGGTCTGATTATCGTCACGTTGCGGAGGACGCACCGATAGCTGGCCAGCAATAATAGAATAATCAATATAAACAATATATTACAATATAACAATATAACAATATAACAATATAAACAATATAAATATAAACAATATGAATATACCTTGCACTTATTCCCTTAAAAGAGTTCAACTTTCTCTGATATGACTGGCACTGATTTCACTTGACTTACTCAACAAGACTGATTTCCTTCTCCATTCGTTGCTTCTTAAATACGATTGCGTACATTTAGTGTTGTAACTTCTTGGAGGCTCTAGTGAATTCTCTGGAAGCAAGCTTTGATACGTTTGAAGAGCTTCTTTTGTTGCTATGTGGACAAGGTACGCGTCTAAATTTCCAGTGAATTTTTCGTAACGTATAATTCAAATATTGCGTCTTAATCTAAATATAATGTATCGAAATCGTATTATAACAAACAATAAATTGTTATTTTTTGTTAGGTAGTTCAATACTGAATAGTTACAAATTATAAAAATTTAATTTTCTAACATAAAGAACTTTGTTTAAGCATCTCGAATATTTACCAGAGTATAAAATAAAAGGGTATACTAGAAAAGATAGAAAGTTTAAAGAGAAAATTACGAAAATTGTTGCCAAATTTAATTAAGATTGCAGTCTATAATCATATTATGTATTATGAACTAAAAGACAAAAAATCTATATATTTCTTCCATTCATTTAAATCCTTGGCTAACAATAAATTTCATTATAACTTAATTTTATAACTTCTTATTTATCTTCAATATCCATACTAAAATCAAGTATATGTTTTAAGACATATTATTTTATTTTTTGTTGATTTAAGTTTTATGTGAAGAAAGTTGAATGATTATAATCTCTTAACTTCGGCATTGACTCTTTTCGACATGGATCTCCTTATTAGCTGATGTTATTAAGAATGTCATAATACATCTTCAAATGCTACTCTAAGCACCTACACTACATTTACGGCATTCGGGTATCAAAAGATTGTATCAAAAGATTCATTTGTATGCAATACATTCAAAAATATTCACAAACATACTTACACATACATACTTTATTAAGTTATTCTGAATGTTGAACAAATATTATCTTTAAACATAAACATAATTCATTATATTATAATAAATGATGAATTTTCTCTATAACAATTTTCCTTGGCGTCTGTGGGTTAATTTTAGTTAAAAGTGCATTCAAATAAATACATGATAAAAGTTTTGAAAAAGATATTTACCTATAAAATATTATACATACACATAATTCATAAACAAATACGTGTTCTAAATTACTTTATTCTAACAAGTTGGATTATACTAGAAAGAATTTCTAATAAATAATTTAAATCCTATTATTAGGAATTAGTACATTTTTTTATTTAATTTAAAAACGAATATTTACAATATTGAAATTACTATAGTACTATTAAGAAAAATTTACAAAATCTTCTATTTAGATATTTATTTTGCTGTTACGGCTCCTGCTATTTATCGAGACGAAAACAATCCTCTACCTCAGAATCAAATAAGCGAGGTCCAAGTTTTTCATTCGCAATATTCCATAGGCGTACAAATTCTCGTCGAGGTCAACAAAGTCTTATTCGTATGTCAAGATGGTATCCAGGAACCTTTAATGATATACGTGGCCATTATATACCACAGGAACAAGAAACTACAATAACAATTTTTCATAACGAAATAGAGCAACAAATATAAGGTGAGATGCCCCAAGATCCTTCCTATTACAATTATAACTTAAGCTGATTAGTATTACATGTTAAATAATTTAACGAATATTTTATATCTAATTTAAATTACATTTTTATAATTTTAATCAAGCTAACAAAATATACTAATATACATATTTTTAGTAAGTGTTTTTATATTTTCATTAGTAGAATATTACAAGTTTCAAAATGAATTTTATTTTTATTGAAATCGAATTAATTTTAAATACATATAAAATATTACGAAATATAAATGATAATCTAAATAATTTTTTTCAGGATAAAACTAATATAGCTAAAACACCCTTAAAAAACTATTAAAAATGACTAATACATGACTAATATAATATTAATGTGTGTTTATTAATATATTTATGTTATTATTATTATTATTATTATTATTAATGTTTATTATTAATAAACCAAATTTTAGAATAAAGATAACTACAATACATTTAAAATAAGTTTATAAAATTTATATTATGTATAAATTATGTATTAATTTATGTATAAGTTTAAAAAAGGCGAGGGGGGGTTCGCTGACACATTTGGTGACAGCATTGCAACTTGTTGATAGCGGGAAAGGGAATGAGGGTCCGCTTGCAGTAATGCTTGATGTAGTTGCCGAGCGGAACGAAAATGCAAATGTCAAAACTATAGGATTTTCCGTGTTTATGGTATTGTTTTTCTAGATGTTTTATGACACTAATGCGTGAGAAAATTTGAGCAAGCGAAGTTTGAAATCCAAATACAAATTTTACGATATTACTTGCCAGATGTTTTATTGCACTGACAAAAAAGGAAAAAATGTTCTCGCATTCTCGAACAAAATTAATAAAATTTATTTTTTGCTAAATATTCTGTTGTTTAAAAAATATTAAATAGAAAATATTAATGTTAATCAACTGTTCCAAATTGTTTGTTTGATTTGATTCGATCGAATTGATTGAAATTTGATCCGATTCGAAGGATAAAATGTGTTCGATTTTAAAGGTTTAACTTATGGCTCGAACTACCAATTCAATAGTTCAGTGGATTAATCTCTCGGCAGGATAACTTTAAATGAAATAATAAGTGACAAGGCTGAAAAATATCATGTATTTAGTAAAACAACGTTTATTATTTTTAATAATCATAATAATAATACTGCAAGGCTGTTGAGAAAGAAGTATTCTATTGTAGTACTGAGGGTGTATCCTTGTACTCTTGATTATCGTAGATTTTATGGATATTACTGCGTGTCTTGTAATCGAGGTTATGCCGATGATGTAAATATCAGCTGATGTAGTCAGTCAATCATGCTTGTGAGGCAGCATGAGAAGATGGCATTTGAATCAAGTACGCTTGGTGTATGAATAACTATACTTGATATGGTGTATGATGTTTAATGGAATTTATTAAGTAATCAATTGTATCTTTATTATTTAAAGGGAGCTGTAGTAGAGCTAGTCACGCGTAAGAGTGATTAATGGTAAGATTTCTAACTCTTGAAGGATGTAATAATCTGTATTTATAGTATATTAGTTGATCTATTGTTGTCCTTTTGTGACAATGTGCTTAAAACATAGCGACTCTTAAGTCAGCTGTTGATGACCTGTACGGTTCCGAAGTGCTCTTCGGAAGATTGAAGTAGCGTAAGTTTGCCCAAATTGTTATATGCGAGGTGTGACTAACTAATTTATTAATATAAAAAGATGTACCTTGTGAGCTGCAGGCAAGATGTATTAGTTGCTGCGTAATTGATCTCCCCTTTGATCACTATTCCATTGGCTTCACTGTAATCACTATCTAATTTGCCGATTTCTTGTTCTTATGTACGCGTGTATTCTTAACTATGCTGCCGAATATATTGCCACGCGTTGTCTTCACAGTATACTAAAACACTGAGCGGCAGATACACTTGTATCATGCAGCGGCTGCAGCACCGGCAACAGTGCCGATGCGAGTCTTTTCCAGAAAATTCCTTGTAGCGTGAGAAAACGAAGCTTCTAGAAGTTTCGTAAGCGTCCCTTTTTTGTGAGAGCTGGTAGTAAATTATATTTCATGTCATAAACTTGCTCGGACTTGCCGGATTTTGTTTGTAAACGTTCGCTCGAGTACGCGTCCCGGTCCGCACGTGCGGGCCAGTCTAGGCGCACATGCTGTACGCCGGACTGCGCGTATGACCTTTCTTTTGTTTGAAATTCATGGGACTGTACCGATCACGAACAAAATGAATTTACTTTTCTGGCTCGAACTGTCAAGTTCAAGAGTTCAGTTTATTTGTCGCCCGCGTTAGCGATGCTTAGGAAAGGACATAAGTGGAAGGGCTTTAAATATGTACAATGTGTGTAAACTTCGTTAGAACAACATTTATTTAGTTTTCTTGACAATTACACTATTGTTTTCTGAATTCACTTCTCGTAGTAGAGAGTGAATTATGTTCTATCACAATGATGTAATTGCTTCTTAGTGATGGTGTGGATGTCGTTGATGGCGTTATAGGGATCAGCAATGGATTTTGTATAATCCCTGAAAGGGAATATGGCTAGGTTGAGGTATATGCTAACGTTGTACGATCCACCAGATTTAAGCGACCATACTCATAAGGGGAGTATGGGAATGTGGTTTGTGCTAATGTGACAGGGATTAGCAAGGAGAATCGACCATACTCATAAGGGGATTATGGGAATGTGGTCTGTGATAGTTATTCTCAATGAAACTGAGGGTATACCTTCGAGTGTAGAAGAGTCCGATGCCATGCTTTGTGTAGTCAATATATTTGTGTAGTCAATTAATATATTAATTGTTGATAACGACTCCATTATGTAATTAATTATATAACAAAATAGTGTTCAAATATGGCGATATAACTAATAGTCTTAATAGATCTAAATTTCAATTAGAAGTATAAAACAGAAAATGTTTCTCTTACCCTGATTCTTTTAATCCGTATACAATACTATAAGTTTCAATAGAAAATACTATCATTACAAGTTATCAAACACTCTTTTAATAATTCAAAATATGTAGACAGTTAATTGTAATTTTATTATTATAGTAACTTATAATTAGTTTCAATGACATTCTATTATTTATAGAATTTATGCAAAAATCCATCTTCTTTTGAATGCTACATAAAATAATATTACAACCTTTAAGTAAAATTTACTTTATACAAATGAAATTGTATTATACAAGGAATTTCAATTGAGAACAATTTGTATTATTTATTTGTACATTATATTAGTTTTGAAAAATTGTAAAGACATAAATATGTCCTGATTTGATTACATTTTTCTATTTTTAAAAAAGAAAGAATAATTCATAGATGAAACATAATATTTTTAGAATATAAATACCGTTGAAGATTCCACATAACTTAATTTACGGCTATATAAATGTGTAATAATCTTCTAAATTTCTTTCTTGTAAAAATATCACTATTTAATAAATAGATAACAATTACAAGAATTAAAGTATACTCATCTAGGATATGTATCTGTGAGCAAATTCACCTTCAATCCATCTAACCAATTTTGCTCATAAAATTTCACTTAAAGAACGACCATAGATATTGGTATATACTTATATAATAATACTCTGATATTAAATCATCTGACAACTAACATATTTTAATTTTAGTTTGGCATGTCAATCAGATTTGTTATAAAAAAATATAAAATTCGCTAATTTTTCTTATTCTCATATATTTTACTTATATATTCAATTTCCAATAAAATACTTTTTTACTCATAAACTAATAGTATAAAAAATGATTTCCATAATATATTGAACGAAATAATATGTTAACAAAACAAATTTTTTTTAAATGTTTACAAAATAACGTTGCATCATATTATAACTATTAAACTATAAATTTTTTCATACTAGCTGAAATACTCATCTAAGTGAATATCACTAGAAGATTTAAAGTAATAATTTCAATTTTATAATTATTTATTTAAAACGTTATATTAAGCAGGTTAATAGATTGATTTTTATTTCTTCATTTATTGTACCAATATTTGTTTTCTATATTCTATATAGTCAATATATACATAATATTTTCATATATACATAACGAATATATATTGAATAAATATGAATTATAAACAATTAATAAGAAATGAAACTAACTTTTTATATTTTTTAAATTGACAATAATTAAACATAAATTATGTCTTACTTTATGAAACAAATATTAATTTTCTAATTTAATAATTAATAAATAATAATTACAATTTATTAAATTATTATTAATGTGTATTGAAATTATTTTTATTATAATTTGTATATTAAATTAGTATATCTGATTTTGTACTTTAAAAAATAATATAATTATAAAATAAAATTTAAATATAAATTTCTAAATTAATCTAGTAGGAAAAACTGTAAGGCTTTTAACCAATGTTATAAAAAAATTAATAGAAAATTTTATGGAAATTTTTAAAAATACATTTTAAAAAATTTATGAAAAAACCATCTTTCATATAAATTATATGTACAGTATAAATTTGACAACGTCGTCAATATTGTAAAGGATTTTTCAGGAAGAAGTAATAAAATTTTATTTTTTAGTAAATTATTAATGTACATATAAATGAAAATTCTAACTTATTTATATTAATTAATTACATTGTTAAGTCATATTTATCACAGAAATTATACAATTTAAATTTTAGATATTTAAACACTGTCTGGGATCAGACTAAAAACCTCCTTATGATGGTGGATGGTGGCTTGCTGGCAAGTGGAAGGGGCAATGCAATTATTCAATACTGCCTTTAATGTTTATTGTCTTTCCTTTTATTAAATATGATAAATAATGAATAGTTAATAATCTATGAATATTGGTATGAGTGTATGATAGAATGAATAGATCAGTGTTTCTTCAATAGTGGTGGTGACGATAAGTCTGTACGTGTGTTCTTGATAGCCTGGAGGGTGATTCCTCTTCTTCTTTGGGTTGAGTAGCCGTAGTGGGAGATTCATGGTGGTAAGAGCAGCAAGTTAGTGCCGTCTTAGCAGCCGGCGTGGGGTGAGCTGTAGTGTATGAAGTGGTGGGAGAATGTCCGTATGACGTCACTGCTTGTGTCCGTGAACTCAAAGGTAGTGGTGGTATTGGTGCACGTTCGTCTGCTCGATGTGGGCGTAAACCGCGGTGTGAGGTAATATGCAAGAACGAGCGTCGGCGTTGCTTACACGTGTTGGCGGGAACTGCCAGTGTAAAGTGGCGATCCTATCGTGATGGGTGCTTGTTACTAAAAGAAGGAATCGCGGCGCGTGCAGCTCCTTAAATATTCTCGGTAGCTGTTTCTACGCCACTATTTTTCATGACGTCAATAGGGCATAGCTTTGTAGGGTTCATTTGTTATTATTTCTCGGAATTATAGTCATATGTTTGAGTTTTTCGGCTAGAAGCATTCCTTGAGTCAGTTGACCAATAATTACAAAACAATGTTTTCGTGCGCTCATACCTCTCCCACTTTGTATTCCGCTTAAAAATGCTGTAGTCCATAACAAACAATATCAATTTATATAAATTAAAATGTATTCATATATAACTATATAGCTCCAATGACTTTCTATAATTAAAATATAAATACTTTAAATTATTTTAATTCTATATTTGCATATGTGCATTAAGTACTAACAAATATATTTAAAACAGAAATTACTACAGTAACAAGTAAAATGAGAAGGAAGCTAAAATAAAACAGTATATGATAGATCGTATAAGTTTCAAATTTGCCAATATGTATTTCGGACATGAAATATTTTAAATCACGTGATAATAAGTATTATAAAATAAGTATATAATATAATTATTTGAACAATAATTAAATTTTATTAATAATAAATATTTTTTTTAATTATTCATGTTATTTTAATACAATAAATACGAAATTATAATCTGTATTAATTTATATATTTAAAAGAAAAGCAGGTTTGTTAGAAAGTACTTAATTCTTGATATAATATTTATGTTTAACATCAAACAGTTGTAAAATATTTGAAATTATAATTATTTGTAATGGAAATTATTATAATAAGGCAGATACAACTTCTATTTAAGTGTTGGATATTTGATCTTTTTACATAAAGTACTTTAATTTGTCAAAATAATGTATTTACGAGGAACTCAAAGATCTTGCCGTTTCTTGGTTGTTGCTTCGTGGTGTCAGCATATGTCAGAGGTAGGAGGTCGTAAGTCTCTGGATCCTCTTGATGCAGTACACTTGGTGGTGAAATTCTACACTGAGAGCGAGAGGTCGTAAGTTTCTTGACACTTCTTCGTGTAATGACACATGGTGGTAGCTTGATTGCTGGTCTCCTCCAAGCTGTCTTGTATTGTGGAAGGAGAGTAAATGAGGAGGGCCTTACATAGCGTCTCTGCTCAGTGTAACAGCTGCACCTAATATAAGAAGGGCCTTCTGCAGCTGCACCTAGTATGATTGAGACCTGCAACAGAGTATGAAGCTGTTCAGTGCACCTTCCTTAGCGGCTCTGCTGAGAGTGTGTGCAATCGCTGCACTAGTATTGGAAAGGCTTGCGACTGCTTTCCTTGATTCGACTTGACCGAATGATTCTTGGCTGACTAGCTCATGACTGAGTAGCGCTTATCTCATGGTGCGCTTGCATTCAATATCTATACGGCAGCTTTGTTAGCTGACAACAAAGGGGTCGATCATAGCGCCAGAACAATGGGTTCGACTGTGGTGCGAGAAACAACGTGGATGATTGTGCACTCATTTCGGATATACCGACTTTTCCGAATCTACAATGACCGTTGGAGAATTTTTATAGGGGTTGTGACCGTTGAATAATTTCCTTGAAATGATATCCGTTGAAATTTTTCTTTGAAATGGTAGCCGTTGGGATTTTCCCCCAAATGATAACATTCGAAAGATTCTGTGAATCTCGAACACAAAGTTATTTTTTATGATTTAATATAAACTTATAAATATAAAATATTTAATTATTATATTGTAGTATATATATATATTATAATATAAAATTATAAAAATTTAAATTCAATAGTTTTTTTTAACTTTTCAGATTCAAGTATAGAAACCATTCACAGAAAAATGCATCAACGAAAAAATTTTAACTACACTAATAAAATAATTAAAGCCAAAAAACTTAAATAATAGAGGATAAAGTAATTAAAATTTTTTTCCAATAATTCAGAAGATTGTAATTTACTGACAATTAATACAATATGAATGCCCTTGTAGAAAAAATATCAATTACAAAAGTGTAATTTAACTGAAATCAATTTATGCATACTAATAATATTTTCAATAAAATATTTTTTAAACAATTTTCTGATTTTTATAGTAATTTCTTTTACGAGTAAATTCTAATATTAAGTTGGTGTACATCAACTAGAAATAAAATATTTATATAAGTACAAAAACATTCTTAATGATGTATATAAATTTACAATATAATTCAAATATATTTGAAATAAACAAAGTTTATTTTTTATTATTATATAATATACATATTTATATTCTTATTTTAACTTATTATTAAAAAACGGTATTCGAAGATAAAAAAATGTGAAAAAATTATACTTTAATAACAGCGAACATTTATTATCCAATTTAACACTATTAGAACTTCATTAATTGCAAACTAGTCTTTTAAAATTCTCAGGATATTAATATTAATTTAATACATGTTTAAGATAAACATCTCTCACAAGCTTAACAGCATACCAGAACCAAAGAAATCAACTAAGTTAGCCACTTTCAGCAATCTAGCCCTTGAATGGCTGATCGCTTGCTCCAATGTAAGATAACAAAGAACACAAACTCACGTACATATATACTTTACATACCATACAAGACAATAATACTATAACAAGATGTAATTTATTTTAAAAATCAATTATCATTAAGTAGACATACATTATCATTTTAATATTATGCTTTATTATTCACCAGGTGCATTATAAATATTTTTTTTATTTTAGCGAAATGAATTAAATAATTTGTATTCTTCTGTAAATCTATTCTTCTGTAAATTCTATTGGAAATCATTCTGATTACTGAAACGAACTAAATTCAATAACCTAATTTTTACTTAGTTATTTAAATTTATATTGATCCACTAATTTTATAAATTTCTCTTTCTTAGAAAAATATTCTATATTTTATTAAAAATTAAAATGATATATTTATTATACACACATATGACAATATTTTATATAATAATCAAATTCTATCATTAAATATTGTTTCTAATATTTGTATTAATAATTATATATACGTGATTAAGAACTTATGCAATTATATGAATACTCTAAAATGTAATAAAAAATTAATTCTTATTTTAAAATGTAAAAAATGTTCCGCTTATATTTATAATTCATGATACCATGAATTTTTTTAATTATTTAAAGTCAAATAATCAAAAGAGGTGTGCATTGAAAAAATAAATAATTAAGGTTTGCAAATACAAAAAGAAAGAAAGCTTAATGTACTCTGTTTTTTCTAAAGTTTGCTACAGCAACTTATTCCAATATTACAATAATAGCAATAACAGTTAAATGCTAATATTGGTTCAATAGAAATAAAAATACAATTGTTTGTTCTATATCAAATATTATTTTGAATATTTTAATATATGTAAAGTACCTGTAGCTTATAATAAATATTTATGTAAAAATTAACACATTATAAATAATAACAATAATATTAAATATTTGGGTGATCACTGTATATTACAATGATAAATTAAATATCATTTATTAGAACATATATTGGGATACAATATTTTATTATTCTAATATTATGAATAATGATAATATTTATCATCAGGATGATTGGGATATTCATAATGAAATGTATTACACTACTTCGGAGTTAAATAATATCAAAATATCAAGATGGTTCAACACAGAGAAGGCATCAACAGTCGAATTGCATGGTTTCTCTGATGCATCTCAATTGCCAATGTCAGTAGTAATATATTTTGTCATTCACAACCCAACCAACAAAGTTGCCTTCGTATGCTCCAAGACCAAGGTAGCCCCATTAAAACGACTTACCATTCCCAAGCTGGTGCTAGCAGCAGCATTGCTATTTTCAAAGCTCATGCTGTATGTAAAGAGCACACTAAACATGAAGGTAACGCCTACATACTTGTGGACAGACTCAAGAGTAACACTCGCATGAATAAAATCCCACGCATCGCGTTGGAAGGACTTTGTGAGAAATCGGGTAGCACAAATCAAGAGATCACCTCAGATTCTCAATAGACTATGTTCTCGGAACGTCTAACCCTGCTAACTGTGTCTCACGAGGACTGACTACCACTCAACTCAAAGATCATAACCTATGGTGGACAGGATCACCATGGATGCAGACACCAGAATCGTGGCCAAAGCAGCCAACGCAGAGTGACGAACAGTATAAACAAGAAGCCCGCCCTGGCATCTCTCTTGCAGCTACTATATAGAAAACTGACTATCACTGGGACATAATTTATAATTTAAAAATTTATAAATTCTCGTTTAACAGCTTACATCGATTCGCAAGGAATCATCCGAGTAGGAAGGCTGATAAAATCATCCCTAGTATACGAACAAAAACACCCAGCAATTTTACCATGCCAGTCACGATTGTCGGATCTTATAATAGCCCAGGCCCAACTCACCCTAGCACATACACGACCGCAGTATTGGAGGACGACAAGCTGTAAAATCTCACACCCTGCGATGTACTACATGTGCACGACAGAGAGGAATCTGTGCTCAACAGCTGATGGGACAATTACCGCTGTCGCGAGTAACACCATCAACACCATTTGCAACACCGTCCTCTAACATTAAAAACATGGAAAGGCCGAGGTGCAAAGACCCAAAAGGCATGGATTTGTGTTTTTGTATGTTTTACCACATCTGCTGTACACCTTGACGTGGTCAGCGACTACTCAACAGAAGGATTCATTGCCGCTTATCGGAAATTCTCTTCCCGCAGAGGCACCCCCACACATTGCATTCAGTTGGTGGTACCACCTTTGCAGGAGCGAACAAGGAAATAAAAAAATTATTCTCACGAAGCTCAGAGGAACATCATAAAATTGTGGCACTGATCTCACAAGACAATGTTCGATGGAAATTCAATCCACCAGCTGCAGTTCACATGGGAGGAAAATGGGAAGCAGTAGTTCAGTCCACAAAATTCCATTTGAGATGCGCAATTGGAGAAACGCTACTTACGTTTGAAGAACTTACGACTCCATTGTCTCGAATTGAGGCAATTAGAGTCCTTGAGTGACGATCCAGATGACTGCTCTGCACTAACTCCAGGTCATTTTCTTATTGGATATACTTACAACTATACCTGAATCATCTTTAGAAGGATTGTTAATATCTGTCTTGCGCCGTTGACAATTTATTCAGCAACGTGTCCAGTAATTCTAGTCACAATGGTCATCACACTATTTGCAACGACAGCAATCATTATTTAAATGGCCCCTTGATAAGGTACTTATCCTCCACCCTAAGAAGGACGGATTGACCAGAGTAATCACAGTAAAAACAGCGTCGACAACCATTGTACGACCTATACATAAACTAGCAGTTCTCCCCATCTATGAAAAGAAAGAATAATCATCAATAGAATTGCTGGTGGCGGGCGGAATGTTCAAGATTGTAAGAACGGTCCTTGCGAATAAAACATCTGGTAAAACATCGTAAATTTGTCGTTTTAAATTTCGGAAATTTCTTGCTCACAACCATCTAGCAATAGTGTCATAAAACATCTGGCAAAACAAGATAATAAACTCGGGAAATCCCAACTCATTAGGCATCTATACGGATTCGCTCCGCTCAGTAACTAAATTCAAAACGGTATGTACTGGCCTTCCCTTTCCTTCTGTCTCCAAGTTATACTGTCGCCAGATGCGTGAGAGGCAACGAGAGCTCTTCTTGACGTGAAGACCAAGGGACGACTACGCCTTTAATTAACTGTGAAGCCACAAGAGGCGCTGCCCTCGCTCTGTAAGTGAGGAACACTCTGATTGGACAAAAAATAAGGGAAGGGATTCAAGTGAAGTTCGTGACCAGCAAATGTGTTTAAGACGCACATTTTCAATATTCAAGCACTCTCGATAAAGTCCTTAGTTAAATAGGAAGTGGAAGTCCCTTAAACGTAGTTCAAAGCCAACTTTCATTACAAGTCTTCAAGGAAAGGAGACATATAAATTCCCCCTTCGGAGCCCAAAGTCAAGATTCAGAGCATAAGTCATCATCGAGCATCCATAAGGAATAGAGGTCCTCTCATAGAAGAATTCAGTGCGAAACTATTACAGTACGCCAATACCAGGATTAAGGTACGCTTGCTACAACCCGGGTATATTCTCAATAATAACAGTTGCATGTGTCGCGCTACATTACAACCATAACCTCAACTACGCACGTGTTCACACGAACAGCGCGAGTGATGACGAATCAAACATCGCGCGATACTGCTCTCATATTCGAAATATCACGCTGCATTAGACGAGTGTACGTTTGCCACAGCAAACACAATCATCCACCACAAGAGTTTCAATAATTGATAAAAGTAATATTAGTCAACGCTCTGTAATCAGATAAATAATAGAATAAACAGCATAAATTACTAGATATATTTATATTGAATTATTATAATATCCCTTCCACTTTGACCTTACATCGCTATCACATAACATCCGTGATCTCTGAGTTGTCAACGGCTTCAATCTGTATCTTTCGAACCGGTCTTGATAAAACAAGCCAGAACGACGAATACATTTTGTGCACAATAGTTTCCATTATTATTAACATATTACAAATTATTATTAATTTGTAATTATTGAAATTAATTTACATTGTTATTATTATATTATTAAATATTAGTTATTATTAAATATTATTTGCTTCAACGTTATGAATTAAATTATTAAATTTTTCAATTTTTATTTTTAGAATTTATGTGTATTAAAATATTGTACAATTTTATTTAGCAACTTATTTATATTTACTCCTTATATCAGAATTTTATTTATATATATTAAATATTATTAAGATGGGATTTTTATAATTCGAATAATGGATATTTAATTTCTTTGTATACACTACAAAAGTTATACATACTTGAAAAATATATAATAAATATTTAACAGTTTCATTTAATTATTATATCGAGTTATTTGCGCAAATATTGTATAAAAATTAATTCCACCAATCCGGCTCGTAGAACCATCGTATGAAATTAACTAAAAAAACCACAAGATGTTGTGTGGGAGAATGCGTGGGCAAGTGGAAGGGTTAATACACTGATTCAATAATTAACACATGTATTCTTATTGTAGTTTATTCTATTTACTTTCTAATGTAGGGATTATTATTCTTGAGGAGATAATAAATGAACCTTTATTGTTCTCAATAATTAATATGATGTTGCAATATATTTCACTTGAGAGGTTATGATCGTTTCTTGTGCTCTGAACGAACACTACAATTCTTGTTCGTGTCGTGATCTTAACACGTGTTGTCGTTGCCTCTGAATAGTGGGCCGTGTGAGTGAGCACCTGCCTAAGATAGAGGTTAGAGGAATTCTCGTCACTGAATGGCGTAAATTGCTGGTCTTGAGAAGTGAGCATGCGCGGGAATCTTCTGAACTCGGGCAGCTTGCAGTCCGTAACTTAATAAGCCGTGAAGTGAAGAATCCACACTAGAAGTCTGGACTTACTTGAAGTTGTAGTGTGACATTTTCAGTTTCTCCTCACAGGCATGATGGGAAGCTTCCATGCACGAACTGCTGCACTTGAACGTTTCCTTGTCCCTTTTGTTGAGATGGCAAGAATCTCAATAGTAGAACCGCAGAAGTAGAAAAATATTTTACAAGACTCAGCTGATCGACTTTTCTCTGTTCCTCCTTGAGAATAGGTTGTGACTTTTCGTAAGAATAAATGTCGGTACATTGCATTTTCTTCTTAAATGTCCTTCTTAAATAGTTCACTGAGCCGGTTCCACTAGGGACCCCATCTTCATTCCCGTATCCAATCACAGTGCGACTATGGGCAGCATGATGGATCATACACGCCTTCATTTCCACTTCCTTCCGGGTTTAGGCTTGAATATGCTAAATCGGGAAAGTGTTGGGCTTCTACTATTGGTCGTCTCTCCGTTCTCTGGGACTTAGCGATATGAGGGGTCCTCTAGGGCATGGTCGGTTGGCTAGCGCGATCGACAAGATTCGGCGTAGTTGAGAACAATGTAAGCATTGTCTTAAGATGCCGAATACGCACGTACGCCAATTGCCTGTGTCTCATGTGCGCGGTTTTAGTTTGCAGTGAAATTTAGGAAATGTTTTGTACTCGATAGTTAATGTACATCTGACATTAATTCCAGAATCGCTGCATTCTTGGCAGTAAACAACAAGATCATTTAACCGCACCGGAAAATTATGAGCACGTTTTTAGATATGCAAGAATAAATAAAATAACTATTCACGAGTGTTTTCCAGATGTATTGACCGTCTCGAATGTCCAACAACCGTGGGAAGTTGTTGCAAGAAAAATGTTCTCGCAATCTCGAACAAATATACGTAGTAAAATTTGGCTACATTAAAATAAATTTACAATTTTATTCTTTCTCAGTATGAATTTCTTTCAATTTTATAAAATACATTTATAACATTCCATATTGATTTTTAATAATTACAGTTATCTCATTTTTAAGCAAAAATTTTTATAGAAAAATAAATTGAATATTTTATGTAAATAAATTACATTCATTTATTTTACATTATTAAATGATACATATTTTTGAGTAGTGTTTAAATAAGAATTGATACAAAAATATTTAATCTTTCTAACAAATATATTTTATCTATTTATTGATTACTATGAATATTATAAAAAGTCTACATTTTATAACATTATTAACACAATAAGGAATTATTTAATAAATTTGATAATCCATCTCTAATAAATTTTCACAAAAATTCTAAATGTAAAATTTATAAATTTTAATTAATATAAACTTAAATTTTATTAATAAATTTCCAGTTTATCAATTTAAAAATTTTTGCTATGGTTTTCAGGCATACTGTGATTAGATCTGCATGTAAATCATTGCGTTACTAATATGTAAAAAACATAAGTTTAAATCCTGTAAAAATTATACAGGATAAAATATTCTTGTCCATTTATTTGTTCCAGTTTTTCATTTATTCATATTAATTTTTTTTTAATGCATTTACATTTTTTTACAACTATATTTATAAAATAATAATTTTATTCTTCAAAATGTATATTTTATAAATACATATTATTATCTATATATTATTAATATATATTCTATAAATATATATTATTTTATAAATATTTTTATTATAAATACAAAAATATTATCCGAGTAAAATGGTAAATAAAATAAATAAATAAATAAAAAATGGAACATATTTGTAATTTAAAATAACAAATAATGAAATATCTTTGCATACATTTATCACAATGAAGTTAACTATACAAATATTAATACAAAAACTAATGAAATTGAGAAGAGAAATGTTAAAAAGAAATATATTAATATTTATGAAATAATTCATACAATCTGTGACAAGGATGTTTTAGTGGGTGGTTTTGAATTGGTGCCTTATACATGCTAAATTATTATAATTATTATAAATTATTCTATCGTTTTTAACATGAAAATGCAAAAAGGTTGTGGTTGAAATAATCCTATTTATAAAGTCAAAAATTAATTTTTGAAATAATGTTTATCTTATCAAAATTATAATTATAAAGTTTAGTAGAAAATTTATGTTACTATTTAAGAATTTTATATTTTTCAGATACTTTATTTAATTAATAAAAATAAGAAAAAGTTTTACTATAATTAATTACAATCTCTTACCTTATATTTCCGATGAGATAAATTGTTTCAATCATTTTTCTATTATAAATGAAAAATATGAAATAAATTTTGTTCAATTTATAAAATAATTAATTTTATGTATTTTAATGCATGCCATTTTTAACTATAAATGAATATTTGTATATTACAAAACATGAAAGGAATAATTAATACCATAAAAATAAAACATGTCTCTTTTGCATTTAAAATTTTTTTATTTTTTATTAGTTTCATCTCAATGGATGTTTGAAATTGAAGGTTTATTTTGTGGCTCGAACTGCCAAATTCAATAGTTCAGTTTATTAGTCTCTCGACGTAGCGATGCTTAGGAAAGGACACATGTGGAAGGGTTGAAAATATGTATAGTGTGTAACTTCGATTTAAGACATCATTTATTCTGTTTTATTAACAATTACGATATTGCAGTTCTATGATTACTTCTAGTGAGATAGAGGGAATTATCCTATTGCAATGTTGAGGTTGCTTCTTCCTAATGGTGGCGATGTCGTTGATGTTATAGCAATTAGCAATGGATGTTGATTAGTGGGTTCTATGCTGACGTTGTAAAGATCAGCAAGAACAGTGGACCATACTCATCACATGCGCATGGGAAGATGATAATGGTAGTTAGCAGTACTTAGCAGAGAGAATTAACCATACTCAAATGGGGGAGTACGTTAATGTCTCTGTGGTAGTTATCATGGAGATTCGACCATACTTAAAAGGGAGTATTAGTGAGCTAGTTATACGCAAGAAAGATAAATGATATACCTTCGAGAGCGGAAAGACTTGAAATCATGAGTTTTATAGTCGATTATTTGTAGAACGGCAGTCTGCCCTAGACGGATTGTTGTTTATGCAGACTGGAGAAGTGAACGAACGTTCTATGCAATGATTGCACTGAGAGAACGTACTGCACCACTTTCCTGGCAAAGACTCCGTCCGAACCGTGACTTGGACGAATAATTGAATAGTGGCACTTTATGAACTACCGACACTGCGTACTGAATGACTGCTTAACTTGGCGCACTTAAGTGGTTATAATTATTATGGCTTCACTGTTGACTTACTAGCTTTTTATTGCAGAGTCTGGCAGAATTATTTGCGTGTATATTGTAGACTGATTGCGAGGTATGCAGCTGAGTTTAGTAGCTGTGTGATTAATAACTGATACCTGATTGATTGAGAAATACTGTGAGCAATAACAGATGAGTGTACGATTGGTAAAATTACAGTGAGTGCCGGTTCATGGCGAGCTGCTCTTAAATATTCGCGTAGCAGCTTACGACGCTCGCAACAGCGCTTGGGCTTGTTATTAGGCCGAAAATCTTGATAACGTCAGAAACTGAGCTCCAGAATATTCAAGTACAGAAGGACACTGCCTAAGAAGGTTCGAGAATTTTCATCGACGTTGATATGCGGAAATATTGAAGGACACTAGAAAATAAGACGTAGACTATTTACGAATTCTCAGAATCAATGTTTATAAACATGAGCATCCGAGACCCTGTACTTTTCCCATCTTTAAATTCTTCGAAATTGCTCCAATCCCGAATAATGGATATAAATAATAGATGTTTAAATAATTTTAATTACTAAAAATTAAAGAACTAGATATATTTAACTATAATTTATAAAAACATTATTGCATGTAATGTAATTTACATTAATTGATCATTCCAATAAAAAAATTAATATTTTAGAAGGGATAAAGAATCATAAATACATAAGTAAGACACATAAGTTTTTATTAATCGTTTTTATTACAGATTCATTATCACTTACAGATGATCTAATGCGTGAGATTGGTAATTGTAAAAACGATACAAGTTAGCATTAATGCATAGAATACAGTGTCTTTTCCTTAATTTAGTGATTAAGGATCCGAATAAAAATAATAATAGCTTTGCACAAATTAAAATTTATAATAACATATAAATTAATGCGTGAACTTACTTTTATTTAAAGTGTAGATAATCGAAGATTCTTGAAAATTACAATTACTTTATTTTCCGTAAATCTATTCATTACCTTTTGCCATCGATAAATTATTTTGTATTTGTATCATATAAATAAATGTAGTAACGTTGTTTATATTAAATTGATTTATGCATTTCTGTATATATATTTATATATATAGTGATCGTATTTCCTTTTACAAGGTCTATAACGTCTATCCTGCATCTTTGCTTGCTCATTTTATCTCTTTTCTGGTTTTCACGTTTTTAAATTAAAATGTTTTATAGGATTCTTGGTGTATATGTGTATCATGAAATTTATTTTACTAGAAACATCAAGAACTCCACGTTTGTTTCGTATGACCCAAATCTCCAACGTCTTTTCCTCTTTGTCCAATTTTCCTTTCAGTTTTTGTAATAATTTTACACGTTATAATTTAATGCATACGAATTTCTGATACTAATAAGTAAATAAAACTATGTTACTAAACGATACAACTAACAATAAGCAAAATTGATAAGTAATAACTTTTAATAAGAAAATTACTTTCACGTGCGGTCAAAAGACTTATTGCATATAATCATAATATTCGTTCATTAATCGAGTTTCATATGAAGTAACATCTCACACGAATGTATTATGATCCTTCCAACCATATAATAATATTTATAATTATTGAAGAATCAACATCTTTTCAATTTTACTGCTACTCTCACTTGCTCTCATTTTCGCATTTCCATTTTCTCATTCTTAGAAACAAAATTATACAACCACCCCTTTCTATATAACATTTAATAATAATCATCGCTTAATAGATAATATATTCAATAGTTTTAACCAATCAACAACAAAATTAATTTACATAACATTAGCTGCATACTTTCTTGACTAGAAATTATACTGTTATATTTGAGCCTACCTTATCAAGATTATCATTATTCGCATTGCTTGTTATTCAATGTTAAAAGCAAAAAGTCAATCTGTGTTCTAGTATTTCGAATAATTCTCAGTCAATATTAACTGTTAGCGCAGTGCAAATAACTGATCGTTTAATAATCGCTCGTATTTTTACCAACTCTCTAAATATATAAAAATATCAACCGAGAAAAGAGCAGGAAGTCTCTCTGCAAATATTATTTTGCGACCTGTGACGAGGCCCCCAACGTACGATATATTTACAAGGAAAGCGTATTAGGATCATTTAACATGCCTATATTTGTTCTGTACTTCTTACGTGTACAAATATAAGTTCACACGCACAAATATGTTTCCATGTATATTAGTAAGTGGCTATGTGCGCATATATCAATTATGTTATATAACTTTCTATTTATCTGATTATAACACAGTACATAATGACAAATGCTCATTTGTACCATTAAGGAACAATGAGCATTTACATTGTCAGATGATTTTAAATTCTTTACAATACATTCAAATCTTCGATTCTTTATTTTGTTTACATTCTTCATTTGCTTTACTTGCTTAGACTGACTCGTTGTTCATTTAGTTACTTTTGTACGTTTGTTATGATTTATTTTCAACGATAGTATACGGTTTACGACTAGAAATAGCAAAAGAAATGAAATATTCTTTTACAAATATCAAAGCATATTAAAAAATTTTTTTTTATTTATTTACTTTTTTTGCATACCTAATATCATATATTTGGCTCATTATATCCTCTTTTTATTTTATTTTCTGCCTTTTATTATATTATTTTGTTTATTATTTTTTGAAAACATTTTATGAATTGCACATTTAATATAGTCAAATTTGTATGCCCCTTATTGCCTAAATAATTATCCTTATAAACATAAATTAGTGCACAAATTCAAATAATTCATTTAGACAATTGTAGATATTGCCTCTTATGGTTCCTCTCTCTCTCTCTCTCTCCTATCTCCTCTCCTCTCTTATTTTTCACCTTCTCTTTATTAATTTTTTATTTCAACTATTATATTATTCTTTAAATTAAAAAGAAAAAAGACTTAAAAATATAAAAAATAATCGATTAAATAACATGTAAATTAATGCATTGCATTAATTAAAATTAATATATCTTGGTTTGAATTAGTCTATTTTTCACATTCAATCAAAAGTTCTCTACTGTGGTAACGTTTCGATGAAACGCCGCGTGACTAACAAAATCCTCTTGAAATGTTATCAATATTTCGTAATATTCTTAATATTTCTTATTCAAAAACAATTGGAAAATTCAAACTACATAAATCTTGTGTCTCAAGAGTGGAATTAGAATGATCCAGGACGATTTTTGAAGCCTTAGCGACAACGCCAATCATCTCAGCCAATGAATCCATCACTCACTTGGCTTGACCATGAGTTTCTGTTGTACTATTGCCGACTGCTGATATAGTCGGTACCAAATTGGGTAGAACATTGTTACCTGGCCCTTTACGGGCTAGTTTGGACCTTTAAAAATATATTTAAAAGAATTATCGATGAGTTAAACAATTATACAATCATTTAGTTAAATTTACACTTTTTATTTTTATAATCAAATATAATATTTTTTACTTTTATATTGCAAGTAAAACTTAATCTTTTTTAGGACAATAAATAATCATTACGTGTATGTTTTTTCCTAATATGTAGTAGAACATATACATTATAAAAGTTTTTATGTGCTATGTGATAAGCGATTAAAATTTTATCTTTATGATTGGTTCATAATAAAATTCTATACACAAATAGCTTATCTTTAAATATACTTCATAATAATTATAATAGAAATTTATAAAAATAACAAATTCATCAATCATTGATTTTTTTTACAATTGTACAATAAAATTAAAATATATAAAATTAATATGGAACTGCTTTTTATACATTATATAAAATTTAAGTTAAAATTTTATTAATAAATTATTACCTATCAGATTGAATATCTCATAAACGAATAATATATTTAATCTAATTCTGTAATAAATACCTGATTTGACCTGCCAATAAAGGATTAATGGCGTAAAGCCAATCAAAAACTTCTTTGTCTCCTAATGTCTGAAGAAGGTATCCTCGATGTTTTGTTACAACACTAAAATAGAAATAAATGTTAAAAAGTAGTTTCACATTATACATTAAAAAGTTTGATAAATTGTAACTTACCTAAAAGTATTAGGTACTTTCACCATCGCGATCTGGTCTTCCGAGTATTCTACTTGTGCAGTTGCAAGGTTTATTAACCCTCGTTCCACAGGATCTTTTTCATCGCGAAAAATAAAAACGTACGGTCTACGAACAGACTTCAAATACAAAATAATTTCTTAGTAAAAATAGCTGAAGTTTTATATGTATATTTAGTTATATATATCACAAACTAATAATAAATCTATTATTTAAATATTTTTATATACTAAAACATAATTCTAAAATAATAAATATTTAATTAAAATATAAAATATATATTAATAATTTTAATGAAATTTTAATTATAATATTAATAATATTATTGATATATTATTATTATATA
The DNA here is from genome assembly GCF_000503995.2 of Ceratosolen solmsi marchali. NCBI lineage: Eukaryota > Metazoa > Arthropoda > Insecta > Hymenoptera > Agaonidae > Ceratosolen > Ceratosolen solmsi. The sequence continues at coordinate 612,960 of NW_011948412.1, forward strand.
TCATATTATTGATCAAAATTTTAAATACAGATAATAATTATCATTAATATTTCTTTGTTATCTTTAATTGTAAATATACGATTGAAATAAATAAAATAAAAGTACTAACCACCCAACGCTTTTTCCAACCATTAGTCTTATGCTCGAGAATGTTAAGATATCCCTTTCTCGCAATTACGGGACTGATGCGTATCTCTTCGACCTCTGGAACGTAAAGCACGAGACTCTCTTTTAAAGGCGAGGTAGAGCCGAGCGGCGCTGGAGCCATTGAACTACTGTGGTTCATTGATTCACCAATCAAAATGCTGTCCTGAATATCCTGCAGTCTTGCGCGCTCAGGTGAACTCAACCTAAAGATGCACGACTTAGATCTGCTCTTCACTATTATTCCTGTGGACTGCAAGTATCACCTTCCTGTATCACCTGAGACGCTTTCTCCACTATTTCACTTTTTGACTTTTCTTTTGTTTTGTTTACTTAACTTTATAATAGACTTGTCTATTATAAAGCAAGAATCAAGACGCAATATACTCGCTTATTTAAGTTATCATAATTAATGGTCTAATATTTACGTAGTAACGATCAGAAATGTGTAAAACTAATAATGATTGTTCAAATAAAGTAGAAGTTAAGAAAATGTGAAATTTTCAAAATTGTACCCATTTTATAAACTTAATATAAAAAAATTTATTTAATTATGAAATTGAATTATATTATTTTTTAATAAAATAAGTTTTTATAAATAGTAAATACTATTTTGTTAGTTTGTTTTATTAATAATTATCTTTTATTATCAGTAAACTATACTTCATCAAAACCAATATTTGAAAAATAACGCATATAAATTATAAATTAAAAAATATTTAAAAATTAAGTTAAATAGTTGTTTTTATTTTGCAAAAGCTATAATATTAATGAATAATGGACACTATAATCTACTATTTTTGCTGAGTTACAAAATGAGCGTGACGTTGACAAAATAAATCTTACCAATACAAGCGGTATAGCGCATCGAGGCAAAGACAATCGATACAAAGCGTTTCAGGCATTCGAGGAAAAAGTTACCTGCACATAATCGCATAATCGGAGATATACTGACTCTTGAGATGACGATGATACTACGGAAGATATTATGGATGTCGTCAAATCAGTGATTGTATCCTCGCCTGGAGAAACATCCGACAAAACAATCGGCTCTTTACTAGGTATTCTGCCTTGAATAAGCTTCACATATTTGTTTGCTATTTCTTTCTCACGATTATTCATCTCCCATGATTCATACACGTCCTTGCTAATAGATTTTTTTAACTTCACAGAGCTGGCATGTGATTCATTTGTGGCCTTTGCTACCATGTTACAGACCTCCTACAATTTTTGAAAACTAACTCTTAATTTATTTTAAATTATTTTTTTTCTTTTCATGTTTGTACGTGTATATAATTTGATATAATATATTTGTAAAGTATTTATAAACTATAAATCTATTAGTAATTTATCTTTAGAAAAAGGAGTTATAGATTATGGATTTTTCTAATTCATTGAATTCAATTCATAATATTTAAAATAATTTTTCAAATATGATTAAAACAAATTACATTTTTCTAAAACTGAATTTATAAAAATAAATAAACTATAAAATAATTTTACATGTATTGTATATTTATATTTGTGAAACCAATTTTTCGTGGAAGCTCAAATGAATTTACCTTTTCACTCTTTGTAAAATCATGAAGTGCCTTATTGCAAAAAGTATTCTTATCAATTCCTAATTTTTCACGTAGAAGAAGAGTATGTCTAACTCGTTCGACTTCTTCAAGCCTCGTAAGTTTTTCAAGTTCCCACTGATGATCAAAAATAAGACTATCACCACGAGGTCTCCAACCATCAAGGTTTTCCTCGCCTCTTACGTAGGTAGAACTTGTATCTAATACTCGACGTTGACGTCTTTGCACACCTGCAATAATTAAAAGCGAACTCGTAATCCGTTATAAAAACTTAAGTTATAAGTACAATGCTATTTAACAATCATATAGAAATAGTTTTACGAAAAATGTTTACCATATTTCATCATTTAAAACTAGGTATATCTTGAATATTTATTTACATTCTCAATATATTAGAAACTTGTTTATAAATGTTTTTTTAACCATTATTAATATCTTTCTAAATTTCTAATCATTTTATTAATATTAAAGAAGTTTAAAAATGCGCTCAAATAATTTTACTTCAATTTAACAACAATTTATGAAATAATATTGAAAATCTTATTAAAAAAACATATTAAATGATAATGCGTCATAAATGATTGATTCTTATTAATTATGTAAGCAATATACAATTCTAAAAGAAACAAGTTAAACAAAGTTATATTTATACAAAATAATATAATACAACATTTATGGAAAACTAGTTGGTAAATGAATAAAAAAGGCGAGGATATTGCTAAGGGTCAGACAGGACAAACCTGGGCTACCTGCTTCAGAAGAACGACGAAGCACAAGTTCATATATGCCGCTGAGTCTATTTGCTTCTTGATTACGATAGCTTCCGCTAAATAAATGTTTCAAAGATCGAGGTCCAACTCTTGCATCTCGCCCGTAAATTATCATACTCAAGTCTTTAGTGATTATGGCTGGTCTTCCACAATTTTCCAACTAAAATAATTAAAAAATTATAATTTAAGGATTTTAAACAATAAATTATATAAATTTAATACAATTACTTCTAAATAAGCTGAAATGGTCATAAATATTTGCTCTCCATATGATGTGACTCTATTGAGTAGCGTAGAATTATGTAGTGAGCTATCCCAGGCAGCTTCAAATCTATACATACATCGGTCATCTCCTGGCACTTCAAGATATTCACCAGGAAAGAGACCGAGTGATAAAACCGATGAGTCGTTGTCTTCTTCTTCAGGTTCAGGTGTATTTCTAATTCTCCCAACAACAAGTTCTCTCACATCTTTCCAATGTAATTCCGGAGCTTTCTCGTGTACAATCGTAATACGTATACGGCGCTGAATGCCTTGGTGTAACAAAAAAAGACCACGACACGGCAAATCATCGCTATGATCAACAACTGAAGATACGTACTCGCCGTTAGGTGCCAATTCGCAAATTTCAAACCAGACGAGCACGTCATACTTGGCATGAACGTGGGATGTACTAGGGGATGGAAGGACACTGTTGAACTTCGGTGATCGCACTGGTTGACTGATAGGGATGGAAGGCGGCAGCATGCGCTTTGGTGGCTGTCGTACGCTAATAAATATAATTTCTATCCGTAAATACCTTTCTTCTTACTCGCAAATAACTAAAAATTATACTTCAAATGTCAGTTTATCACATTATATCCTACTAGAATTACGAAAATAAACCATGTATTGAAAGTATTTACTGGAAAAAGAAAATAAGGTATTTTTCACAGGTAATAATGAATATTCAACAGAACCTTTTACGATAATCCATATTTAGGCACATAAATATAATTAAAACTATTATAAAACTCTGTGACTAATCAAAATATTTATATATATAAATACATAATTACTTATTCTTACTATTCAAGTTTAGCATCCTTATGTAGTGGATGTTGCTGATAATGACCAAATACCTCGAAAACTATTGGCTGTGTCTTCAGATATTCTATAAATGATTTGGTAACTGTAACTGTTATCTGAAATAAAGTATATATTCTATGTTTATCAATTATCACTAGTTTTAATATATGTGTATGTAAGTGTGTTATAATGAAAATAATACATTTTGTACGTGATAAAAACCAGGAGGATTTCCTTTCCCTGTATTTTTGACAGGCTCTGTTGAAAAAGCTTCATCGTGTCGATGCAAAAAACTACAAAATAAAAATATTATCAATAAAGTATATAAATTCCGAAAAGTACCTAACTCACTATTTATATAGAGATTATTAAAAATAATTTCATTCACTATATATTATATTATTACATTCGTATATTGTATTATAATATATGACATCTAAATATAGTATTTTTCTAAATATGCATAGAATATAACTGTGTTTGTTTTAGGTATTATCACGATATTGAAATAAAATAACCAAGAAAATCATCAAAAAATTAGAATACTTGAATAATTCTTAATCAACTTACTGTAATATATATTTATAAGTCAAATATTACTAAAATTTTTAATGATTTTAAATGAATATATTTTTATTTGATAATTAATAATAACTAATTTTATATAAATATGATGTGATGAAAAACTTGCTTGAATTGACAGAAAATGTCAGCATATTCAGTAGCAATTCCCATAGCCTGTAACACAGTAACTCTAAAGGTAAATTCGACACCAGACTGCAGATACTCAGGTAGCTCCTCTTCCTTCATATCGCTAGACACTGAACTATCGCCTCTACCGCTATCAGCATCACCTACTTCATCATCCTCTTTCAATTCTTTACATTCCTTAATGTTCTCTATTTTAACTTCTTTTCCATCGTTTTGACCATCAACAACACGTTCTTCTTGCATCATGATTTGTTGATTCTTTTCAAGAGTTTGGGCAAGTAAAGTATTACGACGATTTTGACGTTGTGTACTAAAGAGATCATCTTCAAAGGAAATTCGAGCTGACTGCCTAACACCACTCGAGTATTCACTGTTTTCTTCTTCTAGGAAAAGGTTTTTGTATGATAGTATATAAACAAAATTATTAAAATAATTAATAATCTGAACCGAAATAACATGAAAGCTAAGAAGTAAAGAAGTAATTGATCATCTTTTATATTTTATTGATAGCAATAATATTTTGAAAATAAGAAAAGAAAATAATAAATAAAAAATAAAAATTAAATTGGTCTGCAAAAGATATAACATTTTTTTTTAATATATTTGAAAAATATTCACATTTATAATATCCTACACATTCTTGAATTTAATGAATAAAATATAAGTTATAAATTAAATATCCATCAATTACATAAATACATAAATACATAAAGAATTCTAGAATAAAAATAATTAATTAAATAAAATTATATATATTTTTTATATTATTTTATTAGTATTATATATATTATTTTATTTTAGCAAATATTTTAACAAACAATATATGCTTGAATCTACAAGTAATTTTAATTACTTTTGATATCAAATATTTTTATTGAAATATCATCAAACTCTTTATGATAGATTCCTTTTCAATATAAACTGATCTTAATAAATAACGAGTTTAAAACAGATAATTAGATATTTAGATAATTTACTGAATATGATTCTGTATTTCAAGTAGACTAATAAATTATTCTATTGAATTGAATTGAAAAAATAATTCAAATTATATAACATCAATCAATTTATAATTTTTATAATGCTTAATAGTCCAAAATCTATAGTATATAAATATGAATATTGAATTTCTATTTACATCCAAAATATTTTTAAGAACTCTATCAAAATGTATTTTCTACTATTCATGTATTTTTAAAAATTATTTAATTATTTGATAAGGAAATTTATTGAAAACACACCAACAACGGCCTGTACTGCAACTCGAAGGTAACCTTTTACATCCCCTTTCTCATTTACAATAGCAATTTTATGAATTAATGATACTGGATATAATAAATTGCTTAAATACACGAACGATCTACAACAAAAATAATTGGATTGAATTTTATTAAATAAAATATTAATATAAAAACTTATCAATTAAACGTTAAAATTACTTAATAATACCAGTTATACTGAACAATTTCAAAAATTATAGCAATGAAAATGAATAAATTTAATAAAATCATAAGGCACAATTGAAATAGCTTTCATTTATTGCAATTTTCAGAATATGAAAATAAAAATTATTATCATACAGTATATGCTAGTATTGGTTTTACTTTGACTTTTAGGTTTTATAAATATGTATAATCATTATATATCACTATGAAAATATATTCATATATAAAATATTTAATAAATTCCAAAATACTGTTTTTTTTAAATAGACACAGTTAAGTATGAACATTGTTATTTCATTATCGGTAGTAAATGTAATCAAAAGTAATCTTATTTGATTGTAATAAAATAAAAATAGTTTGTAAAATAATATATATATAAGAAAATTTAAAATAATATTTTTAATAATAAATTAAAATTTACATATAAGAAAACACTAATAAAATATCAATAAAAGTAATAAATTCAATAAATAATAAATATGAAAATTATTTTACCTTCCAATCATGCGGAACCATGGAAATCGATCATAAAATGGATCACCACCAGTGATATTTTCAATGTTATAGTCTGGTGAAGTAGGTGATAATTCTGCTTCGTTATGATACATTTCTCGCATCAGCTCTAACCTTTGTCTGTACCAAACCATATATATAGATTTGCAAACTTATGTATATATTTAATCAGTAATATCATTCTAAATAAAAATAATTAGTTGGCATTTAATATGGATAATGATCTAACTTACAACATTTTACAGCATACCAAAAAAATAAATATAAAAATCCTCATTAAAAAATAGTATACCATAATAATATAAAATATATCTAATGTATATAGTATTTAATGTTAAAAAATTATAATATAAAATACTTCTTCATTCTTTATAATAAAATGTAAGACTATGTTTTATAAAATGTTATTCAGTATCCTAAATAATCCGTAATAAAATTTGATTCTTGGACATAGAATTTTTAATTTATTTCGTATTATATAAGATACTGTTTTCAAAGTATATACAATATATATACAATAAGTTATATAAAATAATATTTTTAACATTTAAAAAAAATATATATTCAATTATATAAAAAATATACCTAAGTTTATCAAGTGTCCAATAATGCGTTGCACCGTTTTTAAGATCCTGAACTTCAACAGCAACAATCGTACGAGAAAATGGTCTGTCTTCTTCTTCTTCATCATCAAAAGCAGGTAAAAGGTCCGGAGGTAACGGTGAATATAATGTGTCCGTGAGTAATGTGAATTGAAATTGAACCTTCAAAAAATTTCTTTTAAAATCCTTAATAAAATAATATTAAAAATAATATAACTCAATAAGTAATTTTATAAAAAAGAAATTATAAAGTCTTAAAAAATAAATTACTATAACAATTATGAGAATGTTTAAATAAATATTTAACCAAATAAATTGTATTAAAATATTGTTATAGTCAAAAATAAAGGAGATTGAGACGAAAATGATTCTATTTATCTGAAAATAAGGGCTTTTAATTAATTTTATAATAAATTAACTTACTCTTTTCTTAAGTTCTACGGAAATAGCATTAGCCTCTTTAAGAAAGATGGCATTACCCCAAAGATCATCTCTTAGGCTGGTAAACTGATGATACTTCCACTTACGAAACGCCCAACTAGCCAAGTGAAATTCGCGTTCACCCCAGTTGCTCTCTGCGTCAAATAATGGATTGACTGAAATGCAAGCAATCATTGGGCAAGACAGTCAAACAAGTCAAGCAGAAAAATTATAATAATGAAAAAATTTCATCTTCGTTGTCAATTAATATCCGCTAAATTAATCGACAATACGGCCATCTAATATATATTTAATAAGATATAAAATAAAATATTTAAACAAAACTTCTATTTAAACTTATTTCAATACATTACTATTATATATCTTTTTTAATAAAATTATATAAAAAAAATTATTTTTAATAATAACCGAATTTTTTAATTATTTAGTAAGCTTAATAACAAAACAAAAAAATTAATTATATAATTCAATGAATTACATAAATATAAAAAAATATAACGATACAATACTAAACATAAATAAGACAATTACGTAGAAATTATATACATGCTGCATCGAAATTTAATTACATTAAACAGTTTACATCATAAAAAGGAAACTATTGAATATCTTAATGTTAGAATTTAAAAAGCGAATCATGCAAATTATATATGAATATATAAATCAATATCATTAACTTACCAAAAATGTCTTCTTCAATATTATTAAAATCTTCAGGAGTGTAGCTGCTATACATTGACATTGTCATACTTTGTTCTTCTACTTGTTTTTGTAAGGCGTCTATTCGAGCTTCATAATTCTATAAGTAATAAAGTTTTATAAAATTATAAATTATTTATCTAACAAAAATCAAAATCTATTTTATTCCAATTTCTATATTAATTTTTCACACTTTTCTCTGTTCTTCAAAAAGTTGATCTGCTTCTTCCTTTTCCTTACGAAACTGTTCTTCTAGAACCAATAGACGTTTATCCATTTCTGCTTTTAAGTCGATACCTTGTTTCTCAAGAAGTTCAATTTGCGCAAAATTCCAATCGACCGTTTCACCATTACCAGGAGTTTCAGCTGGAGAATTTTTCTCTCTTCTTTCCCTAACTATTGTGCATACATATTTATAAATAAATAATATTATATTTTATACAAAAAATTTGTTTAAGTTTTACATGATTAATTACTGAGTTGTATTAAAGTTACATTATTAAATACGAAATTCATAACATTTTAATTATTTTTGATGTATTGTTCTAATAAAATATTGGGCAATTAAAACAATAATTTGGTGATTGTTTAGCTTATGTAATTTTAAATTCACAAGCTTATAAAAACTAATAATAAATATTAATCTACAATTTTTTTAAATATTGAAACTTTAATATTATTTTATTTTTGCATTTTTTTTATTAACTTCTGCATAGTATAAAATATTAATCAATAATTTAAAATAAAGTAGTAGTACATTTTTCAAGTTGATTGTTTTATATGTTTAAATATTTTATAAAAGAAACTATTTATGCCAATATTTACAAATATTTTTATAAAACATTTGTTACATCAAAATTATTTTATTTATAAATCCAGCGAATTATATATTACATTATTTATTAATTTGATTGTGTTATATAAAAATTTTTACCTTGGTCAGGGTGATTAAACCTGAAAACATGATTTTTTCCAAGTATAACTCGAGAACCAGTCTTAAGCAGTAACGGTTCAATAACAACCCGACCGTTCACATATATTAGAGCACCCTTTTTCGGTATAAGAGTAATAAGGCTCTCATGATTTTCAAATACACAATGCTCACTTAGAATATAAGGGCCACATAACTGAATATCTTGTGGAATGTTTGCTTCAGCACTACCGATTCTTGTAAATCCATCTTTAATATAATAAATTAAACACTCTGACATGAGTGGATCCTCATTCAAATTAACCAAATGTGGTGTCTTCTTTGGTGAAAAAACTCCAACAGTAACACCATCTTCTTTCACAGCTACACCCATTTCAGCGAAGACTGCCTCCCGCTGTAAACGAATCGCTTCGGTACGTTTCAGCTTTTCTTCCCACGTCTCATTTAATTCTATATTTAAAAGACTATTATGAATTCACTTTTTAATATAATTTTCTTCTTTCTTTTTTTATTCAATGTGTATTATATTTTCTTTGTTACTAATTAAGAGTTAATTCCTTTTTTATGCATCATTAAATTATTCTTTATATAGTTCTTATCTATACGATAACTAACGTACTTATACGATATGTAATAATGATAATTTTATTCGGAATCTATAGAAATTCAATTTATAAACATATCCAGTAAATATTAAAAATTCAGAATTAAATTAAGTAATTACCTATTACTACACTACTATTATTATTATTATACTAAAAATAATTAGTTTAAGGCAATGTAACATATTATTGGTATTATATAAAAATTCGTAAAACATCTTAAATTGAAAAAATAATTGAATAAAGAAAAATATATAATTTCCAATAAGCTATTTAAATGATTCAATTAAGCAATGAAATTGATTACTGATGAAATTAAATATTAACTTGAAGAATAATTAAATAATCACCTGCTATAAGTTTTTCTGAGGCTTGTAATTGTTCGACAGCTTCTTCGGCTAAAGTTGACGTTTGATGAGAAGGAATTCTTTGCCGTAATTCCTTTTGATCATCCTCTCGTTTTACATTTCGTATAAAAGAAGAAACGTCTCCTACACAAAATTTTAAATATTTATGAAATAAATCAATCTTATAATAGCTTTACATTGAAGGCATTCTTAATCAATTAAATATTTAAAAAAATTAATTTATACTTCGGGGGAAAACATATTAAAAAAATTATATTTCCATGTGTACAATTGATTTTTGTCAATAATATCTAAATATACTCTTTTGTATAATAAAATCATAATTCTGATTATTTCAGATAAATCCTATAACTTAAATTCAAAATTTTACATAATGAATTAAGAAATTAATTCTATACACTTACAAACTTATCGAAAGATAAACGTAAGATTGGGTCAGTTAAATTTTAATTAATAGTAACATGTACTAAAATATTGAATGCCTTACTTACATGTTACATTTATTTTTAATTTTATTCATATAAAATGAAATATATTGTTTAATATGTATAAAATATATTTTTATATTATATACATACTCTTATTACTAATAAGACAGATTAATTAAAAGCTCAAAACTATTTATATACTAATTGTCAAAATATTTCTTTGGATAATAATATATTCGTAATAGTAATTAATTTAATATTTCCATGAATTATCAATTAATATATATAGAAATTATATTTAAAAATATTAATCAAAAATAGAATATTAATTTAGAATATTACTATATGAAACATTAAATATAATTTTTATTCAAGTGATTAATAGAAAAATATAAAATTAATCAGCTAACATACTTTTTAAATAACGAAAAAATAACTCATTTTAAAATTGACTTACAAAGTTAGCTATTATCCAGCGATGATATCAATTCTTATACGATATTCGAAATATAAAATTCTACATTTTTAAAATACATGTGTCAGTAAAACAAACCATCTTACATATTTTATTGAAAATTAACAAATTTAATTTTGATTCAATTATCGAAAATTTTTACAAAATTTAATTTTTCGGTAATGTGTAATTGAAAATTTTAAGTACAGTTGTGTTTATCCATTAAACGTTAAATATATTTAATAAACTGATCACAAAAATATGATTAAGTATTTTAAATTGATATGAAATTCATATTAGTTGTTAAAAATGCTATAATATCATTAGTAATAGGTTTTGATTAAATAATTTTCTTTTAATTATTTATTTTTTTAATTATATGATCTACAGGAATTTAAAAATATATATTATCTTAAAGATTAAATTAAGAACATCTTAATCATTACATTAAAAATTAATAATAATTATTTATAAATATTTTTCAACGATTTAGATAAAATCTAAACCGAAAAATTATACTATAATAATTAAAATCTTTTAACTTTGTTTAAAATGATATTTTCATTATAATATTAATTAAGAGAACATAATTATATAAATTTATAAATTACAAATAGTTTAATTTTATTATATACTAATGAAAAATTCTATTTTTAATTATTCATAAATATTATCCTTTATGATTTGTATAACTTCAATATCCTGAGAAAATAATATATTATATCCAATATTATCTTCATTTATGAATTATTTAGTAATACTTTGCATTCGCAACCTCCGTAAATATATATATATATATATATATATATATATATATATATTAACATATAAATACGTGAATATTATAAAATCAAAGTTTTACCATATGTATATATATATATACATATATATATATATATATTATTTTGTACTCTATTTAAAAGTATTTTTTAACTTGAGTGCAAAAAATATTTTACAAGAAATTAAAATATAAAAATAGTAAAGACATACTGTCAAAAGCATCTTTTACACACAAAGCCTTTTAAACGAAATTGTCAGCCATATTCATGGATATTTTTCACATGAAATTAAGAAAATATATTTACTGTTCCCAATAATAATTTATAATCGCAATACTAAAAATAAAAATACAGAATTTAAAGCCGTTATCTAGATTTTCTTACAATTACTAAGGAACATGCAGAAATTTTTTGTATATCTATAAATAACTTTTAATAAAATATTTGGTTCCATACTCGTTTTATTTTTAAATTATCTATTCTTATTTTTAAATAAATCTAAATTGAACTTATTTATACTTATTTACATATAAACACGATTACGTAAATTACATACAGCACCGTTTAAATAAAAAAGTGAAGATACATCATGTTATTTTTCGTTCACGAAAAATAAGTTTTACTTACTACATTCTTTCTTTTCAAAATAATTATTAAACATTAAAATAAATTATAAAATATTAATAAATAATAAAATATGTTATATCAAATAATAAAGTCTTGAACAAAATTAAATAATGACTAAACTAATAAATAATCTAGAAATCTATCTAAAATATTTAATATTAGTTTATAAATACAAACTACAAACGATTATTATTTAACTAATTTTTAGGAATTTACAAAAAAATTAAAAAACTAATTTCAATTATAGAGGTTATAATAAAATATATTAATAAAAAGCTAATCATTAAAATTGTATTGACTACCTTCTTGATAATCAATTCCTTCTTGTTTTAGAAGTTCGCGTAATTTCTGGATTTCTTCTTTCAGCTCACGAATGATCTTTGCATTTGCATCCTCGTTGACCACTGCTTTGCAAACAATTTGTTTTGCTCTATCCGCGTATCTAAAAAATATTTAAATGTATAATAAATACATTTTTTTATAAAAAAACAATAATCTAACAAAGTTTAATCATAGATATAAAAATATTAGTATATATAAATTTATTATTGTTTATCTATATAATAAAATATATTTAAATAAGTTTAATTTAAAAATAATTAATATGTTATAAAACAAATAAAAGCTGTATAAATTCTCATAATTATTTTATTGAAAAAATTATTTAAAGAATCATTTTTTTAACTTCGTTTTATTCAATTTTTTAAAATTTGAAATAAATAATACAAATATGAAATAAATAATAAATTATGTTTAAAATAAAATATCTACAATCTTAAGAAAATTTTAAGACATATTTGAGCTCGAATTTTTTAGATGACGATATTTTTAATCTAATTTAAAAAAATTAATTATGTCTTGGAAACATTATGTTAAATATATTAAATGAAAATTACCTTAAAGTTGAAAGAGTTTCATCATAATTAATATCTGCAGGACTAACAGCTGCAATCATAGCTGTTTTTGAATTTCCACCCAAATTTTCACGTAGGAGCCATGTTAAAACCGAATCTCGATAAGGAATAAAATCTGCTTTCTTTTTCTTTTTATCTTTGGAAGCCTATAAAAATCATTATTAAAATAGTGGATATTTATAAGGAATCATCATTTGTTAGGAATAGCTAACAAAGAATTAATATATGCAAACGAAACCTACCGCCTTTGAGAATCCACAAAGTAGCACAATTTGACAAATAATAATGTTTGAATTAAAATCAATTATTGCATATTAAATAAATTAAGTAACTCATTTTTAATTATTTCTTCAAAAAATAATTATAAATTTAAATTATATAAGAATTTAAGATTTTAAATAAAATTTAGGCTATAATTGTATACTGTATTACTATAACAATATACTATTCAAAATAATCTAAATGTATTTATACTATATTTTACTACAGTATATAAAAATTTACATAATATAAAAAAAAATATATATATATATATATTTACAGTATATAAAATATAAAAAATAAAAATTTACAAATATATAAAAATATATATCCACATGATTTATATATATTTATATTTATATACATACGACATGCTTATATATTCATATATAAAATTATATACCTGAGACGTCAAAAAAAACAAAATAAAAAAGAATCCAATTACATACTTCATTAATTTTCCAAATTTAAATAAAGCAATTAATGACATCATATTTATTACATACAGTTTTAAAAGAAAAGGTACCAAGTCTAAAATAAACGATAATGTTGTATATAAAATTGTAAATATTAATGGCAATTGACATTATTGTTTTACTTTTCGAATTTTCTAGTAAAATAATATAAGATATATGATATAAGTTGATTATATAATAATCATATAATAAGAATTTCTAATAAATAATTCTTACGATTTCAGCAAGGGCGCTGATAACCTTCCCCAATGTTGTCAAACTTTTGTTAATGTTTGCTCCTTCTTTAAGTCTTGTACCTTTGGCTCCTGTAGAATCTGCGCGTTCAGAACCAGCCAAATCAACAAGTGAAATTTTGCTCACCTTCTCCGTAATGAGTCCTGTCGAATTATCTTGCCTCTGTTGTGTGAAAAATATTGTGAAAACTGCATGGGACCTACTTGATGTCTCGTTCATGTTTGTTGCTGCCACGGTTCTAACAATTAAAAAAATAATAGTGCTAATGATGTAATAAATTCCATTATGAAAAATAGTGTAAAAATGGTTAAAGAAGATAAATTCTTAGATATTAATATAATAATAATTTCTTGTGATTTTAGCTATATAATGTACATACCAAAAAATAAAATATTTCAAAATAAGAATTAAGTAATAAAATATAAGTAGAGTTTGCATTTGTTAAATTAACCATAAAAATATACATATTAAACAAAATTAAAACATAGGGCTATCATATTTTAACCAGGAAATTTAAAAATAATAATAATTGTTAAGAAATAGAATTTCTGAGTACCTTGCCTTATTACCCTCATCAATGAGATCATGAATATCTTCATAGGACATAACAGCAAGTTTAGAAAGATCCTCAACATATGGACCTAATAAAGGATGTTCCCGAACTCGAAGGTTTCCTTTATTTTTTGGATTAAGAAGATCTCGGACGCGTTCACAGTATATCTCCATGTAACTAACCTCAACCGAATGTTTCATTTCCTTGTTTGAACTATCGCTAATTCTACTAAAAAGATCCTTACAAATCTGAGGAATAATACCTTCCTGCCCTTCTTCCTGTTTACCCATCATAGTATAAGATTTTCCAGCTCCAGTTTGACCGTATGCAAATATACAAACATTGTAACCTGAGTAAAATAATTATTCTTGATAAATAAAATAAAATTGATGTTCAAAACTGTATTAATTTTGTTTTTACTTTACAGTAAATTACAAATAAAACAAAGCAAAGATCTTTTAATATTCGTTCAAATGAAAATTAATTAATAATTTATCATATAAAATACAAAAAATTAAGTTTAATTCTTAATAATGTTTAAAAATTGAAAAATTTATTTCAGTAAAATAATTCTACACGTATAGTAGTTAAATTATTTACCTTCGAATGCATGTTCCAACATTTCTTCACCAATATCCTTGTAGACCATAATTTGAGAGGAGTAATTTTTGTTATTTGGCTGCAAATTTATATTTTTAATTTTTTCATTTACAAGTAGATAAAGATTAAAAGACAAAATTATTGGCATATTCCAAATACCGTAAAAATACAAAAATTCAATTATTATATCTCGAACATTTATTCTTTCTTTTTATTTGAATGCCTCATATTGGAAATAACTTTAATTAATTTTATTTTTAAAACAATTTTTAACGATGCATAAATAAATTAGTTATACTTACGTCCATAGAAAAGTAAGAATAATCATAATTAAAACTTTTAATGGCATCCTTAGTCCCGGGAAGCCCCTTAGGATTTACTATTGCTATAAATAAAAAAAAGTATTATCTATAATTGGATAATTTTTTAATTTACATAGATATTATAAATGTCATGTTGATTTATATATAAATAATTTATAATAAATTATAGGAATTAAAAAAATTTTAATTTTATTTTAGTACCAACATAAAATGTAAATAAATATTCCATTTACGAATTTTGTGTAATATAAATAATATAATATAAATTGTTATATGAAATAGAACGTACAATATAAAATTTAATATATTTATCATAACATTGAAATAGTAAACTAATATTTAAAGTAAGATAATGAGAAATTAATAATTAAAAGTCTCAGATATATTAAGTTTTAATGTGAATTATAAATGAATTCAAAGTGAAATAAAACATTTTTCAAAGGAAACATCATAAAAATATTAAATCTGAGTATACGAATATTAATGTTATACTTAGGTAAACTAAAAACTCTCTTTACGCTATTTGCCACCATCAAAGGTTTTTTTTTACTAAACCCGAATAATATCTTATATTTTCAACTTTTCTCCAATACAAAATTATCACAATTATCTATTTGCTCAATTCCCAATAAGTAATGTCTTTTAACTCAACTTTAAGGATTTTTCTATTCATATTTATATTGATATTAACAAAACTTTTTTTTTTAGATATAAACATTATATTTTACAGAATTATTTTTATAAAAATTCTCATTGCCAAAATAATTTAAATATGGAATATTCCTATTAACAAATATTCTTAAATAAATAATAATATTTTAACATTCGTGCTTGTTTATTACAAAACTATTTTTACTAATAAGTATTCTTATCACTGAATTTTTCATAATTAATAGATACCTGTCATTGTAATAAGCTAATCTCGTATTTTAGTTTTAGTAAAAAAGTAATTTTAGTAGAAAGTACAATGAGAAAATGTTAAAACTTAAAAAAAGTAAAATTTTTCACTTTTCTATTTTTTCCCTTCACTTTAATAAGTATTCAAAATAACTTTTATAATATGCATATCTAGGCAAAAATAAAAGAATTAAAGTATATAATTATTACAGTATAAAAATTAAGTTTAATATATAATATCAAATCTAAATTATACACATATTGTCTAAACATCTTTATTTATCTTTTTATGTGATAAAAAGCTTCTAAATAAACCTACAAGGTAAAAATATTGAATTTACAAATATTCTTAAAATATTTACCATCTACATCATCTTCAGTCATGCTTTTTAATAATATGATAAATATTATTCTTTTTAAATAAAAATATTGCTTTAAACAAAATATTTAATAAAGTACCTTTCAATTCAGAAAAAAGATGGATATTTATCCATAATTAATTTGGAATAGTAATAAATAATTATGGGAAAAAAATATTAAAATAATGTAAATTCTTATCTAATTATTGTATAAAAAAATTCCGTTATAAATTCTTTATAAAACTAAGTTAAAATTTTAAACTATATTAAATTAAATTTTATATCAATATTAAATTTATAAAATATAAAATTAAGTTTATTTTCAAAATTAAATTATATTAATATTATCTATAGTTACGCTAATAAAAAGACAATTATTGTGCGAATTATTAACATAACAGAATTGAGATAAAATCAATAAAATAATTTTGAAATTATGCTAATGGTAATGAAACTATAGATTTCTGCTTTTGAGAAATGTTATTAATTTTTTATTATTTGTTTAATGTTTAATTTTTATTTAGGAACCCATCTTCTGTATTGATAATATTTTGTTAATTATTGAAAACACAAAAAATATTCATAATAAAGACATTAAAATTTGTAATATTTAAAAACTTTCTTAATTTTGAAGATGACTTAAAAATATATTTTTTATAAAATTCATATTTCCAACCATTCGGAAATCTTGAAACCTCGATAGTATCATGTATAGGAATTCAATGGAAATATTTCGAAAAATGAGCTTAGTTATTTTATTGTCAAGACTATTTAATTTTTAAATGTAAACTGGCATTATTTTGATAATGCTCTTTTAATTAGTTAAACAAATAGAATTATATTCAAAAACACTTTCGTTATTAAAATAGATTTTATATTTGTGCTTTAAATATAGGTCCTTTCAATTATCTAACGAAATTTGATGTTAAATTAAAAATATTACATTTTATTAAAACATGGAAATAAACATAATTAGTTTTTTATATATGAATAAAATCTATTAGACATTAAATTAATATGTTGATTTGAAATGAATTTCTCTATAATATAAAATATTTTGATGCATATTTTTAAATATTTTATCTATAGATAAAGTATTTTGTAAAATAGATAATAGATATATAATTGTTTATTTATCATGCATACATGAATACGGATGTTTGCAATTCAATAACGAATATAATCTCATATACAAGGTATGGCTGAATTTGTATAGCTGCGCATTAACAATGGAAATTTCGGAGTGACATCATGCTATAAAGTTGCCGTAGTAAAGTGAGGAAGGCAGCAGAACTCTGAGTCACTACTGCAGAGTATCGATCCACAATATGGCTACCGAGATGATCTCGAAGCAGATTCAGTTTATTTTGTCGACATTCTATCGACTCTACTCTTTACTTTAAATGTATACTTAATCGTTCTAATACATTGTTTATAAATTAGCTTACATTTTGATTTACTTTATTTATTTTTTCATACATTACAACCAAGTACAATATTATAAATTTACTAATAGATTGAACCTCTTGGCAAATCAACAAGTTTCGAACATGAATGGTTTTTAAAGATATATCTACTTCTGCAATATATCTAAAATGATAAGTCTCCATGTTTAATATTTTGATAAATTTTAAAATAAATTTCAAAGTATAAATGCATCTGCATTCAAGATAAAAATTAAATAAAAATATTAGCATTTGTAAAAATATCTGATAAAACTTTTGTATTCTGAAAGATAAAAATCAGTACAATTTTACATATAAAATAGAGTATAAATCCTATCCATTATTATTATTTTTTAATTAAATTAAAAATAATTTATATATATTATAATTAAATAATTGATCAATACATTTATTACAAATTATAACATAATTTTATAAATAAGTTCTCTTTTTAAATAAATTTAAAAGTTTTAATAAATTATTTTAAAATATTATACTAGTAGGTAAGGAACAGGTACAAAATTTTAAATTTCTACTCAAATAAAATGTTATCAATTAATTCATAAATATTATCATACCACAACAATATTTAATCTAAAAGCTTTTTGTTATATAAATTAAGTTATCCTATTAAATCCAATAGTAATAATTTAACTTGTTACTTTATTTAACATAAGCATTCCCAACAGCACAACATTTTAAAATGATTTTATAAGTATTAAACGATAATGCAATAATTGTATAAGAAATAATCATAATCTTTAGCAAGACTATAAATATACTTACAAGTTGTATTTCCGTTCATATCGATGATACAATGAGCCTCGCGATTGATCTCCCTCATATTGAAAGGGCGAACCCGAACAGCAACCTTCACTGACGACATTATTATGACTGTAGCCTCAAACTGGCCTTCTTTATTTTTAATTATTAATACTTCAATTTATTTCTGTAACAAATGAATGATATTTAGCTATTAAATAGTATTGTTTTAAATTTGTGTATTTCTTACGATTAATCGACACCTACTAAAACGTAAATAGAATTTAATAATTTCATCGTAGCATCAACTATCAATATTGGTGGAATTAAATAACTATACAGAAACAAGTCGAAGAATGCGAAATCTAACACTTCATACGACAATCAATCGAATCCAGGCTGATATATTAAATCAAGATTCGATATTTGATTTGACATTTAAATTTAAGTAACATTCAGAAAGAAACTTTCGTTTGATAAGTAATCAAATGCATGACAAATTTAATTTCAATTAAAAGATTATTCAATTATTTAATATTTAAAAATAAATATTTACAAGTAATTAGACGTGTATTGTACATGCTTATAATGGATAATACTTTATAAATACATCATTAGAATGTTCATTTATACGTAAATATTACTTATATATATATATATATATATATAGCTTTTACTCAAAACTACATTTTCAATAATAGTACTAAGAAATTTTTTTATACTTATTTTGAATAATAAATGTATTTAATCGTTCTATTTCGTATTTTAATTAATTTTATTATATTTATTATATGAAATTTAATAAAATTTTCAAAGTTATTTGAATAAATAGTTAAAGTTTGATTATTTTGATACATATATACTGAATAATTGAAATTATAAAAATTATTTAAAATTGAGTATATAATGCAAGATATCGCCATTAAGATAAATACAGCATTGAAGCTTAAAAATAAATCTCTTGTATTTTTTGCTAATTACATACAATCTTAAATTTTTAAACGATCATATTTGAAATATGATAGTTATTTAATAGTTGAACATTTATTTATTTATGCAATGCATGTGTGTGTATATTAAATAAAATTAAATAAAAGTTAAATAATAATGTTGCATTGAAATAATTTTTTAAATCGCATATAATTAAATATATTATAAGTAACTACACATTTAACGATGATTTTCATTATTGAAATCCGTACTAAGTACATAAACTGACGTTGGACATAGTATTTCCATAAATTTATTATTTATGAAACTATATATATATATATATATATATATATATATATATATGAAAATCATTATTAAATGTGTAGTTACATAAAATTTATTTAAATTTTTTAAATTATTATATTATATAAACATTATATATACATTATATATACATATATAAAAATATAAATACAATTATATCAGTTTATAATTTATTAATACCCGTTAGAGATTTATAAACAATAAAATAGTAGAAATTTTACTATTTTGTGATTGAAATCTTATTTTCAACATATTTACCCCAGTCTACTTATTTTATTATAACAAATTTGATTACAAGGTTTAATATATATTTTTGAGTTTTTATATGAATTTACTTTATTTAACTAAAATATTCTTGTAGAATATTTTAATTTTAATTTAGTATATATTTAAACATACACACTGATGAAAACTAATGGTACAGTGTCAAAAATATGGTTTAATGTTTATTTCGTATTTTATAATTATAAAATTTCATGCATTTAAACATATACATAAACTTTTATTTCAATAATATATTTAAAATTTTGTATTTTTTTAATTAAAGTTTTATTTTACTTGTGTTATTGTGTTATTTTACTTGTATTTTACTTATGTATTTTTTATTTTTTATCTTAACTGTATAAGGATAGAAACAATATTTTATTTTGTTTAAAATCAATATGTTATATTTACATTAGAACTCAAAGAATTAAGATGAACAAAGTAAATAAATAAATATTGATTCACTACAAAAAAAAATAATTATATAATAAAAAATAATTTATTTACCATTCCAAAGCATAACATTAAAAAAATTAAAATGAAGATAAATATATAATATTTCAAGTGTATTTATTAAAATATGCAATAGAAAAAATTAACAAAATATTTAAAGTATATATAACTATGTATTTTAAATATCATTTACAAGCATATAATATTATTAAAATATTATATATATTTGATATTTGAATTTATATTTAATTTAATTTTAATTCTTTATATTATTATTCTCATTTTCATATTCAAATATATAGTCAAATTAAAAATAGTTAATGAACATTTTGAATTTCAACTTCTATATTATCAAATAAATCAGATGATATTTAAATGCAATTTTCCTTATTTAACATATATTTAAATTCGAAATAATTATAGTAGTAAATTCATTATATTAGTAATTAGTAAAAATAATTAAATCAAATAACAAATATTGAATGTATTACACATGTGTATATGTATTAAAAGAAAAGCTTTTACACGCATTTATAAAAATTCTACAAAAATTATTTGTTATGAATAAGAATCCTTTGAATATTAATAAATGGTATACAAGTATGTTAATTTCATTGCCTACTTAATCTATCTCTTAACATGATATTTACTGCTCTAATTTATACATATTTTGGTTAACCTCCAGAATTTGAACGCATTCATTCTAATATTTATTAATCTAGAAACAAGACAATACTATCTAGAATAATAATATCTAGAAATAAGACAATATAAATTAAATATTTTTTTAATATTTAAAACTTTTATATTATTTTGAATGAATTAAAAATAATCTTAATAAATGTATGGTAAATACTAATCTTTTATATAATTATCTCGTCTAAAGTAAGACTAGACCTATCAATTAAAAATGTTCCAATTTTAACAAATTGACAATTTACTTTTATTCAGAATTTTACTTTTAACCTAATAAACCAGGACCAATTATTTATATTTTACTTTTAATTTATTGATGTGTATGTAAATTAAAATATAATTAATTAAAATTGACTTTATTAATAATTTGATAAACATTTATTTAATTTTAATAAAGAATGCAAGTACTCCATCTTATAACATATTGAATATCATATTGAACTAATGAAATGTGTATATAATGTAATTTTTTATTAATCAAGAAAATTCAAGAAAAGTGTGTATACAAAATCTGCACTATCGTATAAACTTTATTACAGATGTTAAGGTACTATATTAATCTTAAAATAATCAATTACTTGATTACCAAAATTGTTTTAAAATAGTATTTTCAAAATATCAAAGTGGCTTATACATAACATGTGATAAATAATTAAACGTATTATTCCTAATAAACATTCAAATTCTATTTATCAAATATTTAAGTAAGTTAAAATCGGTTGTCACCAAAATTTTAATAAAAAAATATCAGATCATTATTTATCATAAATCTAGAAAAAGTAGGTAAAAGTACATGACATAAGCTAAAGATCGATAACGTTATGTATCTGAAAAGAGAAGGGAAGAGAACTTATATTATACGCTAAGTCACCGCGAGGCGCTGACTGTAAAATAACGATTTTTAGTGTTCGCCTCTCAAATTCCAAAATTGAAAAATCGAACACTCACCTTGATTTTAAAAGTTCTAAAACTTTCTAATAATATATTATCAAATTGTATTTATTGCAATCACATCGCTTACCTAACAGTCAAAATGATCTCTACAACAAATCTTGCTGGTATTTTGTGGTATTTTGACATGTATATATATATACATATGTGTGAGTGCGTGCACGCGCGCGGGCGCGTGTGTGTACAGGCATATAACGTTATTGATTTCTACTCTAATAATATACATATATATTGTTGCACTTGATGAGAATGACGCACTTATTAATTCACCACTTCATTATAAATCACGACTCGAACATTCAGGATTTGTAAATATGCTATCTTCGTCTTCGCTCTTTCTTTTAAAAAATAATAAAAAACAACAAAGATATCTTTCGAATTCTGATTGATTAAACAAAGAATTTAAAAGGTTAAGCAGCAATTAGATCATTGTTACTACGAACCCAAACTCTTACAATGAATTTTGTTATGGCAAACATTGCGCCCGCACCCTCACTAACCACCCTAATACTTCTATCGCTGCTTTTCGACTGCCCTCTACTGCACTTACTAATTCCTATACTCGCTCTTCTCGAACACAGGCAAATTCACGTGTAAAAAAATAAAAAGATATATACATGCAGAAAAACACCCTGCACCTATCCTCCAGGGCAGGATTCAAAGTGCGCCGACGCTGCGATACGAGCGCGACCTGGTGAAGTAAAAAGTTTTTTTATTTCTGTGTACTATCTGCTATCTATATGAATATCTAGATTAAATATACATGTGTACTCTACATTAAATGATGTCAACTTGTGATACAGACATTTGTGTATTATCAGTAGGAAATGTTTGATGAATTAATAAACAAAAGAAATCTTAATATCAATGACCTTCAAAATACAATAGATATTAATATTAATTTCGAAAGTTTTCGATTTGAATAATTCAAAAAGTTAATAAAAAATTTGTGAAAAAGTTAAATTAAAATAATTAAATAAATAAATGACAAACATTCTTGCAATCAATAATTTAAAGATATACATAGAAATAATATAATAGAAATATACGAATTCAATAAGAACATTGAATAATTAAGATTGAGCATTTCTTTCAGTTATTTATGACTTCTTATATACAAAATTCTATTTATTTATTTTATTTATTTATCAAATAAATTTACTTTATGCATCAAAACATTATTCCTCTTTAAAACAAAATATTTACTAAACATATAATATTTTGAAATTATCATGAAAAGTTATATAAATCCTTCATAGTTTTTTGAAAATATGATAACACAACATAATCTAAATATGAATAAAGGAATCTAAATACAAAATTATATCAATCAAATAATGCATTAAAGAGAAGTTGAGACTGAAAATAACAAATAAATTGATTCAAATGAATATCCCCTATAAATTACTCATTTGTATACTATATAATTTAATCTCTTGAATTGCTGATTATGCCTATTTAATGAATTAAAAAATAAATGTTACAATAAAGAAAAATTGGTAAAATTAAGATAACATATATTTTTCCTAATTTTATATTAATGTAATTTAACATGCTTATTAAATAAATTAGCTATTTTAATTTAATTAATATATTAATAACTTTTAATAAATTATTCTTTAGTACAGTTGTTTTGTAGAAGAATTCCTTAATTTACAATTTTTTACAAATAAAATATTCAATTCGTCCTTACAAATTTTTATTTAAGACAATTCAATGTATTCATATGAATAAATACTAATATATTAATTACCATTATAATATATTCATAGTAAATATAGAAACATAAACTGAAATATCTAATTTTATAACGATGGTTGTAAATATACTTTGGGATACATCTATACATCCACTAATTAGTTGACAATAAAAATTCTGACTTATTTAATTTTACAGTTTAATAAAAATCTATAATTTTTAAAATAAATACTATTTATATTTAATCATTATTAATTTCAAGAAAAATACTATTTCAGTAATTCTTGTGATAATCCGTAATGTTCTTTAATATGCAATAGTCTTTAATATAGCACAATAATTATAAATTAAAATATATTTAGAAAATAAAATATGTACAATTCAGTTTTAATTTGAATACTTATTCTTACAAAACATATAACTCTATCTATATGTTTCATCAAGAATAATTCAAAATAATATACTGTGTATTTTATAAAAATAGTTATGATATATTTTGAAAACTATTTTGAAATTTGTAAATAATATATTCTATAGTAATATTAATAAATATTGTTATATTTCAACATTAAAAATTATATTATATATATATATATATATATATATATATGTGTATTTCGGTTTAAGCAAACGTTTTAAGCAAAACAGTTGTAAAAATTGTAAATATTCAATTCAACAACAATGAACTTAACAAAAAAAATTGAATATAATATTTCACTCCTATTTGTAAATTTGAATTCAAATAATATAGTAAAATTATATAAGAACAACAATTCAAAAAAATATAAATCGTAAATTACTATATACATGTGTGTATGTGTGAGGGGGGGAGGGGTGTATGGGTGGGTAAGAGGGTGTGTGGGTGGCTGGGTGTGTGTGAATATAATATTCTAACTATAGAAATTAAATTCTATTAATAAACATATTTAATTAAATTTATAAAGTACATTCCAACATGTACATAAATTGAGTTTAATTTTTATAAAACAATAAATTTATTTGGACATAAAGCTCGTAATAATTGTATGTTATTTAATAACATAAAAATTATGCAAATGAAATAAAGAAATATACCTCTATTTAAAATAAAAATAATTAATTTTAATAATTTACAAATATAATCTCCTAAGAAGTATTTTTTCTGTATATTTATAAAAAACAATTTTATAATTACTTATAATTTCTGTACTTATACACCTTCATTAATTATTTAAAAAGTCTTCGTAAAAAGAAATAATTATAAAAATTCTAATTTTTATTTGATAATAGTAATAAGTTAATTATAATTGAAAGTCATGCATTCTTTAATAACTAACTTAAGATCATTAAATTTAATCTGAACTCTTAAAAGAAAACTTTGTGTTTATAGTATTTTCAAAAAGGAAAAATAAAGAATACAATATTTTATTATACCTAATTAAAAATTCTAAAAGCCCCTGCTTTTAGAAAATTAAATCACATTATATAGAAAAATTATCTCTTCTGTATTAGTATCCTTAAATATTTTTAATTGTATATTGATATTTTAATATATGTTTTAAATATAACATAGTGATCTCGTGGAATAACTTAATATCCAGTAATAATTTATTTTATATATTTCCAAGACATTTTTTTGTTAAAGCATAAAATGAAGATTAAACAAGTTATTTTTGACAATTTATAGCTGTGACTTGTATATCAAGCAATCTATTATCAAATATATTCATTTCTAAAGTAAATTTTTATTTGACTAATAAATTTTAAAATAAGTGTAAATCAAGAACAAAAATATTGATAAATTTTTTATATATTTTCACTAAACTGAAGTTAATTTGGAGCAATTTCTAGAAATTTCAAATAATGAAGTAATAATTCATTCAAATACATATATCAATATACTAAATTATTTATAAATGTATCAGTTAATTTGTATTTGATATAAAAATATTATAGTTGTCTAATGATACATAATTAAATATTATCCAGTAAAGCACTTGCGAGCAAACCAATACGATTATAATTCTTTATATAATTCATATTAAATGTCTTTTTATATACATTATAATACTTTCTAACTTTAAAACATATAGCTAAGTTAGATAATTTGCAATAAATAATTATTAATATTTAATAATTGCACTGAACATAAAGGTTTGGTAAAAATAATATAACTTTATTTTTATAATTATAATCATTATGAAAACCAAAATGGTATCAATAGATACTAATTGCATACATTATAAAGACATAATGATATATTTTACATTAATCATAAAGTATATTATAATGTATAAAAAGCTGATTAAAAAATAAAAGCTTTTATAGTTATTAATATATATATATATATATATATATATATATATATATATATATATATATATATAAATATACAATATATCAAAATATAAAAATTATTTTTTTTTATTTTATATATTTTTTTATATAAAATTATTAATATTTATAGTTTTATAATTAACTATTTCTTATAATGTATGCGTTAATATATTATTATATTACCTTAATCATTGATTATTAGATATATTTTAATTTTAAATTACAACTTATATCATAATAATGAACAACAATTATATACAAAGTACAAAAAATTGTGCAAGTTATTTCACAAAAGAGATTCTGTAATTATCAAAAAAAAATACTCTACGCAATCGATGAGTTTCATGAGTGCGGTAAAAAGATGACCTCTAAGATTCATTTTCGAATTTGCGCATGTGCGAATAGAAAAGGTATTTCGATCAATAATTTGTGATGACGTCACTTGCATAAGCACCTTCCTACCGTTTGATAATCGACCGACCAAAACAATGTATATTGTCCAAATCGCCAAAAATACCAATAATAAAAAGATGCAAAGTTATTCAGATAAATCTTATTCTTTTTTTTTAGTTTTTACTTTTCATAACAACTAATTATTCGGGCAATCCGTAATTTACAATACTATAATTTTGTATAAACAGTGACATTATGTTTATTCGTTATCAGATAGAAATATCGGATGATTATATTTTAATTAGATTTTAGCATTTTATAATGAGAATGACATAAATTAAAAACATAAATAATTTATTTGCTATAAATTCAATATTTTTCTTCAATTAAATTATTCATCTTTCTATTAGTATAATAATTCTGCCACCATAGAACTATCAATGATTACATAGTAATATTAATTTGAATAAATCGTTATATTATAAAATATGTTATGTAAAAACTTCATAAGTAATAATTAAAAGTTTTGAAACTTACCGTATGTCTATATATATAATAAATTTCATTCAAGCTTCTAATGATTGTATGAGATAGAGGTATGTATGAGATCTAGCATTAACATGATTAAATACTACGTCTTTTTTCATAAATAATTCCAACCCTCTGGTTTAAGAGAATTGCTCTATTTGGTGATAAAGCACTTTCAAAATAATTATTAAATTGATCCAATCAAACAAATATTAAATAAACTATGCATTAAATATTAACTCCAATTACTTTTAGCGAACTTATCTACTCCGTTACCTGATTCCTCATAAAATGATAAATAATCCATTATCCACTATGGTTTATTTTGAAATTTAACTATATTTACGTGTTTGGACATCAAATTACAATTGTAAGAAATTGTATAAATAAAGAACAGAATAAGAACATAAATTGTATAAAATAAGCAAATTACAAAACTAGATCGTTTGACATCAATTTAAGAATAATCGAATGCAATAAATTTAATTTAGTAGTTATTTAAATTATTTTTTACACCGCGTTGCTTCAATTAATATTATTTTATGTTTTAAGTAATTTCAACTAACTTTAAAAATATTATGCAACTGTAATGTTGAAAAATTAAAACGATATTTGGCTTTTCTAAATTTTTGCATTGATATTCTATTAAAATATCTTCATACACATTACATGATTTTTTATATTTATACAATATTTTTACTATATCTAAAAAAGAATAATGTACTATATCTTATCTTTTTATTTATTTTTTCGTTGAATATTTATATTTACTATCTTTCTCTCTCTTTTATTTTGACTACATTATATTGTTTATTCCATTTTATTTATTTCCTTATAGGTATTAAAATAAATTTAATTATTTAGATGCTTCTTAGAATAATTGATATTAAACGTAAAATACGGTTAAGTGTAATTTAATTCTAAAAATCAATCTATATTACTTATTTTTATTATTATATTATTATATTATATGGCACACATATTATTAATAAAATGAAATCTTATTAACAATCGGAATTTTTTGTTAAATTAAAATAAAAGCAATTTTTTTACTAAATAAATAAAATTTTTATTAGACTATTAATTTCAATAATATAAATCATGTTTCAATACAAGAATTTGAATGCACCAAAAATAAAGATATTTTCTTATGCAAATATTATAGATTTTTGACAATCTAGTATTTCTACAAATTATTTTATTATCTATAAATTTCTCTTCAAAAAATTATAATCATAATTAATACAAGTGATATTTATTCGAAATATTAAATATAAATAATTAAAGTAAATTTAAAAATAATATATATAATTATAATATAATAATAATATAATTATATATATAATAATATAAGTTTAAAAAAAATAAAGCTGTTGTTTTTATATAACCATGTAATAAAATAGATAATAAGAATATTTAAAAATTATAATGTATAAGAATTTATTATTCCGTTGTATTAACAAACTTTTATATTTTAAAATTTAATATACCTGTGTGTGTGATAAACATTAAACACGCATCATTTATAATATAATATGTGTAAAATATATATCTTGGATAACACACTGAAGAATTTTATGCAATACCTATGACACATAAAAGATATATGTATAGATTTAAAAATACAACCATATTATTGATATAAATAAAAATTCCATATAATTGCATACAATGATGAGAATAAAAACCAAAACTATAATAAAAAATCATTGTTATTTTTATTATGATTGAACAAGTCTGCACTACGAATTATTTTTATATAATGAATTTATATAATATATTATTATTTTTTATATTTAAAGTGTTTTTATTAATTGATAAGAATGCAACTATAGGGTTACAATTTTGGCTGACCAATGCATGACTAGCACTACTTGATCTTGAATTTTGGGAAAATTAAAACAGGATATAAAAATTACAATAATTATTTCAGTCATGATTTATCCTAGATAAAGAATAACTTACAATTATAAAAAATATTTCTAACGAAAAGTAAACTTACAGAAGTAATTAAATAAGTTAAATTATAACGTGACAATAATTTTGATAATGAATTATATACAAATAATCAACTCGAGATTTACTTAAACTCTTTTATTTTCATTTATTTTCAATTTATTTTACACAAGATATAATTTAATTTGTATTTTAAAATGTTTCTTGCTTCCAATAAATTATATATAATAGTATTTAATTATATATAATATAATTATAATGTATATTATATATTATATATTATAATACAATTTCAATATACTTAAATTTATAAATTAATATTGGTTTTAATTATAAAAATGTAATATAATTTATAAATACTAAAATAAATGCTCATATATCATATTTAATAAACTACTGAAAAAAATTTCGATTACAATACAAAAAATATTAAATTTATATGATTGCAAAATAAAAAATATATTAAAATAGTTATTCTATAATTATATAACTTTTAATCACATGTAATATTATATTTTTCATTATAAACAATATAAATGTATGTAACGTAACCAATTATTTCCAAATGACACAATGTTTATTTAAAAATTTCTTTTTAATTTTTTAATGGTAAAAACTAAAATTTTCAAAATCAGTTACACTGATAGAGTTTAGTAATTTTCCAAACACTATTAAGTAATATAATGTATATAAGAATATTATCAATGTTTCTGCAATAATTTAAAAAAATTTTCTATAAATTATATATTATGCCATGACTTGAATATTTTAAATATATAATAAGCTATTTATATTCATAAATAATATTATACAAGTTTGATAAAATTAATTTGATTCACAACTTCAAATATTTAAATAAAATATTTATTTCAAGCCTATCATGAAATTACGATTTCGAAACATTATAGAGTACTAAAAAATAACAAAGTTCAATGTCGTATAATAATTTTTAAATATTTTTAAAACTTTCTTAATTATTAATTCTTTAAAATAATTTCATTAAAAAAAAAATTATAAAAATGCATTATTATAAATCTAAAGTTTCTGCCTTTTACGATCATACGAGAAAAATAAATTTTATTTCAAATTAAATTGTTTTATTGAATTAATAAATATGTAATAGTGTAAAGATTTTTTGCTTCAATTAGTAATTACTTATTTCGTTTTTTAGCCGAAATTTAAGAGCAAAATTAAAAACTATAATTTTAAATGTATTTTATTAATTGCAGAAATAAAAAATATATTATTTAATTTCAAGTTAAATTTTATAATTTAAAAATATTATATCCATTAATGTCATTAATCTTCTAAATATTCCTTATTTATTCAAATAAAAAATCTATATCCATATGCAGATAAATACCTATTTTAAATGAAATTAATATTGTTAAATTTAATATATAAGTATTAATAAAATTAACATTATAATAATAAATATGAAACTATAAATAGATAGTTATTAACAATTTTATATAATATATTTTCAAAAATTGCTACAAAATGAGAGTACATTTTTATTTGAATGGTTTTTTTACTAATTTTGAATAATTTGAATAAATAATTAAAATTAATTAAATATAAAAATGTTTTTTATAAAATTTAAATTTAAAATGACTTTCTAATAATGTATATGAAAATTGTCATTGTTGCACTTCATTATTATTATTTATTATTACCATACTAATTATAAAATATACTAAATTAATAAAGTAAAATCTTATATTAATATATGTATATAATTATATAAAACATTCGATAAATAATATTACGACCAAAAGTATAAGAACTTCAATTATAACAGAAAATATCTTTTTGTATTTCATTTTAATACTAAAATACTTTAAATATATAGTTTTGTTTTATTTTCATTGTACAAATTCATATCTGAATCAAGTAGAAAAGGAAAAAATTAATTTCTAAATTCAATGTAACCAATTTTTTTTTTTAAATAAAGTACATCATATATCTCTTTATTTTTGTTTGCCACAGAATCCTTACTAATACCATCTAGTAAGGCTAATAAAAGTATGCAGTATACAAATTAATATAATGTAGAAAATATATATGAACTACAATAAAACAATTGTAAATAAATGTAATTAATTAACGGATTTAGGTAGATAAAGCTAATCATTAGAAAATATTGTAATAACCTTCTGACTTACCAGATACACGAAATCACATAAAACAGCTGACTGCTGGGGCATACTAAAAGCCCGAGTTCCATAATTTCTCTACTATAATAGCTACTTTTAGTTCTCTTCAATATTCATTTTGCCGCGAATTTCAAATACTTTTATATCTTAAATATAACTACAAAAATTTTAACTTATAAATATCTTCTTGATGCAAACATAAATTTTTCAATAACAATCGTAATTCAATTATTATATTAAAATATTATTTACAGTTCTTATTAAATATTATTTATAAATAATTAAGAAATATTTTATTTTTATTTAAAATTTTTACAGATAAATAAATATACATAATGTAAATAGAATGCTGAAATTTCAGATATTACTAAATAAATATAGCCATTGATACATTTTTAATTTTATATTTTTAGTGCCAAATTATACATAAATTTATATTATAAATAAATGAATTCTTTACAAATCTTATACAATCTTTACAAATACTAATATAAAAATTAAATTTCATGTAATAGTAATTATAAATTCTTTTAATTGTATTTATAATATATATCATCTAACAGGATGATGCATTCTTAAAACGAGCACTAATATCCTTCCAATTAGCAATATCAAAAATTGCCTTAACATAATCTGGTCGTACATTCTTATATTGTAAATAATAAGCATGTTCCCATACATCAATACCAAAAAGAGGTATTAAACCCATTGTTGCCTGTAATGGATCTTGATTAGCACAAACAGCTATTTCCAGTTTTCTGTCCTTTTGATTATACCCAAGCCAACCCCAACCTGAACCTTGAATTGCAATACTTGCATTAGACAATCTTTGTTTGAATTCATCAAAACTAGAAAAGTCATTTTCAATTTGCTTCAAAAGAAGAGCTAAAATTAGATTATTTCATAATACATAATAAATACATAATTCATAATATATTAACTTCATATTAAAATTAAAAAAATGTATATTCTACGTTCTGGTTTTCCTCCACTCGGTGAAAGATTATTCCAAAAAATTGAATGATTTAAATGACCTCCTCCATTGAATTTAACAACTTGTGACAATGCAACTTGAGAATTTATATCTCCTTTAATAACAGCTTCTTTTAATTTCTCTTCTGCAATATTAAGATTATTTACGTATGTAGCATGGTGCTTGGAATGATGCAACTGCATTATTTCAGCACAAATAACTGGTTCGAGTGCCTTGTAATCATATGGTAATTCTGGCAAATTATGCTTTGCCCTAACAAGAATTTCTTTTGTACGTCTAAAATCAAAGATAAAAATTTTCGTTAAATAATCTGTATCTTGTTTAATTCATTCTCATAAAAATTTGAATTAGGAATTGTAGGTTAGGAATTACATAATAATTAACTCATTCAACTAAATCATTAGCTGTATAATAAATTTATTCTTTCTATATAATGTATAAAAAAATGTTTACATACGAAACGCCAAAAGTGAATATCCGTTTTGCCATTAACATATTTACTTTTAATAAAAAAAAAAATATATACTATTCGCTAGTAACAAACAAGAAATAACAAATTTCTATCAGCACCTAAGCTTCGGATGCATTTGCAATTACTTTTTATTAAATGTTATACTGCAACCATTGACTAAAAATTTATCAAGAAATAAAAGAACATTTGAAAAATATTTTAAATGAAGTGATATTAAATTAAAATAATTTCTTAAAGTTTTTCATTCCTGAATTTTCATTTTTCCTGCTTTTACCCTATTTATTGATACGTCCCGAGATGCTTGGCACATCAATTATAAAATAGGTAAATTACTTCTATCTATACTGTATTATTTCTTAAATTATATCTCAACTGTTTATTATAATTAAAATACTTATAAAATAATAACATCATTTTTATATAATAATTTTTTATTATTTTAATTAATTTTTAATATATCATGTTTAAATATCTTGCTAAAATATCATATTTCTCGCTGAAACTAGTGATTGTAGCGCCTTTTATATTACGAGGGAAATTCAAATTTTGCTAAGGTAATAAAGTTCTGAATTTTACACTAGTGACTAACTTGTAAATTAAGTACTAATACTGTTATTGGTTGAAAATAATTATTTTTATTATTTATAGGTTTTTGTGAAACGTTACATTATATAAACATCTAATTCAAAATAATTGTAAATACAAACAAAAATGGTATTGAGCGGTCATACTAGCCGTTAATTTTCTAAAAGTCGTGGAATTAATCGAGTACTAGTTAATATACTGAAAGAGGCAAAAGGTTTTTTGGATTAACTTAAGAACTTCATACTTATTCGTTAATCGATAAAACCTTGGTACCTAAGCATATTTACTTTTTTAAATAATCGTGTAATTGATATTTTTGTTGAATACAATGAACAAAATGGGGTCAACGTCATATATCGGGTCAAAATCTATTCGAGAAAATTTTTTTCAATGGACTGCTAAATGGTTCTATTCAAATCTACCCGAAAATGTAAGTAATTTTTTTTATATTTCTTCTTTACACATAATCATTACTTATAATCATCTAAAAATATTATAATACTACTTTATTATTTAATATAATGTCATTACTTTGACATAAATTAAAAATTCATGAATATATTATTAATTGTTTTTTTAATCAACTTATATTAAATATTAACGAAAAATGGCAACAAATGCTGAAAATATAAATTCAATTTACAATTATAACAAATTCGTTGAATTGTTTTCCTTGATTATTTAAATCTTGTAAATTCTAGTATATTCTTATTCTTAGAACAATATGATATAAATTTACTAAAAGTACTGAATGTGTTTATAAAGTCGGTAATTATACCAGTTTATTACTTGAATTTAAAGTATTATTCATAAAATTAATTCTGTTTTTGGAATTCAAATATTTTTATTTATGTTTCAATTATGTTTGCCAATATATTTTTAAAATATTTTTGTATGTTTTGTGTGTTACAAAAAATATTTTGTAAAAATATTTGTAAATATAAAATCATTTTAAAATATGATTTACAGAATAATAATACTAATAATAAACACTTTAAGTTTCATCATATTTATTTTTATCCTTTTGTTTTTGAAATCTTAGATTTCTTTCAAATTCATATACATAATAACATAATTAATTTACAAAGAAAATAATCTTTCTTCTGTAACTAATAATTATAACAATGTATTGAAAATCTTTATAAATAGAAACTAACCTATCTGACGGAAATTAAGTTTTAAAAATTAATCTTACAAACAATAAAACAATTTATTTATATTGTTAATTTATATAAATTTAAACAACTTCTTTATAAAAAAATACATGAAATATCATTATTTCTATAACTTATTTTTATGTATGAATAAATTCTTTTTTCTTAATGAATTATCCAAATTATTATTTATTAGACATCAATAAAACCAGATATACCAAGTATAATTTGTTTATTACAAACAATTGGCTTCAAGCTTCGAGAATTTGAAAAAAGTGATCGTCTAGTACACAATAAAGATTCAGTTAAAAAAAAAAATATTAGAATAACATTAGAATGTGGTTCTTCAAAAATAACCGCTATTCTCGATATGGATGATATCAAATGTGAATGTCCAGATAATAATGAAACAAAAGATGGTTCCTTATGGAGTATCACTGGCACAGAACCTGTCGGGAGTACGGTATGTCCAGCATTTTTAATCAATAATAAACTCTTATGTATTACTGTTTATACTTACATATATAATGATAAATTTTGAACATTTTTCATTTTAAATTAATATTTGATTGTAAAAAGTAGAAACTTGTTTAAAAAACAAAATTAATTTATTCACATTATTTTACTATTTTAGTATTTTTATATTTATTATAAATTATTATTTATTCATATGCAATTAAAATTTATATTCTTATACTATCGAAAAAATACTAAGTTTATGAAATAATTTGTCTGTGTTAAAACAAAAAAATAAAATTCCTTATATAGACTTATATTTTAATTCAGTAAATAAAAATTAATTTAAATAATTGTATAAGATTTAAAAAAATATATTTAACATTTTCATGAATAAACTATTTAAAAATTATTATAATCATAAAATTATAAAATTTACAAATTTTATATATTTACAAATGTATTAACATTTGTATACAGTATAAAAAAAATTTATGCTATGGTTTAATAAAAGCTAATATTTTTTTTTTTTTTTTTTTGGTGAAAAATTACAGAAGTAAATTTTTTTTTAATCTGATAATATTTGCAAGTAAATAATTGTAATTAAATAAACTGATAATATTGAAAAACTAATAAGTTAATACAACTTTATAATATCTATTTATAAAAATTGCTTTATGTAACAATCTTGCATAAAATAATAAACAAACAAAAACAAAAAACTTTTAATATGAAATATTACTAAATTATAATATTCGTATCGGAATTTAAATATTTTCATTTATAATATTAAAAGACTGTAACAATATCCCATTATTAATATTTTAATAAATTATATTCTTTAAATTTAGCTGAACATCACGTTTTTTAAATAAAATTATTGTACTAATTTAAAAAAATCATTTTCAAGAGCATCATAAATATTTACATTTTGTACTGTTATGATAATTACGTAATGTTTAAATTATAATTATAATGCAATTACATTATACAATGTAGATAATATGTAACATTTATTAGTATACATAAAATATTAAATATCAAATATTTAACAACATTATATGATTTAGAAATATTTCGATATAAAAAATACTTATAAAACTTTAATAAAATATTTAAAACAATATATTAGATAGAAACTATAAAAGGAGAAACTTGTTAATGATACAATAAACATATTTATTGTATAGAAAAAGAATCAATATAAATACAATAATCTAGTAAAAATTTATATATTAATATATGATCGATTCATATATGCTTTGTATTACTTAGAATAAAATCGAATATGAACTAAAATTGAATACATATATTTGAATACAATTATTAAAAATCAGATAACAAATTCACATTTAAAAAATTATTTTTACATTAATTTAAAAATATTTGATGGACAAAATTATTTTTATTACTGAAACAAATAAACTTTTTTTAAATCTTTTACAGGAGAGTATAAACAAAATAGAGAAAACCGGAAGCAACTTATTGCCTACAATGTCAAAAGAAACAATGGCCGTTGTACGTGATGTTGTTCATAGACTCTTTAAAACTATTAATAAAAATAATTTTAATCAAAATATAGATTCAAGTAAAAATCTATCGACTTCATATAAGGATGTAATAGGAATGAAAAATACAAAAAATCTTATTCGCAGTTATACAGACTTATACGATAAAAATTATAAATCAAAAAATAACACTGACATTAAAAAGGTTACTCCTTTCAAATAGATTATAATAATAAATTATTAATCAATACCATATTGTATCAATACCATAAATCATATATTATAGTATATTTTATTCTTATTTAATTCAAAATTATTATATGAAAGTTATTAAGTGTTAAAATACATTAAACAAGTAAATTTAAATGCATAATACATGCAAATTTCACGTTTAAAATTAAATTTAATATTAGAATCATTTTTTGCAGTATTCAAACATAAAGTCAATAAATTTAATAATAAATTTAAAATTAATCGTGTACTATCTATAAATTGTTATATACTAATCCGAAAATGAAATGTAAAGTTTCGATTACTTATTTTTTTTTTTTTTTTTAGATTCGCCCAAATTCAAAATTAGTTTCCTCCATAGACACACAAAAATTAATTCCTTATAAACCAAAATTGACGAGACAAGATACTTACGATATCAAAGTTGAAAAAGAAAATATGGAACCTCGCCCATCGCCGCGAAAAACGACAATTTCGTCAGTACCACCCGAATTTTCCATTTCCCTTGGTGATATATCAATACAAAGTGAAGAAGAAATTTTTGATTTAACGGAATATGTTGTAAAAGCATATGAAATTTTAGGAAAAGCCGTCTATTCTATTAATAAAAAACTTCCAATTAATTGCAGTATTTCTTCGCTTCAAGGTAATAATTATTATAATAAAAGTTTTTAGAGATAAATAGTAGTTACAATATATCATATACATTCAATGTCTTTTCTAATGCTCTACTTATTTCTCTTACTATTGTACTACACTGAATGTATATCAGGAAAAATTTATTTTCATTTTTTTTATAACATTCTCTGTTATTAATAAAGAAATTGGTGATATTAAATCGAATTCTCCAAAAATAAAAAAGGGCAGAAAATAACTTGCAATACTAACAAATTTACACAGCCAACTACGACTTCAAATTCGTCTGCAAAATACATAAAACAAAACTGCCCTAAATACAATATATGAATGGAATAAATTTCGCAATGAAATAAAATATTTTT
Source organism: Ceratosolen solmsi marchali (assembly GCF_000503995.2). Taxonomy (NCBI): domain Eukaryota; kingdom Metazoa; phylum Arthropoda; class Insecta; order Hymenoptera; family Agaonidae; genus Ceratosolen; species Ceratosolen solmsi. The sequence goes on from NW_011948412.1 coordinate 651,015, forward strand.
CGAACATTTTTAGAAGACAATAGTTTCGTGAGGCCAACGACTATGCCGTTAATGAACAGCAGTTTCTGCATAACCAGTCCTTGCGCCTCTACCAATAGTGGCCTCCTCAGTCGCAGTATGAACACCGATGGTTCGTCTCGACCCAGTTCAGTCTGCTCCATGCAATCTCGGCCAATAAGAGCCATTCCAACCTTGAAAAGGTCTACCCTCCAACACTGCAGCCCCATGAAGATGCCACCGATGCGCGACCGTAGCAGCTCCTGTAGTGTAGCCCAGCGTCCGCAACCCGCACCCTCTAAAGCCTTACTTCGTACCGCATCTGGGCCAACTAGGCGAAATAGCACCAACGTCATTGATTCCGGACTTGGTAGCTGCACGATTTTAAAAGATACATTCTTCGAAATTTATCAAATTTGAAACGTAATCGATACGACTTTTTGGTTACTTAGATACATACAAATGAAAATTTTGAATATTACACAAAGTATTACATAATTAAAAAATTATTACTTGTTTAAGAAGAATTCTTAAATTTTTACACTTTTTCTTATAAAATATAAAAAAATAAAATATTTATGAGTTTCGTGGAAATTAAAACAAGTAGAATCATATTTATTCATTGTTTATACTTTATTCAATTATTCAAAACTATTATAGTACTTGTTCATTTTACTCAAGTGAAAAATGCGTTGATATTTGAACTAATTATATATTTTATATTAAAATATATGAAATAGAAAATTGTCCATTGTGTCACCTGCTAAATATAAACTTTATATTTACGTAAGTCAATTTAATAAAAACGAATATTGTAGCTAAACTACTGCCGTATTGCTTTAATTCGGTGAGATGCGCTTTATGAACGTCAATATCATAAACTTGAATAATCAAACGAATATAACTTAACTATCATTTTTTTCAATAATACCTCATGTAATCCCTAAAAATGATGATACTATTTCATAAAATGAAAAATAATTATATCAATGAATACAAAATTAATCATATAAATTGATGTAAATAATTTACGGGTATCTTACGATACTTAGACGTTAATACAGAAGTATGACGCAACATCTGCTTTTGAATTATAGCGCAACGCCTTGTATCACCGAGGCCTTATCGAAAAGATAGAAGATCTAACACAGAGTCTATTCGGGTTGATGAGGAGAGTTCGCGGCATCCTAAAAAGGTAAGTATGTATTATTTTTTTATTAAATTATATTATTATTTTTAGTTATAATTAAAGAAAAATGTTTTCCTTAATAAAAAAATCCGATGTAATAAATATTTAAATGCCTAATTATGAAAAATGAATCTTTGAAATGAATCACTTTTGTACTTGTACACCTTACATAATAATCATGCTAATATCTTACGAATTTTACTGTATTGAATAATATATAATTACACCATAAAAATTAAATTTAAAAGTTTATCGTCTAAATTACGAAAATATAGAAAAAATAATAAATTCTTTCTCAAATGCACTATATTTTTATTTATATTTTAATGCTTTATTATTATTATAAATATAATTCATGTATTTAAAGATACGTTTATATTTTGAAAATAATGCTAAATATATTTATATTTACATAAAAATCTAATAACTTTATTACTCAGATTATGAATATTTAAAATCTAATCATCCATCATACTATTCTAATTGTATGTGTACATATTACAAATTTTTGGAATTTTGGAACTGACTATTATAAATTTTTCGTTTTATTCTATGATTTTGTTTCGTATAATTTTATTACTTTCCTCATATTTATTCATGCTCCTAAACCTTGTACTTTTATTCTTAATATATATTTTATTTCCTCTTTATTTCATAAAATTATTTCAATTCACTTTACTTACTTTTTCACAATTTATAAATCTATTTAAATTCAACTTGATATTTAATTTCATTACCTCTATATAATGCAAAAAACAGATCTTAATCATGTTACAATATTTTAAAAAATATTTATTTTCATTTCTCTTATAACATTCTCTGTTATTATTAAAGAAATTGATTATATTAAATCAAATTTTAATATTCTTATTATAAATTTACGTATTTTATTTTTAAATTCTACCGTCGCTACCTTACTTACTAAACTTTTTTCCAATATTTACTCTCTCAGATATCCTTATTGTTGGTGTTGGTATTTTTGTTGTTGTCATTATTCTTGTTATAATTCTAAATCCTTTACTACCCTGTAATTTATGTCAGTCATTGAAGAAAATCTCGAATAATTCTTTAACAAACTCTCCTTGATCAGAAAAATATAAACATTATTAATTTTCGCTTATTTCTATAGTTATCGTCGTAAACATAATCTCGAAGAAAATTGTTAGTTAAAAAGAGCATAAAATAACTTGCATTTCTAAATAATTTACACAACCAACAACAATGAATTCTAAGTAGTCTGCAAAATACATAAAACAAAACTGCCCTAAATGCAATATATGAAAGAAATAAATTTAATAACATAAATTTTAATTTAAATTGTCTCTATAATTACTTGATGATGGTTTACTGTTGAACATTATGGTCACGCGTTTTAACTCAGAAATGATGGGATGGTTATCACTTAACGATTACAGTAAAATATTAGTGCGGTTGATGGTAAAACGGACATCCAACCATCTATACCCTGAGTCGATATCCTACCTAATTATCGAAAAATAACTAAATATAAAAAAATTAGTTTAGTCTATCACTTTTTCAGGTATTTTAGCTATACACTTTCCACTAAAGATATATATACGATGGCGTTTTAAAAAGTATATATACTTCAAATTATTTTTTCAATTTGTTCCATTACTTAATATTGATAATATTTTTAATTCTATTCCAACTATCGTTTAACTATACATATTTAAAAATCATATATATTTTATATTTTAAAGTTATATAATATTTTTTCATTTCTCGTTGAATCGTGTTTGTGAATTTTTTTCAGTTTTTAAATTTAAAGTTATTTTCTTATACTTTTTTTTATTGAACCTCCTATATTAATCTTTGGCCTAAATTTATTTCATTTTTTTTTTATAATTAACCGTTTAAAAATCTTCTTTGTTTTATAATGTTGCAAAGAACAAGCAAATGCCTCAAGAAAGTATTTTTAAAGTACGTCTATGTTTACAAAATTCTGAATTCAGTTAACTTAATCGTATCTGTATAATAAACAAAGTTTACTCATATTTTATATTCCATTTGCTTTGGAGCAACCTTAATTCTGACATAATATTAGCCTTAAAAGAAATTATACTTGATTCTTTTTTAATAAAGTAAAATATTTTTTGGGTATCTTTTAGACGGCAATAGCTTCGTGAGGCTAACGACTATGCCGTTAATGAGCAACAGTTTCTGCATAAGTCCTTGCGCCTCTACCAATAGTGGCCTCATCAGTCGCAGTATGAACACCGATGGCTCGTCTCGACCCAGTTCAGTCTGCTCCATGCAATCTCGGCCAATAAGAGCCATTCCAGCCTTGAAAAGGTCTACCCTCCAACACTGCAGCCCCATGAAGATGCCACCGATGCGCGACCGTAGCAGCTCCTGTAGTGTAGCCCAGCGTCCGCAATCCGCACCCGCTAAAGCCTTACTTCGTACCGCATCTGGGCCAACTAGGCGAAATAGCACCAACGTCATTCATTCCGGCCTTGATAGCTGCACGATTTTAAAAGATACATTCTTCAAAACTTATCAAATTTGAAAATTTAGAATCTATTATTGTATTGCAAAAAATTGCTATATTACATTATTAATATTTTCAGAATAAAATATTTCATAGGTAATCGTTTAACTATCTATCTGTTATTGTAGGTATCTATATTTTATTTGTTTATCCTTGTCTTCACACATCAATTTAATAAAAATAGTTTATCATATCTAATAGTAAATATTAACAAGTTTTTTTTTAATATGAGTGAAGAAATTCGTTTCACTGTAATATGTACACAGTAAAATAAAGCCTCGATAGATTAAAAAAGATAGTTACTTAGGTTCTAAAAAATTTTAACAATTGAATTCAACGATCAAAGTCATATGAAAAGAATTTAGTGTGTGAGAAATTAGTTATGTGATGCAAAGTTTATGACATAATATCATTTAATTTTTTACAATCTTTTTTCATTTCTCATAATACATATATTAAATCGTAGATTTCACCGTTCTCCTACGACTAATGATTTTTCATATTTTTATAACATTAATTAAATTGAATTGTTAATAATGATGTAAATATTTAAAAAATTTTAGTCTTAGTAAAGTAGAAAGTTTAATACAGTTGAACCAAACAAAATGAAAAAAATAATATTCACACACAATTGTTGGAAAGGAGTAAAGACTGTCCCAATGTTTCTAAGCTATATGTAACGACTCACCACAATAATTGCCTAGTTTTTTTGCATATTTAAATACAAGTATATTTATACAATCATAGCTTCCCTAAATAAAAAACATTTTTTTAATTGAACAATTTATGACAAATATTAATTACAATACTTATTAATAAAAAAAAATTTTAATAAAACACCCTTGCATATCAAAAATATAGTTAAGTCATTAAATAACATGAATCATTAGTTTGCAAAAATTATTATATGTATGCAGTATCCGAAAAATTTGAATTTAAATATAAACTTATATTTTTAATACATATTGTTTAAATAATCAAAAACATTTTGATAGTTTAAATTTAAACGTTATTATCCAAAAAAAATTAAGTTGAAAAATATAACATATTAAATATTTTGATAAAAACTGAAATATAATATACACTTATATTTTAATAATATTACATTATGCAAATTATGATTTAAAATTACTTGTTTGTTCATTAATACATGGTTCTATTAGTGTTTTATTTTCGTTTCAATTTCATATGCCCTAGCTATATTAAATCAAAATACTATTATTTTTTATTGCTACATACAATTAAATTAAAAATGGGTTATATTTGTGGTTTATTGTAAAATACTTAAATTTAGAGGGGTTCATTTCCTACATTAGATAGACTACCTATAATTCAAATTTGATTTATTTTATATGGTTCTATAAATAACACAGTTTTTACCATATAATACAAAATGAAGCTAATAACTATAATAATTTACAAAATTATCGTATTTATTGAATAAAATAAGTACTTATTTTACACTCTTGCAAAGATGATCTTCATAAAATGTTTTTTAAAGTTTGATAATCATTTTTCTCAAAAAACTTCTTCAGTCGTTTAGAACATTAATGCTTATATTTGAAAGGCTCGCCGAAATTCCTAGCGCATGCGCAAATTTTATAATTTATAAAATTAAATAGGCATATTTCCATGCATCCAAATCATAAACTTAATTAGTCTAAAATGTAACTTATACGAAAACAAATGATATGATAAACAAATTATCTTACAATAAACTTTTAAATATATATTTTAAAATACTCATTTGTTAGACCCATCGAGTTTCACACGTGAACAGTAATTTTCCTCCAAATATAATCTTGTAACAGCCTTTACTGTTAAAAGCCAGAAGGTGGAAGTAAAATTACAGAAATATTTGAAACTGGTAATTAAAAATATAATTTAAAAATTTTAGTACTAACTAGAGAAACTAAAAATCTGGAAGCCCTAGATAAACGATAGATAAACATCATCCCTCAAAGTAATATACAGAAACAGACTGCCGAATTGTACTAAGCGACGTAACGCCCTATGCATGAGTATTATTGCTCTAATTGTGTACATTCCTTTGCGCATGTAGGTGTGCGTACGACGATATCAGCTCGATCGAACACAAGTCGGACGCACGACGAGTCTCCGGTCATCGCGGTCGACGTCGTCATCGACATGTTCGCGTAATGGCGTTGTTCCCACTTATGAGTACGATCATCCTAAAAAATCATCGCTCTGTTGAAAATCTTATTGCACCAGAATTACTTCAATTCAGCAAGCACTATACTTGTGAATGAAAGAAGGCGAGTAATCTATCGGAGACAGAGAGGATAAACTCAAGTACTCTCTTTTGTACGTAATGTTGAGTATGCGTTCTACGCACGAGCACTGTTGTTGCCGCCGACGCCATCCTCTCGTGAATTCCTAAATCGGGGCATCAACGCGTCAAAATTTCCTTATTATATGCATTTGTCAGTAGTGAAAGATTATAAATGCTAATGGGTGACCACGCGTTAAAGAGAGAATAAAAGAGATAATATGCCTTGAAAGAAGGGGAAAGGAAGTACAAAGTTCTTGAATCCCCTCGAGTCATCCCCCCTATTACACTTCGCTTTCAAGCCCCTCCGTGCTGTTCACAAATTACATGCAAAAGTAATAAGAAAAAGAATGACTATGCGTATGGATATAACTGTGTGAGAAAGTGGTGACTTGTCGAAGCTACAGAGGAAGTAATACGTCTGTATTTACGTTCGCGGCAAATATTTTATAGATTTCCACCAATTTTTCGTGAAATTGTTAAACCTTTTATGACTAATACTATACTTCAGTATTCTCGTTATTCGTGTTGTATAAATAATTCATAACATTCTGTAAATCAAAATTTTGTTAAATAAGTTCCTGTATTTTAGACCCACACTCTTTTAGTAAATATGTAAAGCATTATTTACATAAATGTGTCTCTTTCACTTGCAGAATTATCCATGTATTCGAAAGTAAAGAATTGACCGTGGAAGAAGAGAGAGTCTCACTCGACTGCGAGAGTACTCATTTATTTGAACCAAGGTTGATAGCCACTGAAATGGCTGAGGAGAGCAACGAAGTTAAGTCAACTGGACCTTCTTCACCTCGAAGTCCCCACAATGGTAGTAGTGGCAAGGCTACTAGTCCTCGTTCACCCAAGCAAACACGCAGAGTAAAGTTAACTGACCAACAGCTGGAGACCTTTAATAAGGATGAGCTAGCAGCTAAATGGCGAGAGCAGGACTTATATGTGGAGTGCCTAGAGACACAAACAGCAGCCTTGGAAGGTACTGAGATCACTTGAAAGTGAGAGCATCTCACTACCTACATTTTTTAAAATTGACATTTTCAAAATCAAGCCATGAATGAAATTGTTTTTCTATTTTGGACGTTTAGAGATATTAAGTACATATAAAAATGAAAATTCTAATTGCATTCCAAGTGTTAAATCTAATTTAGAGCTCAATAAGAATTTTATAAGCGTTAAAATTTTATTATTTCCTATAATTTATAAATTAGCTATAAGGCCAAATAGTTTTTACATTTATTATTATGTTTAGGATGTATTATTTGCTTAAATTTTGAAGGTGATGTGCTGTGCAATAATCATTTGTGTATTGATTCAAAAGTGCTTTCTAAATATAAAATTTATGTGAAAAACTGTGATATTCAGTGCCAAGATGAAATTGAATTTTGTAAATCATTGGTTCACAAAAAAATTCTAAAAGCTGATTGGTGCACGATTTTCCTTGCTTATAATATATATGTGTCAGTGCTATATTATTGAAAAATTAAGTCTTTTAAATCTTAATTTAGTATATAGTATGAAAGGGTGAAAATTAGTGTTTTTGAACTTATTCAATTTGTGTTTAACTTCATCATAAACTTGTATTTGAAGACATCTATAAATTTTAATCCACATCCAAAGCATATTGTTTGTCACCAAAACATGCTCTTTCTATAAACATAAAATTTCTAAATAGTAACTAAAAAGATCTCATTAAATGTATACAATTCCTTGAGTAATTTGAATTTTTCCTATTTCCATACTCATCCTATTCATCTCCAATGATTTCTAATCCCTTTTATGACAAAGATGTGTCTATTGTGCCAATATTCAAAAGGATTGAGTATTATATTATTTAAAGCTATAGAAGAATAAAGGAGTTTCCTGCGGCAATCATCAATGACAGAAATCTCACAGCACCTCACCATGATGCTACCAGTGTGCTGAAGTGCCACCATTACATTTAATCAAAGTATGCGTCAATTAAAAATGTCATTAGTTGGACAATTTAAAATCACTATTGTATTCCAATTTTTATGTGCATACATTGAATACATATAGTTCATTTTCGAAGTTGAAACTTTAATTCCCCTGTTTGAAGATTGCTAGAAATTTTAGATTTTATTCCAAGTTATTTAGTATAGATAAAATAATCATATAGCTCTTCATTTACTAATATTATATTTGTAGGAAATAATATTTTGTATATGATATTAAATTCTTATAAATCTTTTTAATGTCAACTAAAAAGTAGAATATATATGTGGCAATTACCAAATAAATAAATGAAATATAAATAAATTTTATCCAGAAATAATAAAATTATTAGTTCGATAGCACTAATATTCTTTTTATATATTAATTCAAATTTTATTTAAAAAAAAAGTTGATATTAGTATGACAAAATGATTTATGAAATTTTATATCTGCAGAAAAAAAGTAATTTTTATAATAATAATATATTTCATAAGATCATTATTTTGATATTACAGGAGACATTGCTTTATTAAGAGAATCTGAAGAAAAATACAGACAACAATATATTGAGGCATCACATAGAGAAAAAATATTAGTAAGGAGACTTGCCTCTAAAGAACAAGAATTACAAGAATATGTGGTTAGTACTATGGTATTCTAATTTTCAACTTATGTTCACAAGAAAATGAAAATTAATTATAAAATATATATTACATAGAATCAAATAACCGAAATGAAAGCCACACATGCACCATCTGCTGCAGCATTAAGATCTACTCTTCTTGATCCAGCTGTAAATATACTTATACAAAAATTACGTCAAGAATTAGTCACAACAAAATCAAAATTGGAAGATACGCAAAATGAATTAAGTGCCTGGAAATTCACTCCAGACAGGTATAATTTTTATTATGATATAATTTTACTTATTATTTACGTAAGTATAATTTTTATATATGTTTATAGTAATACAGGAAAAAGGTTAATGGCAAAGTGTAGATTATTATATCAAGAGAATGAAGAACTAGGACGAATGATATCTAGTGGCCGAATTGCTAAATTAGAAGGAGAACTTGCTCTACAAAAAAGTTATAGTGAAGAAGTTAAAAAATCACAATCTGGTAAATAATATATTTGTGTAATTGTTATTTCATTTAAAGTAAGTTTTTATTATAAATAATATTATTAACATTTATAAAATAAAAGATTATTTCAATATTTAAATACAATTTGGTTCAAAATTGAAAATGTACATTAATTATCTATGTTCAATCAAACAAGTAGTTATTAATAAGCCAACACAAGCATGTATATTTTTCAGAACTAGATGAATTTCTTCAAGATCTTGATGAGGATGTTGAAGGTATGCAAAGCACAATTTACTTTTTACAACAAGAACTACGAAAGGCTCGGGAGTCTGTAACTCTATTACAACAAGAAAATGTATCATTAAAATCTTCTATCGGAGAAAATAATTTAACTAATGGCTTATCACCTCATACTCCTCCAATAAAAAAAGAAGAATTAGAAGAAAATATAACATCGGACGTTAAATTAGTAAAAGCAGAAGATAGTGACAGGTATAAAGGTGCTAGAACGCCTCCTTTACCATCTCAAACTTCGCCTTCGAGTGAATGTGTGAATATTCATAAGCCTGAACGGACAGACAATAAAATACATCAAACAGAACATAATGATGAAAGCTCTAGTGATTCGGCGGCTTTGATTATTAAAGTAGAAAATGAATTATTAAGTGAGCGCGAGGAAGATGATGAAACAAGGACTAATAAAAGGACGTTAAGAACTAAAACTAATAACAGAAGCAGTGGCAAGACAAATGGGGAGGAAGTGATAACAAGGACAACTAGGGGAAGGGATAGGACAAAAAGGGACAAAAGTGTACCAGATAGTGATGATGAAAGGATTCATAAGAAAAAAAGAAGAGAGAGCCTTTTATCTATTGAATATAATGAAGGAGAAGAAGATGCTTTAGTTTTAACTAATGGCGAAATATTACAAAGTGATCCAGAGTAAATTGAATGTTTCCCCATAGCAAACCATTACTAGTGAATATTGATAATAAAAATGAAAAGAAATTAACTTATGGGTCAATAAGATATTCGAACTACAGGAACCTGAAACAAATAGAATTATAAAATCTAAATATACGTTTATCAACGTAATTGTCCATTTTTACACATTCATTTGACCAAGTACTGAATATAATTTAAAAATGACATACTGTATAAACATTTTCTTAATTTGATTTTGTCACAGATTTTGTTATTTCACTGTGATATTAAATCTGATCTATAAAACATTTATTTAAAGCTATTTTCTGAATTTAATTAAAATCAATATTACACTGTATAAATATACATAACTATTAACATAATATAATTAAAAATAAGTGTTTAAAACAAATTTGTATATGCTACATAATTCAGTTTAATGTGTACTCAAAAATTATATATCATAAAATTGAAATTTGTAGTAACTATAAACAACTTATGTAATGAAAATTTTTGCTTTTAAAATAGTATAAACAAACTTCTTATATGCCGTGTTATTAAAAATTGGACGTAATAACAAAATCATTTTAGTCTAATAATTCAAAATGTATACTAGCATACATTTGTTTTTAAAATACATTTCATTTTTTGATTTAATTTGACCTAAAACAAAATATGTATTATTAATTATTTGCAAATAAGCATTTTTCTTTACTGCATTAAAACTATATTCAAATTAATGAAAATAAAAGGAAATTTAAATACTTTTTATAAATTGTTTTTTGTATTAAAAAGAATTGTCTTAAACATTAAAAAAGTTTTCTTGTAGTTTTAATCCAGTTGACAATTAAAATGCATAATATTTATAAACTGATTCAAATTATTTAATTATGACATGAATTTAATGACATAATCATCTTAAACAATCGTTTGTAAAAAAATTTTGTTATAATTACATTTTTGACACATAAAAATATTTAAAAAAAAATTGTATTGTACTTGTTAAAATATCTTACACATGTAGCATAATTGGTTTTTATATTAGAAATTTAATCTACACCTAAATATATTTGAATTTTTATTAAATTATATTTGTTTAAAATTTATTCATTGAAATTTCAATTTAATTTTTTATTTAATTTTATTTTCTATATACATATAAATTAAACTTAAATATTTAACTTTTTTTCTATTTGTATTATTTTGATTTCATAGCTGCTCTATATACATATATATATATATATATCTGAAAAAACTGAATATAATATTCTATCTTCAAAATCTATTAATAAAACAAGGAAAATAAAGTTAAAAAATGATAAACCTTAACAAAATTAAACCTTCTCTTAATAGTCTACCATCTGTAGAAAATCAATAAAATGATGTATTCTATATCCAAAATCATTCAATTTTAAACAACAAATCAATTCGAGTACCAATGAAACTGGAAACATTTTCAAAATTTTTAACGGTAATAATTTATTAATAAAAATATATTTAGAAATAAATTTTATTTCATAAGAATTGATATTTCCATATAATATTTCTTCCCTCTACTATTTGTTTCTGAACCTTAATTTCGTTTTATAATTTGAATCAATGAAAGTAAAAAAATAGTTTATATGTTGATTTTGATTAATTTCAAAACTCAAATTGAAAATTCATCAACGTATTTTCTTAAGAAAACTGTATATACATAACCTCATAAGATGCATCTAATAACATTATTTACTATAAAATAAAAAGTATACGTTAAATTAATTATGAATACAAAATTAAGCAAATCCAATTTTAATATATTTTCATACACATACCTATTTAGAATGGTAATTTAATATCTCAAAACAAAATTTTCAAGTTATTTTATTGCAGTTGGTATATCATTTATTTTATAAAATATTAAAATTAATAATTTTATTATTTTAATATACATACTACTAGCCCTGAATAAATTCTTATTTTTAAACAATATTATTTCTAAATATGTATTTTTATGCATACTACTAATTTTCAGAAAATTTCAAAGGCACAAAATGAGTATAATACCTTCATTAATTTTAATATTTTATTTTTCTCGTGAATATAAGACATTTGTTTACCAATATCGTATGCATGCGTTTTATAAATTTATTTTGAATTTATAAATATTAAATAAAATGTTATTAAATTCTACTTATAGATTTAATAAAGTAATATTAAAAATCAATCGAACTCTGTTATAAATCAATATAATTCATTACATTAAAATTTTGTTATGTATTATTTAATTACAAGAATATTTTATAAATTGGATTGATACTATGTACTATTTTTTTCTTTATACATTTTAAATATGAATATTGATTATAAATTCTTCTACATAAAAGTGAGTAATATTTTAATAACCACATTTAAAAATACTAAATAAAAATGGATACTAGAAATATTATATTTAAAAACGTATTATATTAATTATATATGAACAATGAATATACAGCATATAGAATATAGAAATTATATTGTATTAATTGAAATCAGAAATGTACTTCTAACAGAATCAAAAGTTAAGCAAATCAAATGAATTTTCTAATTGTTAAAATTATAATATTTTCTTCGAATACAGAATTGAATAACATTAGTATAAAAATTTAACATAGTTGAATTAACTTATGCTTAATAAGAATAAGTATTTGTTACGTTTTAAAATATTTTTGAAAAAATTAATTTAGATTTGTAATTTTTCTACTGTAATTATTTAATGAATAACATATATTTTTATGAGTGTACAAGTACATAAAAATATTATTTAAAATTTTTATAATACTGAGGTTTTCAAACACAATTCATGCATTTTTAATTATTTGATTTCTCTATATAGATAATTAAGAAATTCGTGTCTATTGAATTTCTTAAATATTTGTTTTAAACTTTTATCATGATTATTGATTTAATTATTAATATAAAATTAATATAAAATCATACCTCTAAGAAATTTGTTTACCTAACAGTAATCAATTTACAAAATTTTGTTAATATAGCTAGCTAAAAAATTAATTTAATTACTAAAATTGAACGATAACATTATTTAAAATAAAAGTATTTTCAATTTTAATAAATTTAATATTGGATAAAAAATATAAGTGAAAACATTTTACTACTATATTTTTTCACTTATATGATAGAATTTGCAATTTTCCGTTTTTTCTTATTTAATTACATTACATATTATAGACAGATAATTCATATAAATAATTTTTATTATATTTAGATATTTCTATAGACGAAGAAATATTAATAAATTTTTAAACACTAATTAATGATAATTTATTTATAATAAAAATGTAAGTAATTATATATTAAATAAATTTTTCTAAGTTATATAATTAAAAAAAAAACAAAAATTCATCACACTAATGCATTCAAGAAATCTTTTATATAGTCCTATTATAAATTAGTTATTTTGTAAAAATTTTCAATTCTTAATTTTAATTACATGTGATCTTATTCAACTATTATTCGAAGGCATAATTAAACTTACGTTGAAATAATATTAAAATAATATGAAAAATACTCATTCAAATATATTATTATATGTTTAATGTTAATAAAGCTATAATTTACAATAAAATAATTAATTATATAACTTGACTACATTTCACTCACTCTGTTAGGAAGACATTCTCTCTTTAATACTTTATATTTATGAAATAATGAAGAAAAGTATTTATATCAATTTACTTTATATCTTTATACTTTATACTTTATAATTTAATTTATATCGTTTTATATATATATTTTTTTTTTGTTAAAATCTATTACAAAAGTAATTTTTATTTTTAAAACGTGATAAAATTACTTTCTTCAGTTATATAATCAGTAACAATATTCAACAATTATAATTTTGCTATTTATATTCTATTGTTAGACATACAGAACCAAAAGTAAAACAAAATTGTACAAATTTAAAAAAACTATATTTTTCATCAAATATAACTGAGTATATGCTTCCAATTTTCGAATTCTTAATTTAAATTTTGTCCTGTTTGAAGCTTGGTCCGAAATTTCTATTCCTTCCTAAATACTGTAAAACAAACATAAACCCTATTCTATTAATAAATATTGTACATTATTTATTAAATGCGTAGAATGATCTTTAAAAATAACATGTTTATATAAATGCACGTTAATTATAATAAAATATAATATAATAATTCTTTTTACGTTAAAATTCAACAAATTAAATATTTTTACTAAATATAACTCGATAAATTGGTATTTACATTAATTTAAAAACATTGATGTATTGAAAAGTTTACAGTATCAAAAATACCGAGAAGAAACGCTTCTAATTTTTTGTAATTTTTAGCTTAATAAATTAAATACTGAATAAAATTACTATTTATAACTAAAATTCTTTATCACTTAAATATTTATTTACGTTGCAGAAACATGTTACAAAATAAAATAATTAAACCTTTGAAATTCTTAATAATAAATTAGTACAATACGATAAAACCTAATTTAGCAGTTTCTATTAATACGATAAAATAAAAAATATTCATGAAGCACGTGGTTAAAGTATTGGATTAAATAAAAATATAGATAAAGTCACTATTCAATGTTTAAATATGACAATAGAATTAATAATCTCTATATTGTTGTTTTGTAATTTCTAAAAAAAATTAAGAAATATTTCTATAATTTTTGATAATAATAAATATTTAAAAAATTAAAACATTATTATCTAATTTAAAATAATAAAAAAGTAGTGTACATGATATACGATATTCTTAAGATACAAAATGGTTATCGGCTTGGTGCTCTCTGTCGTCTTTAATTAATACTACACATCAATTGGATTTTTTATGTTTAATATAAATAAGACATTTAAAAATTAATAGCATTTTCTGATATTATTAATTTATTTTTAATTATTTTATATAAAATTCTATTTAGATAGCATATAAAAAAATTTTAAATGATATTTTGTTATTCTAAATTTCAAAATTATTATACTATATATACAAGATTATTTCATATAATATTTAAGTAATAGACTATAAAATCAATGTGTTAGTAATAGCTACCTTATTTTCAATATTAGAAGAATTTAATTAATATAAGCCCATTAATAAGCAAATTATAAGAGACACAACGTTCATTGTATCATTACACTAATATCTAATTTTTAATAAATAAAAGAATAAATTCAAGCTTAATTTAACTGAAAAATAAAACAATAGATAAATTATTATAATATTCAATATAGACAAAATTAGCATACCGAATCATAAACTGTAATTACGTATTTATTATTAGCCATTTTTCATTAATATATTTTTATAAATAGATCCTTACAACTGACAAAATATGGAAAGGTTATTTTTAAAAAAATGGTAAAACTTTATTCTATAAATTAATTAAATACATTATGACAATATTTGTAAATCACAAAAGATACTAAATACATTTTTCTATCAATTTTACATATAAAGTGTAACATAAAAAATATGTACGCGAACTTGTACCTTCTACATAAGTGCTACAATGTATATATCCCTTATATTATAAAAACAAACTGATGAGTTAAAGGAAATATATACTAACACATTTATTTCCTGTTATCAATAATTAATTTTTAATATTTCATCAACTTTTTATGTAAATATCATTAATTAGACTATGTTATATATTAATTATTAAAACGATTTATAAATATTCGACCAAATAAATACTAGTAAAATTTAATATATGACCCTTAATTCAGTATGAAATATTCAATATTTTCTAAATTAATTATTTTAGAAAAGCAGTTATTAACATTAAAACATAGATAATATATTTATACATTTGAATATCTTTATATATTTGAAAATATTAATATATATAATTTATAAAATAAACAGATTTTTCATAAGAAAAGTTTTTTTAAAAAAATAAAAAATTTAAAAAAATATATTAATAGACGATGTTTGTTGCAAAGAAGTTTCAAATTTGCTTAAATAGACCTTGAAAAATATTTTCATTTTTTGTATTTATAAAAATAATAGATATTAAATTGTTTATTTATATAAAAAATACTTCTAAAAAACAAATATAAAGACTTAATTTCCTATATAGATCATGTATAAGATCATGTATAAAATTGTCTGCAATGAATTTTTTAAATATAATTTTTATATTTCATCTAAAATATATTACTAGTTAAATTAATTAATTATTCCAACGATTTTTATAAATTTCATACATTTCATATAGTTAATGAATAATATTATTTTATTGTTATACATGTCAAATAAAGTATAAAAATATATAATAGATAGTTCATAAAAATAAAGCATTAATTTAAGAATTTTAACCTATTGAGACTTATGTTTTAATTTTTCGTACAAAATTGTTTATATGACTAAACAATGAATAAACATTCATTTTGTAAAATATTCTTTACTTAATTTCAATAGTTATAAATACAATTTTCAAAATTTTTAATATCAAAAGAAGCCTATTCATTTCCAGTGAAATAAATTTTTAAAAAATATAAAAATTATAAAATTTATACTTATGAATATGTCTATAAATCATTGGTATAATAATATATTTTTAATAAGTAATATATTTATTGTGATTTTACATTTATTAAAATATGTTTTCATTGTAAAGTTTTTTTTATTAATTTATTAAATAATCTATTTAAAAATTGAAATTTTAAAGTATTTCATACAAAAAAATAAAATAATGTCAATTAATAATTATTTCGATATTGAAGATGAAAGCGTAATTTAATATATATTTTTAATCGGTTAAAATATATTTACACGTTAAATTTCAATTATTTATTTAATATTCAAATAAATTTTTATTAATAATTGTAATAATAGTAAATTGGAATATAATTTATTAAAATGTGGAGGCTATCTAATATTAACAATAGCAATTTTCATTTGAATCTATAGAATCAGAATTGACATTTAAGTTATTTAAATATCTCTATATGATTACAGTTTTAATATTTTTATTCATAATATTATCAAAATATCTTCATATTACACTTTTATTTCTTCAATTTTTCATTTGAACATAACTAAAAATACATATGCAATTAAACAAGACAATAATAAAGTCATGTGCAAGGTGATACATGAACGTGCTTAAGGAATGAATAACATTAACGTATAAAGTATAACCGGAAACAAACAAAATGGTGGAAGGTCATAAAAACTATAGTTCAGGTACATTATTATTATATTTGTTCTATCATTATTCTCCCTTTGCAGTATTTGGTGTTTTGATAAATGCATTAATTTCATTATCAGAATTTAATATTGAATAAAATTTATTCGGTATAAAAAAATCTATGTTTATTATAAAAGAGTCTTAGCTTCAAAAGAACGTACAAAAAATGCACAAGTTTATAAATAGATCGACTGAAAAAACCGTATTTGGTAAATTGACCGTAATATAACCAAATCACTGTTGCAAGCTGTAATGTATCTTTGAATTTAAAAATTTGAAGTTAAAATTTAATAGTTTATCTATAATTTTCATATATTAAATTTATTTATATTTTATTTTCATATAAATTTATATATGTTTACTTAAATATATATTGAAAAAATATAAATTAAAAATATTAATTTAACATAATCTTTTATAAATGATGCAAATTATTCCCTTTTATTGAATTCCTGTTCTAATTAAATACCAATTAATTTTTACATATACTTATTTCATAGTTAGATAAGTATTTTAACAAAAGCAAATTAATATAACTTAAAAACAGTTAATGCATTAGATTGCCATACAAATTGAAATTATAAAACTATATTATTTGCACGCGAAGAATAAGAACATTTTAAAAATCAATTTTTTACATAATTATAGAAGTAAATTTAAATATAAATTAAGTAGGTCGCATTTAATTTTAATACTTTATAGGTAAACTAAATTGAAATGAACTTCGAATAAGTATTGACTATAATTATTAAAAAATCAAATTTTATTTTCTTACTTTTAAATTTTACTTCTCATCAGCGCAAACTGCATAAAAAAACAAGTAATGGTATTACAGAACAAAAAATTACATTAGAATGAATTTGAAAGTAATAATATAGAAATGGATGATTAACGAAAAATTCAATTTATATTCATAAAAATATATCATTTATTTACGAGACTCAATTCAATGTATATTTTTAACATTGTTAAAACATAATAGTATACTTCTCTTTAATTGAAAGTAAAAAATGTAAGTTTTAAATTTAAATTTATATACTCATTAAATGAGTATGAATCTTTGATTTTTTTCATATACATGCGAGGGATAACAAATTTTGGTAAAAATTTTTTTAAAAACAAGGTAATAATAAAATAGGTAAGGTAAAAATAAAAAAGGTTCTTCTAAGTAGTTAAATGTTTTTTTAATAGTAAAATGTTTTGTGTATATGTACTAAACAAAACATATTATATAAACTATATTGTTGAAATAACAGTTAATTACAATATTTTTCATATTTATTTAAATATTAATATGGTGGCATTAAATTTATATTACACTCAGTACACTTATGCCAATCTCATGTGTCAACGATTACTTATGCGCAAAAATTAATTTTCGTACAGGCATGTACTCTCGCTCTCTCTCTCTCTCTCTCTCTCTTTCTCTCTCTTCTATCTTCAGTCTCTGCCGCGAATAACATTATAATGCTGTCCTATCATAAAAATTCCGATGAGCTGCATACAACTAAGCCTGTAATGGCATGGAAATGTCATGGAAATGAAGGAGCATGAAAATAAAAGTACATGAGAAGTGTGTATAGACAGAGCGCATCGCACACAAGCATAAGTTGTGACGGAGCAGCAGGACGATAATGTTATAGCAGTGGCGCGCGTGAGATCGCCGTGTGCACACGCTGGTATGACGACGAATCGCGGTTGTCGTCGTCGTCGTCGTCGTCGTCGCCGTCGTCGTCGTCGTCGTTATAGTGGTAATGCATCCATTTCAGTGATAACCTTCATGCAGCTAACTCCGTACAAGTTAGGATTGAAACAGTGACCTTAAAGTACCGTGACAACGTCTTCGTCGCCGTTATCGTCGGTGGGAATGAAGAATAAGTGAAAGTGTTGCGTACGCGCGCGCGCGCACGCATCTGTTTTTTATGCACTCTCATAAGCAAGTATCTATGTTTGATTTCTTTCGTTTTGCACCCCTACCAAGTTATATTCTCTTTTACGGGTGATTTCTATTTTGTTCTTTCTCCTATTTTATTGACAGTGTCATTATTTTTACATTGTGCCGTTTTCGCGTGTTTATCGCCAACTACGGGTAGTGCCTTTTGTTATATCCCATTACAGCAAAAACAAGTCTTGCGTTATTATTCAGTTCATTCTGCCGGAATCAAGCGATCCAGTGACCATGAAGAAACAATTTTTCAGGGTCAAGCAGCTCGCTGATCAAACTTTTTCAAGGTGCATCTTACTGTATTTTTTGCATGTAACTGTTCAAATAATTGAGATTTCAACATTTATATTTGGAACTGCCTTTTTGACAGGATTTATATTTTTAGACATTTATAATTCAATAACAAGTGTTAAAATTATAAATCTCTGTATTTGTAACTTTGAAATTTGCTATTAATGATTATTAGTAATTTTTTTAAATTCTCATAAAACCATTATTTATTTCATTAAATTGATCAGACAATCGTTATCCTATTTGAATTAAACAATTAAGTATTACACTTAATTTGATCATTAATATAAATGATATATCTTATTTTGAAATAGAATTCAAAAGAGCAATTAATATTATTTCCAAATACTTATTATTCTTATTATTCACGTTTATTTTTAGAGCTGAAAAAACAGAAGTCTTAACTGATGATTTACAAGCAGCGGATAAACATGTCGAACAAATTAGGGCTGCCCTTATGGGTCTTAATAAAAGACTTGGTAATAAACCTAGTGATTCCAACATTCAAGATCCTGCTCACAAAGAAAAACGACTTGTAAGCTTATTTTATAAAATTATGGAATTCTTATAGAAAATAATGTATAATATTCATAAATAATATTTTTATAAATAAATATTTATTTAGTAATAATTAGTAATGTTTTATTTAATTTTTATTTTTAAAAGTAATAATATAATTGTGATTAATATTTGGTCAAATTAAATAAAAAAGTTAAATATCAAATAATTTGCAAAGAATATAAAACTCGAACCTATTTTATAAATATATCACAGATATCTTATTTTATATTAAAATATTTTTATTTGATACATAATATTGGATTATTCTTTAGAAAAAATGCCCAGAGTATGTTTTGGGCCAAACCATGTTGGAAAATACAGGCGATGAAGGATTAATGTGTTATACATTAAACGAATGTGGAAGAGCACAAGTAGCCTTAGCTAATGAAGCAATAGATCATGAATCTAAGATAGAACAATATGTTGTTATGCCACTACAACATATTTTAGAGACAGATGTTCCAAATATTTTAAAACATAAAAGAAATCTACAGCGTCTCATTTTAGATATGGATAGTATCAGAACACGGTATCATCAAGCTAGTAAACATAATACTGGAGGTGAAAAATATAGAAAAATGTATCAATTATACATTATTTAAAAAGATCTTAATATGATAAATTATTAATATGTTAAATTACTTGACCTAATCTATATTTTAATCTTTTACAATCGTCATTCACATTGTTGTTCTTCGTTATGTTTAATGTAAATTTTTTTACTATATTATATGAAGTATTATTTGAATGAAATAATTTTAATAATTTTTAAGTTGTTAGTTTCTTCACTTGTTTATCAAAATATTACTATAAATAATTTTCCTATTTACATACTATTATTTAGGTACAGGAACAACGAAAGTAGATAGTCTGAAAGATGAACTTGAAGAAGCCGAAGCCAAAGTAGAACAATGCAGAGATTATCTAGCTGCTGAAATGTTTCAGTTAATGGCAAGAGAAACAGATCTTGCCCAAACAATTATTCAATATATCAAACTCCAACGAGCATACCATGAAAGTGCATTGCACTATCTTGAAGAACTCATTCCAGATTTAGAATGTTATATAAGTAAGTTTTTCAAGTAATTATATAAAAGTATGATGTAAATTTAAGACTATATCCTTTATTAATGATTTTTGCACTAGATGATAATGAAATGAAGCCAGTTTATGGATACTCTTTAGAAGAGCATCTTCGAGTGACAAATAGAAAAATAGCATTACCCATTCAATTTTGTGTCTCTGCCCTTCTGAGGTTAGGGATGGAGGAAGAGGGACTTTTTAGGATAGCTAGTGGCGCTTCAAAGTTACGTAGAATGAAGCTCAGCTTTGATGCTTGCTGTTTGACCCTTCCAATTGTTCTTGAATACAAAGATCCTCATGTGATAGCCGGAGCATTAAAATCTTACTTACGTGAGCTACCAGAACCCTTACTTACCTTTAAGTAAGTGCATGTATATTTACATTTCTATAAAAGTAGTTTTGTAAGATTAAAATTGTTTACTCCGGCTATGAAATTTTGATATCTATACTAAATACTTAATAATATTGTATTTAATTAATATTTGATTTATTGTAACTTAAACTGATTTTAACACTCTAGCATTATACAAATCATTACTGATTAATACAAATTAATAATAATTAAATTAATATAATAATAATTAATAATGAGTATTAATAAATTAAAAAATAATGAATCAATGTTAATTTGTTCTGAGATAATATTTAATTTTACTTTAATTTACCTCCACCTAAATTAAATTGTTTGTTTTTCATAATTGAGTGTATCATTGAATATTGTATTTGTCAAAATTTCTAAGAAAATTATAATTTTATTATAATTGATTAATAACATAAAAAAATTTTTTAAGATTTTCAGCATTAAAACAAAATGTTATAAATTGTCTTGAAAATAGAAATTTGATTATATTAATTTAAAAAATTTATTTCATAAAAATGATAGATAATAAAAGTAACGCATTTTAAGATGGAATGAATTAAGTTCTATTAACAAAGAATGTCGTGGGAACATTACACTAGATATTTCAGAGACAAATTTTCCAAATTTAAGTATTTCCTTAAATAGCACACATATGTATTCATAAAAATGAGTCAATGACCTAGAAATAGAAAAAGAGAAGGTTGTGCCTATACATACATGTATATATCTGTCGTAATTTATAATGAGTCATAAATTACGAATGCATACGTCATATGACGTTCGGGCGGGCAAAAATTTTTACTCGTATTTCACTTTATGTAAGGCGCGATCGATCCTCCGTTAAAACATGCGAATGACAGCAGCTCGTTCACAGGACTCATTCACACTATTACTTTGTATTACACAATGAGAGATCAAGAAGGCTCGCGTACGTACTTAACTTGAATTCGATTAATATGATCTTATCTTGCATTCGAACTAATTGAGTGCAGAAAAATATACATTAAAATCATTCATAAAGAGCAATGAATAATTATTTTTCCACAGCTTACCCATTGACCACCAACACTTTTATTATACTTTTTATCGTGTAGCAATCAATTATATATTCATTAATATCACTAATAAAATAATATAACTTTATAACAGTTAATTGTCTTACAAAAATTATTGTGGAAAACTATTTTTTACTTATTTTAACTTATTTATGCAATGTAAGAAAGCATGTAATTCCTTTAAGAAATTAATCTAAAATTTTATAGCTATTAGATGCTTTAAAAAAATTTTAATTAATTTTCTTTGTAAATCTTATTGAGAAATAAAAATATAAAACGAAATATACACTAAATTATATTTATTTTGTAACAATATATCTTTAATTTTATTAGATTATATTATGAATGGATGGCATCGATAAAATTGAGTCAAAGTGATAAGAGACTCAAAGCTCTTTGGGACGTATTACATAAATTACCAATGGCAAATTTTGAAAACTTAAGGTTCCTAATAAAATTTTTTGCTGTCTTGACAAAAAATCAAGACATTAATAAAATGACACCTCATAATATTGCAATAGTAGTTGCTCCTAATTTAATTTGGAATTCTCAAGAAGATACAACTACTGTAGTGTAAGTTATCAATTTTACTGCTTTAAACACTTTTTATGTATAAAAATATAATTCTACATATTTGGTTTAAATATGAAATTAAATAGAAATGATATATTCTTAAAGCATTGAATAATAAATATATCTCAATGGAAATAAAGTAAAATAAATAAAAGTAATTACCATTGAACTTTATTTGATACATTAAAAGGCACGGTTACTCATTTATAAAATACCAAGTAGTATTCATAGTTTTAAAAATGCAATTTTAAATATGACATTTTTTTTTACATGCTTCTATTCACGTAATGTAAGTTTAACAACTCTACGTGAATATCGCAACAATAATCACGGTAACAAATAAATAACTATATTCTTTGAAACCTTATCAGGATGGATACAGCCAATAACTCTAGTCTAATTGTCGACCAACTGATTACGCATGCCGACTGGTTTTTTCCCGATGAGATAGACTTTGATCGCGATTTAGACCTCGGCATCGTGAACGGTTCGGAGTGCAATCAACTGACGGATATGCGACGTTGCGTCTCTAATAGCAGCCTAAGCGACCACGGTGAAAGTCCAACCCAGGGTAGTCCGAAGCCGGCGACCCGTAGAAAAAACAAACCTGCCCCAACTCCCCCAAACGCTAAGATCACGCTAGATAAACAGCAATCTCATTACGATAAGAGGCCGGATGACAAGCCACCTCCGACACCGGACAAGCCACCTCGGCCTCTTATTACCGGCACTCTCAACCGACTAACATACAAGTCTCAGAAACACGAGCAGCTTGCCCTAGAGTTATCGCAGACACAAGAAATCGTCAATAATAAGATGCCTCAATTCGATAAATCTACAATTAGCATTAATTCCAACACGGAAGATGATACAAACCACACGGGATTCGAGTTTATCATTAAAGCTGACCAGTTAAAGGTAATCGAAGTCATTTCTGAAACCTTTCGATCTCATGACTCGGAAGTATAAGTATGAAGCGTTTTGAAATCTGTGACTAATAAATACCGTTTATTTATTTCTTAATATATGATTTTTAAATTGATTTTATATAGGAAGGTCAAAATGATGTGGAAATAATTGCATCACAGCAACAGGTGATCCTTTCATCCAACAAAATTGAAAATCAAAGAAAAGATGACAATAAAGTAAATAGTATTCTTATAGATTTAGAGACAATAAATATCAAAGCAGGATTAATGACAGACTTTATGAACAAATCTACTAACGAGTTGACTACGGAAGATGCAGATAAGATCGAATCATCGAAATCAAAACCAGTTCCCACAGAAAAACCAGCACCTTCAACGTTAGAAAGGCGGAAGTTTCCCATCGCAGCTCCACGTAACATAATAAATGTCACATCGTACCCACAAGGTTTTAATTTTTTTTTATTAATTATTATACAATTATTAACATACATATTATATTTAACTTATCTAGATAAAAATATATAGTATTGTATATTATTATTTACTAATTAAGATTTAATAATAAGCATCTAGTTTTCACTTCTTTTTGCATCTCACTTCAAAGATTTATAAAATAATTATTAACTCAATATCTTTATAATTGTATAAAATACTGATTTAAATTTCAACTTTGCAATTTTAATTGACTATTTACATATTCTATTCATAACTTTATTTTAATTGTCATATTTGGATTAGCATAATTAAATTTGCATTCATTTGCATTTTAATTTTTAGAGCTTAAACATTTTATTCCATTTGATTATATTTAAAATAATTATATTTCAATTGATAGAAGATGTAGAATTTCGTAAGAAATTGGAAGGAAACAATATCATTGCCATAGATAGAAATAGTAAACCAGCCATACCAGAACGACCAGCTGGACTCGTTCGACCTTCTAGTTTAATTCGACCACATCCCCGACATAATAATGAAAATTTGGATTCTGATTCAGGGGTAGGTAAACTCAAACAGCAAGTAATATAAATAGTAAGAAAAAATTTGATAAATGTTTAAAATAATTGTGTATATATTTAACTAAATTTTAATATATTTCAATTCTAAAACAAGAATATTTTATCATTATTTAATTAATTAGAACAACAATCGTTATTATCTTTCAAAAATATATATTATTTTTATTAATTGCATAGCTTAATATTCTAGACCTTATTTGGTTAATCTTGAAGATGTATTTAATTATTTTTAATGTCGTTTAGTATTAAATTAAATAGCGATAAACATTTATGAAACAACTTTGTTAAAATGATATCTTTTTCTTTGATCCCATATGTACATTGTATCAACAACAATTATATTGGTATAAAATATTTATAATTGAATAACTAAATTTATATTACATTTTCTTAATATATAAACATTAATTATCAATATTATGATCAAATTGAAAATGTTATTTTTTTATGCTTATAATAAACTATTTTAAACGTATGTTTTAATATATTCATTACAATATTTTGATATACACTTTATCTAGAAATATCTTTCTATACAATATAGTTCTAAGTTATTTATTAAAATATGTTTATTAGAGTAAGGCAGGTATTCGACTGCAGAATTATTAAAAATATCCTATATATTCGAAAAAATGTTATATTTGGTAAACAAATAAAAATAAATTAATCTAAAGAAGCTTGTTTGATGATCAATCTTAATTGTATACTTTTAATGTAATTATTGTAAAATATAAATAATAAAAGCATCTAGAAATATTCAAAATTCACTTTAAAAAAATTTAAAAATAAAACAATATTGTTTTAAAAAACAATTTCGTGTACAAAAATAATAATTTAAAATTGTTTTTTAATCCATTGACAAATTGCAAAAATTAAAGCAATAAATTAAATTTAAAACAAACTTAAAGAAGCTAATATGTGACGTGGTTTTACGTTATATAATAGAAAAGACGGGTAACATATCCTGCATCCATCGTTAACTCATCCGACATTTCGTGTCCTACAGCCCTTGACCCTGGAGCGAACCCACATGTATTCAGTAGACAAACAGCAGGTTAGTATAATACAAGTACACGGGAATAGCAACTGTGAAATCAATAGCACGAGCTCAATCATCAACTTGCAAAGAAGTCCTAGCGTAGGCAGTCGGCCAGCCTCTATGTCTCTGTGTGCCTCCCACGCCGTCCATCAATTGGATCGACCCGAAAAGCCACCCCGACCGGATCTTCCCGATCAGATACGATCGCACGCTCGAACAAGGTCTGAGGGCAACATCATTGACGTTCAAACACAAACACAAACCATCATCATACCCAAATCTAATGTTGGTTTAGCTCAGCATGCACCACCTGCTTCCCCAAGGTTCTATCAGCGGCCACCCAGACCTCAACCACCTCCACCGCCACCACCCACTAACCTTCGACCTAAATCCGAGCATGAAAGCACAAATCTTTAACTAAGCACTTTTTTTTATTGTATTCGTTATTTTACCTATTATGCCTCAGTCATGGGCAAGATACAATTTTATCAATATTAACAGGCTTATTTTTTTTACTACTTCAATAATATATTATCTTAAAGCTCAACTCTTTGACAAATTATCGACTCACATTTACCAGTTTATAAATATTAATTAAAAAGAATGCGATTTATCATGATTCACAAAGTAATCTTAGTAATTTTTAGTACTGAGAAAATTATTTTATGGTTTATTTTAAACAATGCATATATTAACAATCGGTTATAAATAATACAACGTAAGAAAATGTGTTTTTTCTATTTTCGTTTTTATTATATTAATTTGTGCAAATAAATGTAAAGTGAATTAACTCATTTAAATTCATACATACTTATAAAGTATTTTACTAATTATAATTATACATATAATCCATTGCATTATATGTATATTCTTCATATAATTTAAGTATATTTTTAAGTAAAATTTTCATTTTTGTACAATATTTTATAAATATCGAGTGCTTCCTAACAGTTTACGAGTTATAATACAAATAATAAATACCGTATTATCATTTGATTTAACTAAAGCATTCGGTTCAACTAACATTATTGCAAGATATTTTATTTTAACAAAAATTACGAATGATCAGTGTATTATGAATAAATGTTATAAACATTTCTACAAAGTAAAAGATTTTACTTAAACAAATGTGTTACAAAATCCGTATTCAAATTAAGATGAATTGATAATATAAACTTTGATAAAACTTAAAAACCACCTTAAATATATATATTATTACCATTTACTCAAACTTCCAAATTAAAAGTTTTAAGATTTATTTAGTTTTATTTATCAATTACAAATAATAAATTTAAATAGCAAATATAGAAAAATTTAATCATATTCATGTTTCAATAATATTGAAATCCTTAAATAATAGATAAATATTTAAAATTTTATTTGTCAAAAATTAACTTAAATTTAAATTGGTTTACATTAGAATAGTTATTTATAAAAATATTAGGAAAACGTAGGTAAATATAATATAATGTAAACTAAAAAATAAATATTTATGACAATACAATTATAAATAAAACGTAAAATATATATACCTTAATCTAAAATATCTTTAAAAAAAATGATTATCGTATTAATAATGAATATTCTTAATCTTATTTTAATTGTGCAATTTTATCAGTCATAATAATGTTTATATTGTTTTATTAATAAAGAATTTAAGTAAATATTGCAGCTGTACAACTTGACATTTATGTTAAATGTATGCAATATGAAAAATGTATTATAAATATCTTTAAATAGTTTATATATTTTTTGATCTATTATATTTTTAGTTATTTCAATTTTTAATGTATATTAATAGGGTATTCAATATTACCTGAACATAACCGCTAAAACTATAATAAAAAATCTGCCTATGACTGATAGTTTTTTAGTTTTAAATGTTAAAAACTATTTCTTTTATAAAGAATAATCAAATGGATTTAAAAATGACCACAGTTAAAATTATGAATATTATATTTTTAGATTATGAATGTGTGATGTGATTAAAAGTGTGAATGTGTATTAAAATTAATTAATAATTTGAAAAAAAATTTAGTTCTTAATAGATTCTTTCTGTGTAAGACATTTTATCTTTCAAAAACAAATAATTTTATCTAATTTCATTACACAAATTAAGAATTATATATACATAATATTTTTACAATATGACTTTTAACAATATTAAATAAATCGATTTATTATATAATTATACAAAATCCCCGTTATGTATACAAAATAATAATTTAAACAAATCAATTATAATTGAAATAGAAGTTAATTTTAATAGCGATTTTTATTCCAATACTATTATACACAAATAAAAAAAGTATCAGCATTTAATTTTAAGTATTAAGCAAAATTACATAGCAAAGAGAAATCGTATTAACGTAAAAAACGTTGATTTAGTATTTCGCTTATATAGTTTGTTAAATATCATTCATGATTATTTTCATATTTTATCATCATAATTATTATTAAATAATTCGCGCCAAACGGGAATGAGATTTCAGTCATTTGAATTTTTATAAAATACCGTGTATATATATTTTTATTCTAATAAATTGAAAACACTGCAATTGCGTTGTGCAATGTGTGTGATCGAATTCTAATCCTATCATATCTTCATTTTATAATTATATTTAATATAATCATAAGTCGTACAATATGATTGATTATATATTACTTATAAATTTATTAATTAATTTTCTTTAAGCATAAAATAAATAAATAATATATAACTAAAATGAAGAGAAAATTTATTTTGAATGCAAAATATGTATAGTCATAATTTATATTTTTGGCATATATATAACCTAAGAAAATTTTAAGCTGTGAATACGTTGGAATATTAAAATATGTATTTGTACATAATAAAATGATTCATCATATATTTTATACTTTTTAATAAAATCCCAATATTTCTTGGTACGAAATATTAATTAATAATTATAATTTATTCATGATTTTAGTTTTAAATATTTTCAAGATTATTAAAATGAATTATTTATTTAAATTGTAAAAAACTAACGTTTCGTTTATTTTCTTAATTTAAAATAAAAATATATAAGAATATTTGTAATATTATTTCTTTATTTTTGTCAAATACATCTTTTTTTAATACATGCAATTACAAAATTATGACATTATTCAGAACATAGTTGATAGAGTTTGATCTGCAACATCTTTTGGCAACATACCACAATTATCTTTAATTAAATCAACATTTAGAGACAAGAAATATTTAACGATTTCCTTATGTCCACAAGACGCTGCATAATGTAAAGGAGTTTGACCATCTTCATCGGCTACATTTACATCAGATCCAGCTTCAATAAGATACTTTAATATCTGAAGATTACCTCTGTCAGCAGCCCAATGTATTGGTAGCATTCCATTTTCATCTTTCAAATGTATATCTTGTTTATTATGAGATAAGTATATTTGTACCTGCTCTTCATTGCAATCTTTCACCCAATCTAGAAGTGTCTTATCAGTATCATTCAATTCAATGTCTGTACTAAGCATTTTGCTTACCATCGCCCAACCCTGTATCTTGGAGCATGCATCTTTTTCCCATGTAGGATCCAGTTTTCCCAGATTATTTATGTAACATTCCATAGCTATTTCCTTACTCATATTTCCCAAACTTTTCCAAGCTTCCCATTTTCGTTTTGCTTGTATTTGATATACACTTGGCATTGAAATATAACAAGGGCCACAAGTAGCTTGCTTGTAAAGACTATAAAACATTAATAATTGAGTCGCACTTAATTGTGGAGCTAAAGACTGAAGATGAGCTGCTGCGTTATTAAATACTTGTTGAAGTTCTAAAGTTTCATAATTTAAGTTAGCCATTTTATAATTAACCTCTATTTTCAATTACTACAAAAATAAAATTTAAAATTTTTGACGCAATATGAGCTTTTTTCCTTCAAGCCAATGAGCTTCATAATTTAAAGCCTTTTTCATTGCTTCTTCGTGAAGGAAATGAATAAAACCAAATCCTTTATGAAATCCAGTTTCATTCTCAAATTGTAAATTTACTTGACACACAGTCCCAAACAAACTAAAGTGATCTTTTAATTGTTTATTTGATACTGTCCATGGTATATTAGCAACATAAAGTTTAAATGCATCTGTTGTTTTACGTAACATATTAAAAATTATTTTCTTTTGATTTCCAAGAGATGAATTGTATGATCTTGCATCAATTCATTTATATCAAGTCCAGAATCAGCACCAAGATTTGCTAATGATATATGCGAACAAGTTAAACCCCACTTATTTAATAGATGTTCAATAGACCAATCAGCACTACGTTCTTGATAAGTACAAAGAAATTTAGCTGTTGAATTTCTCTCCAACAAAAAAGCAACAGTTACAACTATATCTTCGAAAACAGTAGGATCAAAAAAGCAATCTGATCCCAATATTAAATCTAATGGTCCAAGAGAAAATAAACTAGATAAAAAAAACCCCCAAGTAATACCAATAACCTTCACTTGAGAAATAATTCCATTTAGTTCACAACTTCTTCTTAAATGCTGTAAACTTTTTGGTAAAGTTGCAGAATCACTAAGTGTAACAAATGCTCCGCATTTACTAGCTACAATACCAGGAAGTGCTGTGCCTAAAATAAATATAAATAAGCATAAATTAAATTTTATATTTTAATTCATTTAATATAATTAAATTATATAATTTTATGTATATTCAAGCATAATTAAGTTATAAATTGAATAAAATTAAAATTGTACTTCTTACCTGATCCAAGCTCTAAAATACGTTTACCAGGAAGTTCTTTTCGATGTTCCCATAAATACCAGGCTAAAACTGGTGCTGAAGGCCAAGTATAAAAGCTGTAGCTTGCTTGAAGTAACTGAAAAATTAAATCGTAAATAATGAATATACTGTTAATAATAAAATAAACTACTACACGAACGAAAAATGAGTATTAATGTAACTATCTATATATGACGAATGAAACACGTGACAAACGATTTATTCCACAATTATATTGATAATTAAAAATAAGCTAACCAAAAAGATCGGTTTAGCGTTACATAGATAACAAAAAATTCTTCATGAAATATTACATTGATTGCGGAAAATATGAAAAAATACATCACCCATGCGCACCTCAGGGATATAAACTTCGAGGGTATCATCAATCTCGTTCTTTTCACTTCTCGACGATACTTTGCCTGATGTGAAAAAAAATTTTTTCACTTGCTCGGAAGCGACACCATCGGACATTAGGCCGTACACAGATCTATTGGTATAAAAGCCAAAGTTGTGTTCCAATCCCGGCATATCATCTCTTGCACTTCAAATGGTGAAACATCGATTTTAGTTTTGAACTTATTCATGTCCTAAATTTATTCTAATTACAGTGTACTACTAAATAAAAGTGATTTTAATTATTAATATACGTATATTTTTGACAAAAAAATTAATAATAAAGTCATTACTAAGTAAAAATTCCTATTTTAAACAAAAAGTAATTAAAATAAATTTAAGACCTAATTATATTTCAATTCGATATGATGTGAGCCGCGGATGAACTCGCATTCTACTATAGTTGCACAGTTTTACGCAAAAACGCGCAAAAGTTTAAAATGTGCACATATGCAAACATATGTATACAAAAAGTTTATATAGTACTAAACACTTTATACAACATTAATTTCAACTGATAAGAAAAAACATTATTATATGTAGTATTTCTATGGTTTAAATAAAATTTTGAACTAAATGTTTTGAAGACAGTACTCAAAATAATATTAAAAATAATACTTTAAATATCGCTTTTCATTTATATAAATTATTATTACTAATTAATCTATTCTCTATTTGTATATAATAATTTTTTTAATGAATATTACATATTATATTTATAGTTGCAAATAATATTTGTCACGTTGATTGTTAATATTATTTTATTATGGTAATATTTAAATTTGATTATAACGATAAATATATTATCTTTGGATTTCTTCTAAATTTAATTCAGAATTTCTGTTTAAAATAATTTGAAAAAATATATGGATATTATATTAAATTATATATATTAAACTATATTCAAAGCGATAATACATAATTTATAATTCATAACTTATGTTGACAATTCCATATCTCAACATTAAATTTGAATAAAAATAAATATTTCATGTGATTTAAAATTTTATGTAAATTTTAAAAATTGAAAAAAAAACTTATGTTTAATTTCATATTTTTATATTTATTTTTACATTATATAAGCATTTAACTATCAGTATTCAATTTGAAGAAAGATTATAATTTTATATAAAACTTTTTTTTTAAATATCTAAGAATTTATTAACTACATAACTATTTATACATATGTAATGTTGAATTATTTTGCAAATATATCTAAAAAATGAATTTACCAAATATTTAAAAACATTGCAACATTATTTTATATTATAAATAAATATTAGAATTGAAAAATTGTATAAAATTTTGGAATTACAAATAGTGATTAAGGCACATTATATTGACTTTATATTTATTTTATTATACATATTATATATAAACTTTATATATACACATTATATATACGCATTATATTCATCAATATGAAATTGAATATTTAACAATTCAGATCAGAATCACATCAGTGTTCCATTAGCTTTTTATTTTTATCGATTCATTATGTTTAAATATTGCACTTTTGAAGTTTTAAGCTGCTTAAACACGTGACAAACGGCGAACCAAAACAAAACAATTACAATAATACAATTTCTCCATCCGGCAACTGCGCAAATACATCTTTGACTGCGCTAGCGCAGTGATCAGTTTACAAAAAATAAAATGTATTTACTTTTGCATGAGTGTAGCACTGCTGAATCTTTGCGTCTCTGCATTCAGCGTGTATGCGCATTTTATCGATCAAAAAGCTCGTTAAGATAACGAGATTGCTTTGAGGTTAGAAATATCTCTACTCGTATTCATCTAAGCCTAATCATTATTCCTACGCAGTCCGTGAAATATATCCACTGCGAATCACTAAGAATTTCAAAATGTAGGCTGTGAAAAGTGAAGGTCTATGAAATAACTCATCAATTTATTTCAGAATGTAAAAGGCAAGAAAAAAAACAAGAAATGAGGCAGATACTTTACTAGCGACGGTACCGAGTGTATCTGTATACTTGCCATCTTCTCATTCCATCGAAAGCCTATTTTATTACTTAAAGATGGAGGAAGTTGGCGAGAAGAAATTGCTGTCAAGAAGACGTTCGACTATTTCACAGGCTTTGAAAGTTAAAGATGAACGAATAGCCACTGTTAAGAAAGTACGAATGGATAAAATAGTTGAAGCTATTTTTTAAATATAGCAACTATTCAATTGTATCGAAATAAATTTTAATCCAACAGATTTTTTAGCCGTCTAATGCAATTATACTTATAAATAATTGGGTTAATAAACTTTTATTTTCAGGTTGCGGCAATATTGCAAAAGTCGGAAACTATTCGAACACCAGAAGAATGCGAGATTCTCTTATCCTGCAATGACATTGTTAAAGAAATCAATCTCAGGTGTGTTTAGAATTTTTATTTCGTGTATTATGGGATTGCTTAATCATAGTTTGATAAATTTTAAATAGTCCTTTCTAAAACTATTTAATTTTTTATTTTTTAAATGCATTGAAATTTCTTGTGATAATATTTGATAAAAAAACAATGATTTGGTTAGTTATTTTAAGTAGGATAATAATATAATTTTTTAATTATAATTATATACATTTATTATACTATATATTACATATTATACTTTAGTATTTTTCAGTATATTTCTTATATTTTTTTATAAAAATAGTGATTTAATTTAATTGTAACACATTAAAAATTTTTAATTATGTTAAGTACTTATATTTTAATGTAAAAAACTCTTTGAATAAATATTATAAATTTTTAAAAATATTTAAAGCTTAATAATAAATTCATTATTTTTAATGAAAATATTAATTATTTTTTAATAATATTATTAATAATATTTATAAATTATACAGGCAAGAAAAAAGAGATAGAGTAAAAGCTCGATTAGAAGAAATTGAAGATCCGCCAGAAATTTTAGAAGAAAAATGTGTAAGATTAGCAGCTGTTATTAGTCAAGCAACATCTTTAGCAGTTTATACTGGTGCTGGCATAAGTACAGCTGCTTCAATTCCAGATTACAGAGGAACAAATGGTGTATGGACTCGAATGCAGCAAGGAAAAGAGATTGGGTTAGTTTATACATAAATTTTTTTATTTCAAACTTATTTTGATAAATGAAACCTAAATTAATATCAAATCATTACCTCAATTATGTTTTGCAATTATTTGATATAAAAATATTTTTAATTATATAAAATAATCACACTTCAAAGTAAAAATTTGCATTTTTTATATTTTTAAAATATTAATTGTTTAAGATATAACTTTGTGGTTAATTTAACAATTACACATTGAGCTTGAGTAAAATGAATATATGATTTTTGGATGCTGGTAAAACATTAATCTTTCTTTTAATAGTAATCACGATCTCAGTCAAGCAGAGCCTACGATAACTCATATGGCTTTGTATGCATTATATAAGGCTCGAATGCTTAAACACATAGTTTCACAAAACTGTGATGGTTTGCACTTGCGTAGTGGTATACCGAAAAGTCTACTATCTGAAGTTCACGGGAACATGTATGTTGAAGTTTGCCGAACCTGTAAGCCATCGCGCGAGTATTGGAGACTGTTCGATGTAACAGAAAAAACAGCAAGGTATGCACATGCTACTGGACGTACATGTTACAAATGCAGCTCATCCTTACAAGACTCGATAGTACATTTTGGAGAGCGGGGTAATCTTCTTTGGCCAATCAACTGGAATGGAGCAAGCAGAGCAGCAAAACAAGCAGATGTCATATTATGTTTGGGATCCAGTCTCAAGGTTATTTGTTAATTTTTGTTCTTTATACTTATTTTTTTGGACTAAAACAAAATAAGATAATATTAAATAATGTTTTTAATTTCCATATTATAAAAACCTTGTACAAAATTTTAAAAATTATAATTTATATTTCCTACTTATGTCATATTTAATTTCATAATTTTTTATATCATTGCCCAATTAAATAATATATTATTAAATAATAATAAAGAATAAAAATAATATATGTAAATGAATTTATTTTTTATTAATATCTTCTGTTTTATTTAAGGATTTAATTAATTGCTAATATAAAATTTTCATGTAATAATTTAATTCATTAAATATATCTGTCTTTTAAATATTTTGAGTTTTTTCAAAGTAACTATAATCAATTTCAATTAATTTAACATTTATTTGTGTAAGTAAAATACTTTATATTTTAATCATTCTTTCTTTATTTATCATAATAATAAAAAACATTTATTGTTACTTTTTAGAAGACAATATCATTTTAAAGAATTATATAATTCGATTATTATATATATCTATATATTGTTACATATTTATATATTTATTTGATTTATAAAAAGTGTATAAAGTTTTTATAAGACATGTGATAATAATATAAAATCAAAGCAATTAGAGACAAGATGTGATTTACAAAATACTGTAAGATAGACGGTATATACTACAATTACTTTATTGGTAAAAAGAAGTTTTTGCATAAAATATATTGAAACTTTTAAATAATTTGATTTACTTATAATAATGATTATAAAAATTATTTTTTGTAAATGTTGTAGGACCATATATATAATATTTAAATATGATTTTCTAATGATTCTAATGATTTTCATTAAAAGACTATTTATGTTGTTCTCAAGGTTTTGAAAAAGTATCCTTGGCTTTGGCAAATGGACAGGCCAGTATCAAAAAGGCCGCAGCTTTACATCGTAAACCTCCAATGGACACCAAAAGATGAAAATGCAGTACTAAAAATAAATGGCAAGTGTGACAAAGTTATGAAAATAGTTATGTCACACTTGGGTATTGATATACCAAATTATAATCGTAGCAAAGATCCAATTTTTTATCATGCAACAAAGTTGCAAAACAATGAACTATCAACTACTTCACAACCTTGTTTAGAGTTTCCACTGACTCCAAACAATGAAAAGGCAAAGGAAGAGACAGAAGATATTGTAAAGATTCAAGAAGAGGAAGACAACGAAGTAGAAATTATAAAAGTTTTGCCAAACACAAATCAAGTTAATCATATGTCTATAAATTTATCAAGGTATATGTTCTGTTGATAAATAAATAATTAATTATATTAATGTAAAACAATAGTATAAAAATAATTCTATTGTTTTAGATTATATGATTAGAGCTAACATTCCAAAAATTTATAATTAAAAGCCTCTAAATTATACTTATATGTACACTATTTAAAATACTAATATGTCATTGTATAAAGTTATAAATTAATTTAAAGTACTAAATTAATACAATACCTAAAATAGAAACAAATTTACCTAAAATTTTTAAATATTTGAAAGGTATTTTTTCTTTGTCACTTTAAATTTTTCAACTTTAATTAAATTACCGTAAACCTTTCTTTTTAATTGAAAAAAAAATTTTATTTGCATTGATGACTTCATATAATAGCATTATGAAAAATACTAAATTAATGAATTTGGTAGTATTTTAAATTTTTATTAAAACGATATAAAAGTATGTAATAAATGTACCATAAAAGGTTATAGAAGGCTAAAAATGACTATTAAAATTTTATTTTAGACAAAAAAGTACAAAATTTTAATTGAAAAATAAATAGCTTGTGAAAATATAGTTTTTAAAATTAAACATTCATCCGTTACACTCATTGAAATAATTTTTTAATGTTATAATTTAAAAAATATGTAAATGCAAAAATCAATTTTTTTCTTTTGTTTAAAATGCTCCATTAACACGATTAATAAAAAAATTTTGTTTATAACTTTTAGGCATACAATGTTATCAGAGAATTTAATTGTAAAAGATGAAGAAGAAGAGGACTGTGAGTCACAGATACGACTGCAGGAGCCAATAACTGGTTATCCAGCTCCTTTTTTCGCTGCTCTACCCTTTCTTTCCATGGGACTACCCTTTCCTCCTATATTTATGTATCCTCAGCTAACACCATTCCTCTACTATCATCCTATCGTCCAAATACCAGGAAGTGCTCTCCCAGCAGAGAGTCATCCACCAAAGCCAAAGCCTACCTGTAGTTTTTGCATGAAGAATGAAGGATCCCTTAACTGCCTATACTATCAGTGTAATGACGACGGTGATGTTGATGGTGACGGAGACGGCGATGGTGATAATGAGCCTCTTTCCATTACGGAACCAACAGATGCCAATATGTTACAGGATAATATTAATAAAATGCCAATTGTTGATGAAAATATATCTACTACCATAATCGCCAAGAACCCAGGATGGTTCGGTAAGGGTTACCGGAAAGGCATGAAAAGAAAGCGGTAGCATCCGATCATTATTGGCATTATGTTTTATTTGTTCCTCTTTCTTAATGACGTAGCCAACGCTATAGTCATTAACGTTATTTTCTGAATGCTGGTACGATAAACGCTTCCGACACACTATTAAGAAACAAAACAGATTATATAATTATTATACATAAACATTACAGACTTAAATTATATAATTATACTCGGAAGCGTGCAGCCTTTTAATTTAGATTAGAAATGTAAACGTTGTAAACGTTTTATGCGTGTGTTGCGTAGTTTCAAGTATGTGTTGCAATTACTCGAAAGGGGCTTTTTACATTTAAAATTATGTATTTTGCAGTCCTAAGATTATATCAGTATATTATATTTTGTTATGAGATAATCATTATATTCAATTAGTCATAAAAAGCAAATTAGGACATCCATTTGTGATATATGAATACTCTGTTACATGCTTTAAAAAACAAATATTTAACTTTTCTTGTTTAACACCAAATATTTTTATCTATTTAAACTTTATTTTAAATGTACGCATCCTAATAATAATATAATTATTAGATATAATTATATCGCCTGAAAGAAATGTTTGTATTAAAATTAATAAATAGTATTTTTTAAATAGCTTAATAAAAAATTTAAATATTCACTTATAATATAAAAGAGAAAAATTATGTCATAAATAGATAAAAATACCCTTTATAAGAAAATTATGTTTGTTTATTTATTCTTAAGAAGTATTTTTAATAATTTTGACTAATAATTTTTATTTTTTTTTATTGAGCCCCTGTATGAAAATAAGGGGAAAATTCAGTATTAGCAAGAATTAAAGGAAAAAAAATCCATCAATACATGCTTATGAGAATATTAACTCTTTCCTTGAAGTACCTACAGTCTTTGAAATATTACCTCAATTGTATACAAAAAGTCATTTGTCACTTAATCACAGTATCTTATTATTTATTTATCTATATACACGTATTTGCATTCACATAACGTGAAAATTTAAAAAACGATACTGTGAGTGTAATTACCTAGAATCTTTGTCAATACTGCAGTTATCTGTAGCAATACCAAAACTGTGAAATTAAACATGAACCCAGGGAATGATATAAATTTGATCATTTATTATTAACTTTACTAATTAATTTTTTAATATTAACGTAGAATACAATGTATAATTTTAATCAAATTGAAAAGTAGATAATTAAATTTTTTATTTCTACATTTCACGAATCAAATTTATTTCGATTATGTAAATAAAACATTTAATTTTTACACATATTTTTATTAACTTTTTACATTTACTATAATTGATCGTGTTTAATTTTCAGTTTTTGTAAATTAATGAATTATTTTAAGAAAATTTTTAGCCATGAACGACATTCATGCATTTAGAATATTGATGTATATATATAATATTGATATGTGCAGCCCAAAATATAATAGAATGTAATAATTTTATTATATTTTATTAATAAATAAATTTGTTCATTTATATATATATAAACAAATTTATTTATTTACTATAATTAAAACAAAATTTAATTACAAGTACTGAACTATACACAATTGCCTCAAAAATATTTTATTAATTTTAAAAAATGTATTGTTCAAAGTTATTCGGTATTTAATTATTTTGTTAGAAATTTTAAAGTTGAAAATACTAGTTTTATAATTTTAATCTAAATAGACTCTAATGTATAAAATATTTTTCTATTAAGTCTATAAACATTACTTTTATACTAAACTCAATTGTAAATACTCTAATTTTTTAATATTATTTAAGATACTATGAATTTTAATAATTCGTATATTTTGTTGATTGTATATATTTTGTCAATTAATATAATTTTTATTATTTTTAAATAATAAATAAAAAATTTTAATAACAAAGTGAAATATCATGTTTTATTTTTATTCTACAATTTAAGAGTTAGATAGTTACATTAATAATTACATTACTACAAATTACCCATTAATATTTCACCTATTTAAAAAATATAAGACAAATATAAGAATTTAATAAAAAATAAATTTTTATTTTATTAATTCTAAATTAACAAATCAAAACGTTCATCAAAATAAAAAGAAATTTCTAATTTAAAATTTGATTTTAAAAAATAGAAGTAAAATTTTAACAAATTTAATTATGGTATATTGCAAAAACATAGGTAAATTGCGTACTGTATATATTACAGTATTGTTAAGGTTATTTGCATTTTATGTGTAATAAGAATATATTTATTATGAAATAATCAAAAAAATAGAATTTATTTGTTATTTTGATACTGATTTTATTATCCAATCAATTATTTCAGCAATCTGGAAAATTAAATTTTTCACTTTTAAATCTTAATATTAAGGGGAAAACGTAATAAATAATTTTTAACTAAAATATAAATATACGATTGCAATAATATTTATTTTTATAAGTTAAATCACTAGTGAATTAGAATTTACAAAAACATCTCTAAATTCAAAAAAATTAACCATAAATTAATCACGGGTGTATATTATAACCAAATTGAATTGATTCGAATCAAAAGATATCTTAAAAATATAATTAAAAAATATTTCTTACTTTTAAAGTGCATATTTAAAACTAATTTTTGCGCATAAAATATTCCATCAAAATATTTAACCTTCGAATTAATTATTTTGAAATATTCAATATTTTGAGTACATATATAAATAGAAAAAAATGTAATTATTACAATATATTGAAATTTTTATTATACAAAATTAGCAAATAGCTAGTAAAATAAACACTAATTAACAAACAAATAAAACAACATTAATTATGATTAAATTAATTAATAAAAAATTCAAATACAAATTAAGATATTAATTTTAACAAATTAATCTAATAAAATTTTATATTTTTATTTAATTATAAACTACATTATGTATTTTTAAAAATAATAAATTATAATGATGAAAACGATACTAAATATTATGACTTTGTTTACTGTTTTATTTTTATCTTTAAGCAAATAAATATTATTCTCTCTGAACTCTGAGATAAAATAATGTTTTAATAAATTTTGAGCTGTAATTATTGAATTATGTTTAAATTTTATGAATTTATTTTTAAACTTTATACAAAAAAAATGGTAGAAAGATTTGAATCTTTATAGAGAAAAAAAATCGATAGCCTAATTTCAATTAAACTGTTTGAAACGTTTTGTAAGTCCTAATATCATTAATTTTATATTTTCCTATTTTTATAATTTTATACATGGTATATTCAATAATAAGATAAAGGCACTAAAAAAAATTAATTTCAAAAGTACTAATCGTTACGTATTGTTTAATAAAAATAAGGAAACTTGGAAAAAGCATGTAGGAAATATTTTTATTCGACTTAGGAAATATTTTTGTTCGTGTTGTCACAAAATTAAAGATGATATAAACACGGGTACTGCATTACGCGTAATAATAACGAAAACAAAAATGATGGCGAAATTCATAAAAAACTTTTAATAATTTTTGTTCATTAACATAAAAATATAAAAATGATAAGGTTTAATTAATCTATTAATGTTTTATAAATATTATTGTTTATCAATAATAAATATTATTAAAATATAATATAGTGGTATTATAAATATTTAATATTACTTTACTTTGGAATGAGAGTTGCTTCTGCAGTTTATTAATTTATTATAATTAAATAAAATTTCGTTTTAGTTTTTTCAAAATATTTTTCAAAAAGTTCCAATAAGTGTTTTAAATCATTAATATAAATACCAACATAAATCAATAATAATGACGATATTTTATTCATAAATAAATATGATATTTGAGTTTACAATAATAATCTGATATTATTCTAACTAATATAATTAATAACTACCTTCACTGTCATAATAATATATGTATATATATTTCTAAAATCAAATTATGATTAAATTAATTATTAAACATTAAAGAATAATATCGCAAATTATTAATCGAAGAATTCAAGATACTCATTAGGCATTAAAAATCTAATATAATTTAATTATTGTCATACTAATCCATATTTTCATTAAAAATATAATTCCTAAATAATATTTTTAAACCAGTTTGGATAAGATATTTATTTAGATTTATTTGATAAATATTAAGGCAAAACATATATTCTATAAATAAATAGTGTCATGTTAATTTTAAAATACCAATAAAAGATCACATATTTACCTATTGTTTCATTATTAATAATTATTAATATTATAACGTACAATTAGAAGTTACAGTATTAGCAACTTTAAATGGAAAATGAGGCGCATGTAAAAATGTAATATTTAAGAATATAAATTCTACTAATGAACTTTCAATAAATTTTACTTCTTATATAATTTTTATTAATTTTTTTATCATAAATTTCAAAGCGTAATTCATTCAAATTAATTTTTTCTTTATTTATATATATATATATATATTCTTAAAACAAAATAATTAAACGTAAAAAAACAAATTAAATACACATTAAAAATTATTGGAATTTTCGTATTGAAAAAATAAGATATACACAAACTATTATCAAAAGTCATGAGTGATATTTTATTAAATAATCGAGAAAATAATGATTAATTTTTACTATAAAATATTATAAATATAATTTGTGTACAAAATAGGAAGTTAATTAATATGTTTAATTACTTAAAATTATGTTTGTAATTTTTTGAAATTCTAATGTCAACATAATTTAATAGCTGAGATACTTATTCAGTTTAATAAATTAAAAATAACTG
Organism: Ceratosolen solmsi marchali; assembly: GCF_000503995.2. NCBI lineage: Eukaryota > Metazoa > Arthropoda > Insecta > Hymenoptera > Agaonidae > Ceratosolen > Ceratosolen solmsi. Next base: position 693,208 of record NW_011948412.1, read on the forward strand.
ACCATTTTTATTATGAAAATAAATAATGGATTAATACAAATGATTCATTTAAATTTAATAAAAATGCACTGAATTCTATTAAAAATGAGTTTAGTATTTTTTATTTTGTAGCGTTATGATTAAATAATTTTTATATTTAATTTAAATTAAGTTTATAATTTAAATGTAATATACAACCAATATTTATTTAAAAATGAAAATTAAATTAATTAGCTAAAATTGTATTTGACATTTGTACAAGGAAATTATAATAAAATAAATAATAATATTAATATATATTTAATTACTTGATTTTGAAAAGCTTCTTTTCGCTATAATTATTTGCTTATGAATATTTCTTTTTGTCTTTATATGATTTAATTGTAATGTCTTTAAATGTAAAAATATACATTTTTCAAAGCTCATTTTAATTTGCCTTTTTTTATTTTAATGTTTTCTTTTGTATTAATCAAATTTTGCTATCTCAAAAAAATTCAATATTAAAGAAAAGTCGCCGCAAAATCGGCGATTTCTATCGGCTGCGTTATTTGTTAACTCTACCGCCGGGCGTGTGTTAGTGCGTCCGCCTGAAAGTGAAAAGCCGGTTGAAAGGAAGGTTGAAACGTGCAAACATTGTTAGATGACTCGTTGGTGCGCCGTGTGAAACGAATTGCCTAGTCTCAGCAACAGCGCCGGCGACGATAGCAGCCCCTGTAAGCCCAACACATAGAGTGAGTTCTGATAACGTTACAGTGCCACCCTACAGAACACACACGCACATCCTTCATGTTACCTGCAACCCTTGCTTGTTACCTTCACTAACATGTGCGCACCCGCAAACGAATATCTCGACTTAGGCAACAACTGAAAGAAACGTAGGAAAGGAAAAAGAAAGTCGAAGGTGGTTGGCATGGAGACTCCCCAGATACGGCATTCTCTGGCACGATGTTTGCCTCATGCTACTGCGTTACCCACATTCGCATTTGCCTTCCAACCCCTTACTGCAGCTCAACACGATGTCGCCCTTTCGCGTACAGACACCCGTTGCTCTGGTCTTTATTTGTATCACGAATTTGTTAAAACACAACTTAAGGGGTGCAATTTTTTGGTCCACTCGATCACCGAACTATCTTACAAAAATAAAGGTACTTTCTATGCTCGTAAAGATATGCAATCAGCTTCCAGTGATTCGTTTCTACAAGCGAAATGTTAACTATCCCTCAATCGACATTCATTTCTTCCTTTTCCTCACATTTAACTTTGAAAATTATAAAAAGAATATTTGTTTTACTAACATAACCGTTCTATTGCTATTTAATATCTAAATAATTATTTTTTCGCTTTTGACAAATTTTCTGTTTGATATTTTATATAATAATTACCATCCACACACAATACTTGATTAAAGATTATAAAATATTATATTAGCGCTTAGATAAAAATACGTTTTTTTCATTATTATGAACTATTATAAATCAATGAATAAACAATAAATATAACTTATTAAATGTCATTCACCTAAAACAGCATTGTTAGATACAAGCTCTATTTATAAAATATAACTTCAAATATGTTATCGTTTTCTGAAATTTCCACAATCTCTACTTTACTAATATTTAATATTTCAAAATTAAAAATACATTATAAAAAATGTTAACAAAAATCACATGAATTAAATGCAGATTATAAAACCATGTATATCATAACGGTATTTAGGGTATAATTATTTAAATTATACTAATACAAGTTGTTACTGAAAATAATCTGACTTATAAAATAATATATTTCTTACTTTAATATTTTATCATGATTCGTTAAAAAACTGACTTTATACTTTTTTAGCAGTAAATGATGCATCATAATACTTCAACTTCTAATATACACTTTCTTTCGTTTCATATATATGAGCATCGATGATTTTTCATATAAAAATGTAAAAACAAACCCCTTTATTATATTATCATTGATACTTGATTCACTGAAAATAATCATTATTTACTATATCTTAATATCATTATATCTTAATATCATTATAATATATTATACTAATCATTATATACTACAATTTGAAATAGTAATTAAAACATTATAGTCTTGTTTATAGTTTTGAAACATTGTACCTTGTTTACTTTAATGAGATAAATTTTTCTTTATTGTTTTTACATTGAATACTAAAAGATAATTTAAATTACATTAATTCTCGATGGTAAAAAATTATAAACAATAATTATTATATGGTTTATATAATTTTTAAAATAATTTCTTAATATATTTGTTTCTATTATAAAAAAATGTTTTATATCCTGGTTTAATACATAGGATAATAATTGCTGAAGCTGTTTCTCAGAATAGACTAATTTATGCAGTGATAAAAAAACTAAATAAGGGTAATATTTAATAGCACGGTGAAATAATTCAAATATATATTAAAAAAAGGCTTAAAATAATTAATTTAAAATACAAATTCTAATAAATTAAAATACATTAAAAAGAATTAAAATAATGTACCTTAAAAATAATATATCTAATTTGAAAATAATAAGATGATATATTAAACTAATAACATAACTTTTATATATATATATATATATATATATATTCGAAATATTTATATTTTTAATTTGTATGGTCAATTAATGATATTTTTTCCATAATATATATTTAATTTTATTACATAAATTATAGTAATTATAAATTTTTTCATTATAAGTTAAAATTTAGTTTATGTAGTATATTAATTATTTTATATAAAATAATCTAGTTTAATTAAAATTTTTTTAAATATCTGCAGAACATCTTAAAACTTAAATGTATATTATTTTTATACAACATGAAATATTTTAAACCACATTTTCATACAAAATTAACATTAATATTTTTAATTCGATATTGTGTTACAAAAATTAACTGTTACTATTCAAGCCGTAATGTGAAAGAATTTCTATATATCATAATTACATTACATGAAACACGAAACATGAAATAATGTTATACATTTATTTATAATGGTTTTATAAAAATCTATTATAAAAATTGTTTATTAAGTAATTTGACAAAGGACACTAAATTGTGTATATAAATATTAATTTTACTTGGTTTATAAAATTTGTATTAGCACATCCTGATTAAATCTATTAAAATTAATAATACTTTCAAATATTCAATTAATATATATTATATCTACATAGTATTAATAAATTTGTCATCAATTTTGCTTTGACTAAGCAATTTGAAAATCTGTAACATGTAAAATTCAAGATAATAAAATAATATTTAAAAAATAAAAACTACTTTTTCCCTTAAATCGTACCTAAAAAAGTGATTAGTGGATATATAACAGTGGGAGTATAGTTTCTCGGCCTTATTTCAAAAACACTTCGTGCTGATTGAACTGCAACAGCAATGGCTAAACATCGTTTTTGATGCTGAACAAATAAATAAAAAAGATTACAAAAAAATATAAAAGAGTGATTGTCGAATAAAATTGAAGGAATTCAAATATCCATTATTCGCTCTTTTTCATTGTTCAACGACGTATTTTTTCCTTTGTACTACCTACTTCCTTATATTTTACAAATATTTTAAATACCAATGATATAGACATTATTTCATATAGATATATGAATATGGTCTCATATGTAAGTAAACTTTTCCTTTTAATTTGTCGATATTAATCATAATTCTAGTGAACAACGATGCCTAAAAAATGAATAAGAAATTGTTCTTCTAATGTGAAATATAAATAATCTAAACCAAAGATTTTAGTAAATATAATGTTTGAAAATAGATAATTTTCTAAATAATACTTGACATTTATCTCCATTATAGGATTTACATTAATAATTATCTTTTTTTTTAGTAAAGCAACGTTTATATAAATAAGCATATCAATAAGAAATAAACTAATCCAGATATTTATTTTGCTTGTTTAAATATAATTGAAATATAAATTGAATATTAATAAATACTATAAATAGATGTCTATTATTATAGAAAATTATTTTATAATGAATATTACATTTAATAATTGATTATCGTTATATATAATTAAAATATAAAAATTAATAATGTCCATATTAACTAAACTGATTTATAATTGATAATTATAATTTTTTTCTTTTTGTATAAAAAAATTAATATTTTTATTTTTAAAATCTATCTTTATATGTATATTATTAAAATTATTTAATCGGAACTAATGCTTTTTTTACTTACAATAAAAGTATATAAAATTAAATTTTAATTAATTAATATATTTTTAAACTATTTATCATTATTTACTTTTGAATTATTCAACCTTATTTTTATTTAAAGAAATTAAATATATTGTTTTTAAGCCAGTTATCTTTTATTTCATAATTCAAATATTATTATAAATAATTTTTAATAAAAATATTGATAATTATTATTAAACGATTTGGTTTCATATAGCATTATTTGTATCTAGCCTTTTTTATTTTATGATTATATGTAATTAGTAATTATATGTAATTCCTAGTTTAGTTTTATTTATGACAAATTATTGGGTAAATCATTTATCATTTCGCTTTAAAATTTCTTTTTAAACGAAGGGTTAATTTATATATTTAAATATAAATAAATAAAATGTTAATGTATCTTTTAAAAGTAAAACATTCTTTCATAAGATAATAAAAAGTTATGAAAAACTAAGGAAAATGTCAAAATAATGAGAAATACACATGGATACATATTGTTTAAGAGGTTATAAAGTAGTGCCAATATACATAACATTTTATAACATTGAATGTACGCAACGTAGTTTGAAGTTGAAAAGTATTTAACACCTACAATAATTTACAACTTATAAGTTGTGTTAAAAGAAAAATCGTTTATGAAGAAAAGTCGGAACATTTAAATTTATTTCAGATTTTTTTATAATAAATGAATTTTTATAGATCACGATATAATTGAAACTAAATCCTATATTTTGAATAGAACAGTAATTTTAAACAGTATATTCTATCGATCAACTTAAAATTGAAGAATTTATATTCAAATCATTATTATTTATATTGTTTAAAATTGTCTTATAAAAGATGCTTGTGCCAAGAAAAATGTGAAAATTCTATTAATCAAAATGATACATTCGTTTCAATATTGAGAGATGTTTACACGACTTGATTGAGGATTGGAATTACAATGGCACCTCGTAAGAACTTCAAATATAGTCCCTATGATATATAGTAACTTTTATTTATATGATACTTATTGAATATATGTATATTTTTTACTTGATTCCTATGTTGAATTTTATTATTGTGCATATAATTTAAAATATTGAATATTAATAAAATATTGAGGAGTTTGAAAACTTTATCAGAAATGAAATATTTTTATTATTCGTAAATAGGTTTAAAGTTAAGTATATATTATTGTTAACGAGCTGTTATTTATGAAAATACAGAATGCATATTTATCATATCATTTTGATAACTTTATAGTACTTATCAATGAGGATTTGTCAATGATAGCTTATATGGACTTACCACCATGATAAAAGATCAAAATATTTAATAATTAAACACTTTTAGCTATAGACAGAATTATTAAGATTCTCATTGCACTACAGTAAACATTCAAAATAATAATAATACCAATGATAAAGAAAGTTTAAAAAAAATTTCTAATTTCGAAATATCGATAGAGATGAAATGTCCGTATCAACGTCAAAACTACTCTCCCTTTCCGTTCTTTGATTTTCATAATTTCGCAATATGTCCAAATATTGCAGTGCTGCGTTGGTTCATATCGTATCACATTTCGAAAGAAATAGGATGTTCACAACTTGCAACTCTGCATCATCCAAAAGATAACGAAAACTTGTCTAGGTACGTGGCTTTACGCTATACCTCCCCTGCATCGTTCAGCTTGTGTACCATACTCGTGAACAACGCTGGAAACGATCGCCTTCACAGTTCCTTTTCTCATTTTTTTTCTTTTTATGTAGATATAGAAGCCTTCCCAAAATTATAATCGACTGTGAACATACATAGCGTTAGAAATACATAACTAAATGTAAAACAAGTGAAGTACAAATATTAGAAAAAGCTTCCAAAACAAAAATGTATGAAATCTGAGTAGTTAAGTATAAGTTCAATTTAAGCTTAATTTTACAAAAAATAGGAAAAGAAGAAAAAAAATTCTTTTTAATCTGCATCTGTTATTTCATACAATCATGCAACTTCATTTCGATTTATAGCCAAATTTTTTCCAAGAAAACTACTAAAATATATACTTCAGAAATATACCAGAAGAAATGTAATAATAAATTAAATAAATATTGTATCTATAAAAAATGGACATTCCAGGTAATTATTAATTTATCATATCATATAAATATCACTTAATTTATTTCAGTACTTTTTTTATACATAAATTTAAACATAATATAAATAATTTAATTTTAATTTTTGAATAACTCAATACAAATTAAAATTATTAATTAAAAAAATTATATAATATTTAATAACTACTTTTTCTATAAAATTATGAAAATGAAAATTGAATTGATTGCTTTAAAATTCATATTGTTCGCTTGAATAATTGATATCATTATCATATGTATCTGTAGTAATATAGTTATGTATATTGTGCAAATATAGTTAAGTATTATTGTTTTTAAAAAATTATGTTTAATGAATAAATAAATAAATAATACAACATTTATTAAAACATTTTTTAAATATTGTTGAAAATTAAAAAATTCTATGTAGATCAAGTTGAAAATATTTCTCTTCAAGTATATTTTGTATACAATTATTAAAATGTTAGATTACAAAGCTATAATTTTATAAGTATAAAATTTATAATTCTAATAATTCTAATAACTAATTGCTAACCTTCATTGTATTATAAATATATATAATTTACCCATACGATAATATTTTAAATTTTCTCATTTATTAACGAATGTAACTATTATATAGAATTATTAAAATTATACGTACTGAATCAAGTTTATTACTTTTAAATTATTTAAGCAATTGAAGATCCAAGGAGCTAAAATTTTGTTTCAATGCCTTATACAAAATAATCTTGAATTCAAGATTATCAATAATTAAAAATTACATATTTTTATTATTTTTAACATTTTTTATAACATTAAAAGTTTCAGATTTTATAATTATAGTTAAAATTATAGTTAATATTTATGACATATCACTCATTAATCTTCTTTAATTGTCAATGTAAGTAATTATTTATGCATTGTAGTAAATGTGTCGATTAATTATTTCAATAAATTTAACTTTCATCCAATAGTTTAACTCAAAACTGTAAAAATTAAAATTTATATAATTCGAAATATAACTATTAGTTATTCATAATATATATTTTCTGTTTAATTCTTAATTATTAATTAATAGAAAATTATTTATTAATTATTTATAAATTTATTTTAGTTACCCGTTTTTGAAATATGTTCACTGTAAAAACGCATTAATTAATATATAATAAACGAATCATAATTTATTTTATAAAATAAGACGAATTGAAGCATGTAACAAACTATGTATTTATGAGACCTCTATCATGAATATGCATTCGAAAGAAAAGTTACTTGTATATAATAGCATGAGATTTGTATACTTTCATTGAGTATCCAACACTTTGGATGGTTTTCCGACAGATATAAAAATACATTTATATTAATTAGAATATATTAGTATTTAACTAAGTTATAGTAATATTAATTAATATTATATTTTCGATTTCTCAATTATGGATTTCTCAAAAGATATTGGTCAATGATTTTTTAATAAGCAAGTAAAGAAGCATTGGGAATCCATGATGTCCAGTGCTTCGTTTTTCTAATTTCTTCCTAAATTTTCGATTGGTCAGAAAAAGTCCCTAGAGAACAGAAACTTCACTCAAGTAGCCTCTCCACGCTGTTTCGATTTTTTTTTTTTTTTTTTTTTTAAACTGAAGATCAGGAATGTTAACGAAGGTGAACATCCCTTCAGATATTTTGACTTGGAATTTCACCCTTTTATTTTTTTATTAGTGTTTGTTATGGTTGCCACCTTCACCTGTCTCCTAAATATAACTCATCTCTCATTTCCCACCATTTAAATTTTCTTTTTCATAGTTCGTTCATAGTTTTTTCATAGTTCACTAAGGCCGAACGAAAAATATATTGTGCTTGATTTTGCTGATAAATGTGTTATTATTCAATACATGTACACTTATTGAATACTGAAATTAGATCTTATGTATTTTTGAAGTATCTATAGAATATCTCATTTTACTTAGTAAATATTAATGATTTTCTCAATTTAAAATAATAATTCATATATATGACTTTATAAATCTATTATGTAAAACCATCTTTCATTATTGATTTATAAAAAAAAATACTCAAAGTAATTAAGCAATATATGATTGCTTACTCCTTCATTCCCTTCTTTTCTAAAACTTTAATAATATCTAAAGAGCATTTTATGAAAAAACTATTTACATAAATTATGGATAGTCTTTTATATTGTCCAAAGAATTTCTATTAAAGCAATCGTCTTAATTATTTAATTATTTTAATTGTCTTTGTATTAAAAATTAATAATACATCTGTTATTAAATTTAACAAATAAATAAAAACAACAAATCTATTTCGTTCAAGATAAATGTAGTTTAAATTTATTTGTGATACAAGTAATATAATCAAGCAATAAAAATTTGTAAATATTAAATGAATAATTATCTATGCACTCTCAACATTTTATCGTGATCAAAATTAAAATCTTCGTTAAAATCTTCTGCTGATAAATTACCTCTCAAATCTTTTACAGAACTTTGATGTTGACTATTATCACGTTAATTTTTCAATGAAAACGTTTCATTTACTTTGTAGTTGATTCGATTCCACTCTATTTTTCCAACTTTCTTTTCCAACTCAAAAACTTATTTTCCTTATTGACCCACTTTTCAATCATTACCATTAACTGTATTACTTCCCTACAAATTTTGCCTTCCTTATTTTTGCCTCCACCCTCGGTATTTCGAGAAACTCATTATTATCACCTCAATCGTCATTTCTTGAGCACGCTATATCTAATTTTTACCCTAATATTCACTGAAAAGAAATTTTTTCAATCGACTCTGCATAATTGAAATTATTTTCATTCAATCATTCAATTCCAATAGATGCTTTGATGAAGTATCGATTATCATGAAGCTACCAAGTTAAAAAAGTTTCAATTAATATTGACTAAATATTCGTTCTTTTACAGAAAAGTAGATACTTTTATATTACTTTGCATATGCACAAGTCTAAATTAATTCAATTAATCTACTTAGAAAAACAATTTCAGTTCAAATATTATTTATCAACTGTTTATAATTTAAAAAGTTTCTTCATTAACTCATATGCATGAAACATGGTGTTTAGAAATCCATTATATTGATGTATGATAAACAAAAACATAAAAGTACTTCCGGATAACAATATTCTACTTAGATTAAATACTCTGCAATAAAAAATATTAGCTAACGTTTGAAGTTGTAATAGATAATAAGTTTATTCATTAAAATTTGAATAATTTGAAAATTGAAATTTTCTACTCATTCAAAATAATTTAAAACTCTTCAAATATAAAATGAATATCAGTAATATATAAAAAAATCATAAATCTAAAATTAGTAAAACAACATATTGTTAAACATTCGCTATAAATTTATAGTTCAATACATTCGCATATGAAATTGCATAGAGATGTATGTAATGTGTACATAAAAAATTTACTACAGAAATTTCAAAAGAGGTCGTTAAATGCTTGGTTCTTAATTTTGTTTAATCTACAGGGACTTCACCATTACTATTTATTATGATTACTAGTAAGAAATCATATAAAAAGCCAGAGTTGCAAAGAAAAAGTGTGAAAGAATGTGTGACAATAATAAATTAGAAAAGAAGAAAGAGAGATAAAAACCTAAAATCAATAAAAAAAGGAGCAAAAGAAAATGAATAAAAATAGGTAAAAAGTTTAAACATTATATAGAGTATTGATTAACAGAAAATATTCACAAAATAGATTTAGACTTACTATATATGCATTAATTGAAAAATTTAAAAGTTGAAAATATTAAAAAATCTTTGTAAATGAATATTTAAATCAATCATTTTAGTAAAATTTTTAATAGTTTTATACATTCTTACTAAGGTTTTCTAGTGGAAAATAATAAATCTCTTTATATATTTTTAATGCAGTAGTATTACATAGAAAAATATTTATTAAGATAATCAGAATAAAAGAATTTTTTATGCATTTTTCTATATTTTTTTTCTTTTTGTTCTTTTCAGGAAAATTAAAAACCATCACACGTTACTATAGTAAGATTATAATGGTCATATTTAAAATAATGCAATTAAAACATTTTATGTAAAACATTGAAATTATCAAAATACTTATTACATAACAAATTTCTTATTAACAGCGTAAAAAAATCAATTTAAAAATTGGATAATTTCATAATACTAAATTTTTATTGGAAATGTTATTTTTTAAATTTGTTGACACAAACTATTTGGTTATTGTATTAGTTTTAATTTCACTTATTTTCAAAAATAATTTATAATATATATTGATTATTTACAATTAAAAAATTTTCTATAAAAAATATAGAAATAAAAATATAAAAGATAAAAATATTCATAATTATTGATAAGTGCATCGGTATATTGGTATTAAAAATTATTAGAAAAATCTTATCTATTAGCTTACTCTATTACAAGGAGTGTAAAAATCAATATATATTTGTAATATTAAAAATATGATGTGGTTCTCACATTGATTTATAAATACAAATAATGTACAGAAATTATTAATTTAATATACACTTTATTTAGAAAACAGCTACAGCTTTTATTTAATGTTTACATTAAATAAAATACTAATATTACATTTGTATTTTTAAAAATGTTACGAGTATTTAATGTAAAAATTTTCAATAGAATTAATAATAGATTTTATATATAAAATTTCACATTAATTTTAATTTAATTAATTAATTAATTTCAAATTAATTAATATCCCACATACAAGTCTTTACAATAACAATTTAAGTTATTTTTTCTTAAAGTGCATTGTACAGCACAAAATTCTTAATTAAAAATATAATTTAAAATAATTAATTCAAAACATAATGATGTAAAGATAATTGACAAATATAATTTACTTTAAAAACAATTGTAACTACATAAGTGTTAGTTTGTCTTGTAACATAGATCAAATTGAATTTTTAATATATGTATATAATGATAATTTAAAATTATCTCTGCTTTCATATTTCTAAAGTCACGAGATACCGAACTATGGTAAATAAATTAGAAGCTCATTCATTTAATAATTATATTTATTCTATTATGCCGAACTTAACAAAAAACTATTTTTCGAATTTTATTGTATCGCATAACAATTCTCAGATATAATTAAAAGTAAATTTTTACTTTAGTTGTCAAATATAACTAATTATGTTTAATTATATTAAAAAAAACATATAAATACAGTCTAAATAATAATAGTAATAAATTAAAAGTAATTTTCCATAGTATTTCATTGTTAAATTAAATATAATTTTAATCTTTAAATGATTATGTAATTCTAATTATTATTCAAAATATTGTAATAAATAAAGATATGTCATACATAAATAAATAAAATACAATATATGAATTGGAATTCTTAAACAATGCAACTTACATACGTATATAGAATAAATTTTTGTGTTGACGATTACAAATAATTTAAGGCTTATAATATTACATATAACAGTTGATATTAGTCGTTGCATATATCGTTATATTAGTTATTGTTATTTAATATGTAATCTCATTCAAACTTGAAATAAAGCTGAATTCGATTATTTTAAAAGCTCAAAAGTTAGCCACTATGAAATTCATGATAATGAAAACAGTTGATATAAAAGAATAAATAATACATAAATTTATATTTTTTATAGTAAAAACAATAATTAAAATTTATCGAAATAATTAACACGTATACCTAAAATAAATTTTAATGTATTAAGAACTTGCTAGAGCATTTTGAGAATTAATTTTTTTTAACGATAATTACTTATAATAATATTATATATACAATAAAAAATAATATTGAGATTACAGAGCCATTTCTCAGATAAATATAACTACCATAACATAATTAACATATATAATATGTATCAAAAGATTATGTTAGAATAAATTGCATATAATCCAATGTTATTTTTCACGATATTAAATTAAATATATGTTTTTTCTAAAATGCTTATAAATTTTCAATTTCAAAATAAAATCATGTTTCAGCTTAATTAATATTGCAAAATTATATAAAAAAATTTATTTTTAAAAATTATACCTAAAATTTAATAATGGTGTGCAAGAATTTGCAATATAAATAATTTTATATTTATTAGTTAATATTATATACTATAACATTTTATTAATGATTATTCATAAAAGCTATATAATTTTTAAATATAAATTTAAGATATAATCATAATTTCCTGAAATTATTATTAACTCGTTAAATTTTACACTATTCATATAAGTTTTTTTATTTAAATGCATTAGTTATTTCATTATAATATAAAATAGAGAAAATTATCATAAATAATTATATAAAAAAAAATTTAATTCATTGATATCACTTACTTTGTTGGAAATATATGCTGATTATATTCGAGATTATAGTCTAAAGCTATTAAATATATAATATAAATCATTTAAAATAAAACACGGAATATATCATTATTTTTAAATTTTTAAAACACATTTTATCAAACAAATTGAACAAGTAATAATGTACCAAGTAACACTACTAAATTGTCAATTATGGATTATTATATCTTGTAAATAATTATTAGTAATTTAAAATTGATTTGATGTAAATCTGCATTTATCGAGTTTATTTAAAAAAATTTAATTTAAACAATACCAAATCTATGCAACAATAAATAATATTTGTATCATAAAAAATAAAAAATTACGTAAGCTATTATATTCGGCTAATCTGTGTTTTAAAATATTATTAAGATTTTACACGTGACTCGCACGTGGTTCTAAGAAGTACAATAAATATAGACATTTCAGAAATAAAATCTTAACGGTCCGAACACTGAACATTAAGAGAAACCAAAAATAGTTGAATACAACTCAACCCAGGAACATGACACGTTTCACTTCCGTTCAGACTGAAAACGACCCATATGTTCGCCCGGTCACAGCGTCCCTAATTCGTTCATAAGTTGGTGATGTGCGTCGATTCGTATGCCAGTGTTTTGGTAGTAAATCTGGCAACGCTGTCTCATGATTGACCGGTGGGGGTAAGTGGAGAAACTAAGAAACAGAGAAAGAGAGAACACGGAGTGTGAAATGGAGATAAAATTCACAAGCGTCGACAGCGATGATAGTAGATCCGTTCGCCGATATATGCTACCTAAATCCTTTAATATCTTCCCAGTGTTTAATCTTAAGAACAAATGTTACAATTAAGTGTTGATCAATAGAAAATACTCCATCGTTTTTAGCGGCACATCATACTAATTTTGACGTTAGCAGTAAACAGCGCATGTTCTTTATTTGTCTCGAGTTCTTTATTAAAGAACATTTCGGCAATTCGTTTACCGGTTGCATGCCTGCAATTAATCTCTATTGATCTTTGTTGTTATGCAACGTCATCATTGTTAAAGTAATTGTTGAAGGCATTTGATCTAAAATCGAATTAACGTACTTTGTTCATCAAATAAAATGAAAATTCTTTAAAAAAAAACGAGTATTTTTTACCTCGTAAAAGCTTTTTAAAATACTCGTGGTTCTTTTTCCTTGTGCATTTCAAATTTTGTATATTATTATTTAATTTAAAAATTTTAACTGCACAAATAATTTAAAATTAAAAGTCAAATTTTTAAGGTATTTTAAAATAGCTGCCGAAGAAAAAACTGATAATCCAACAGATTCGGAATAAAGAAACTTTGTTACATTTCAGTTATCGCTGTTAGAAATTAAACAAATTAGTCGATTATTTCTACTATATGTAGGGCACTTTTAAAATAATAATTCTTTTTGTGTTGGTGTATCTTGTATATTAATATTTCCGATACTGAAAAATTATACATTATTACATATGCTATTAAGCATAAAGCTTAAAGGAACACTAAAGAAATTTATTTTATTTAATATTTTATTTAATAATTAATATCATTCTACTTTAAGTAAATAAGCAATGTATTTGAAATATGAAGTAATTCAACGATTTAAACAAATAAAAATAAATTATAAAATATTTTATATTTAACATAGTCTTATATTATAGTCTTTAATACGCAACGATTATTTTAATAATAATAAAAAAAAATTAATATACTTTTTAAATAATTTATAGACAATTTATATAAAACACATTTAAATAAGTTAAAAGTAAAAATATATGTATAAGTAAATAGTACATAAGTAAATTTGTTATATATAAATAAGATCTGTTATTTTTCCTATGTATATATATGCATAGTATGTATATATATACATATTTTGCAAGCTAATGTTAAAACCATTCATTTATATAAATATTAACTTGTGATTTTTTTAATGTACATATTTTGCAAGCTAATGTTAAAACCATTCATTTATATAAAAGCAAATAAATTATTACAATTATAAAATAATACAAGACTATAGATAGAAATGAAGTTAGTTACATATTTTAACAGTAATACTCTTGTAATTTTTAATGAGACAAAAATTCATCATGCAGTATTAACAATTGTTTAATCCTTTAAACGGTAAGAGGTTAAAATAACGAATAGACAGTAATTTTTATAGTGGACGATTGCTATATCAAGTCTTTAAGTTGAAAATCTAAATGGATAAAAGAGAACAATTATAAAGACTATTTAAAACGTTAGTTCCCATATTCTAGAATTTAATTCTTTGTTAACGAAATCACATGTAAATAATGATTAATTTTTAATTTTATAGGATTCTTTTAATGTTTCCTACGAGTTCTGTTTATTCTTTATCATTTGCATAATTAATTTAAGGTGATTCAAGTTAATGATCATTACACAATACGCTGACGTTTACGTAATTCAATAGAATTAATTCAATACAATTGGTAATAATAGTATAATAATACAATAGAAATGTAATACAATAGAAAAAAGGTCTGACTGCTACGAAATACAGAAATAGTGCCAAGATTGAATAAATTTCTAACAATCGTCATACCATATTGCATTTTTTTGTGAATAGCCCAAAATCGTAGACGATTTATTATAAAAGAGATCCAAGAGTGGCTTTAAAATATACCGGAGTACGGCTATGTCGAGTTCACGGTCTTAATTTTTCCCCACCTATCATCTAGTAGTTATCAAAGGGGACGCCAGTAAATATTATAGCGTTGCGTGACTCTAGTGGTCATAGACAACAAAACAATCGCGACGAACACAACCTCTGAACAAGGCCCACCTAAGTCGAGTGGCTTCTCCCAACGAACACGAGGTAGCGCTTCTATCGTCGCGCCCCATCTTTCCTGAGGTCGTAGCTCGGTCGACGCAACGCAAACCGGCAGAGATCGCGCTCGGCGTCTGCGTTAGCAAGACATCGAGGTTACGGTTCGCGTTTCGTGTGTGTGGAGTTGTGGGTGTTTAGCTTAAGTGTGAGTTTTACCATATATCAGGGAACGGGCCGCGAAAATCGCGGGGCGATGCTAGGAGTGGCGGGACCCCGTCACCACCGCCGCCGCCGTCGCCGTCGTCGTCGCCGCCGTCACCGCTGAGGAACACGGAAGAAAGGATCGATCGAGCTTAAGAATCATGATATGACAGGAGGGAATCGCGGATGCGATTCCGTAGCGGCAGCCATACGCCGATGATGTTCCCGCGTACTCGTATCAGGAATTTGAGCTAGTGTTGCCGTGCGCCCCGAATCCTTTGCCCGACATTGTTGGCATTGTTCTAACTCGGGGGTTACGCCGACGAAAAGCGCTCGACCATGAGGCGAATAAGTGGTGAGTCTCGGTGGTCCTCATCGATTTATCAGTACTCCATTCGCGTTCCCTGAGGTCACGAGGTATCAATAAGTCACACCTACAAATTGATAATGTGACGGTAGGTTAGGAGGAGATCTACAGTAGATGCGAACCGAAGCTGCGTATTTGAAACCTCGAAATCATGCCTAAATTAAGAGTCGTCAGTCGATTTTGGTGCTCGCACCCCTCTGATTAGCTTTTGCGCGTTCATATCGTTATGTAAGTATGCGGCATTAACAGGCGTTTTCAAGAATGTTATTTACAAAGTGTTTTTTACCGCATTTAAGTTTGGTTATGTGATAAGCAAAATACATGCTTATACTGTGTGAAGTGCAAAGAAAATGAATTTAAAAGCAATATTAAATAGTTAGCGATGTTATAGAATCTCTGTTACATTAATTAAAGAAATTGTTTGAAATGACGATGATATTGATTTCCTGGAAAAGAGTGTAGAAGAAAACTTTTGTTTTGCTTTTAACGACGTTTAATATCATTTCGTAACTTTTAAAAGTTTTTAAGCTGAATACATAAAAATATTCTTGTCACTCTCATCAAGCAAACAATAAAATAAACAATATAATAATTTGATATATGTATTATTGATCTATCAGATATTAATGCAGCCATTTCGATCGCTAACCAACACACTATACGATAATATTAATCGCTTAAAATATTTATTTTGACATATATCCTCGAGACTTGTTATGATAAATGCAACATATGATTAATTAATTTTTTAGTTTGAAATTAGATTCAAATAATATTTAAATTGATGTATCAACATAATTGTAAAGAGATTTCAGGCAAGCAATAACTTCTTATTAGCTCGGGAACACGTTTTCATATATTTTGTTGTCTACTCAGTATTGCAACATACTACGAAATAGAGAAAGAGAGAAAGTGAGAGGAGAATAAAGAAGACGGAATTTGATCTCGTGTGCAGCTGCTACGACTTTTAGACGAAATTGAATTGTATTTTCTAAAGGGCACTATGCTTCTTCCCGTCTCTTATACGAGCAATCGCATGTTCACTATTATCCTAATCCTTGGTTTTGCTGTCCAGGTAAATTGCATTATATTTTTTTGTACATTTTTTCTCTTACCAAGTAAAGAGGGAGAGAGAGAGAGAAAGAGAGCGAGGGAGAGGTACAGCTGCTTGCGTTCGATTAAGCGTCCTTTAACATTTATACAAGGCCTTGGTCAAGCGTTAGGACATTGCTGGACAAGCGAGTTGGCTTTTTTAGCTATATTCTCGGTTGAGAGACGCTATACCCCCCCCCCCGTAGACGCTATTCCTTTTTTCAGCTTGAGTATATAGTCACAAGAGCGCGTTTCTGCAACAGTTAGAGGATTTTCAAGGCTGATTGCCTTAAGTATAAGCTATGCCGTCACTATTTTGAATTTTTAATGGAAAGAGAGGTCTTAGACCACAAGGTTTACGTATATGCATTTTTAAAGTAATTATTTTTTTATTTACAGTCTTTTATTTTGATGATAAATCTTGATTACGATTTTTAAAATGTTGAATACGTATGCATAGAATTTTTTTTATGTAAAAGTATAATGTAAATACTATATATTCACATAGTGAGTATAACTTTTTGTATTCATATATAACTTCAGACTGCTATTTGAGTTCTATTTTACCACTGGTATTTATTTATAGGAAATATATATATTTGAATAAACTGATTGACATATAATAAAAAAGTTGGCTATAGATGAACATTCTCGATCTTAAATTACAGAAAAATAAGATATTATAATATCTGTATAAATATAAATAAATATATAAATGTATTACTATATTATAAGAAATTATCCAATTTTTACCTATTGTTTTTTAATGAAATGAATATTCGAATTAAAATAAGAGTTAAGTACTTACTACAAACATTTTTTTAATCTTACCATTACAGAAATGATACCTTCAATATTTTTAAGATTATTTGGCTACATGTGTATGATACGCCTTTTTTCATTTGTTCTTCAACTTCTTCATAAAGTAAGAAAATAATTTAAGTTGAATATATGTTATTTCTTTCGCTGTGAAAATATTCTATTATAATAAGACAAAATATAACGAATTAATATAGTATTTAAAGCAGTTATAACCTTGGATTAGTTGAATAGTATATTATTTGGAGATAAGAATAATGCAATGAAATCATTCACAAGTCATAATAAATTTATTTAAGATAAAGTTTTCTTTTGATCTTGGAAACAAGCCCCTTATAGTTAAACTTGGAAAAGATTTTTATACCATTTAACGTAGTTTTGAGTGATAACTTAAATTTAAGATCGTGTAAAGAGACGGTACTAGTTCCTTTAACGAGCGCAAAGGGAGTCGTTGAAACGCTGTTTGTTTTTCATTTAAGATGACAGCGAAAAGGAGAAAGTGTCATGAATTGAAAAAAATTTTTCTATACATTACGTAGAGGTAAAGAAGCGAGTTGTCGATAGGAATAAGCCATCGATAAGAGCTCAACTAGTTTGAAGAATGTACTTTGATTTTTGTGCAACATGTTGAATGGATATATTTGCGCTATATCGTGTAAGCGACTACCTTGCAAATACTGATATAGGAAGGAATGTCAATACGGTCAATGAATGGCGAAGGTTTTAGTGGCATATACGAGTCCGCCAAGGACTTCAGCTACAGTGGCGGCAGTGACGAACGTCTATATCGAGGGGAAGACGACTACACATAAACGAATTCTTGATTCAAGACACTAGGAAAGCAAATCGATTGGCTTTTGTTAGTTAGCCCTTTCGAAGGCTTACGATCGCCCAGATAAATCACTAGATTGCAAGGTCACGGACGAGCTTGGTTGAATGGTGTGAAGCTATAGAATAAAAAAATTGTAAGAGAAATATGAAAAATAATAAATACTGATTATCGTTTATTAAAGTGATAGGATATATGAGAAAAGTAAAATAGAGGGTAATCGAGCAGTCGAAAATATCATTATTGTAAAGATGTATTATTGCAGATGCATTACTGCACCTTGAACGTATTGAACTTAACTGCATATTTTTATAGAGCCTATAACCCGTGAGAAACTCTTAAAGTATATTATATTATATTTATTCATTTTTTTACTTTCACTGCTTAATTCTACCTCATTTTTAATCTACTGCTCATTAAAAAAAAAAAATCAATTGCACCTTTGACTTCAATAAGTTTCCATGTTAATATTAATTTAAGCCAAGTTTCTTAAATGATGCTTTGTGAATTTAAAAGTAATTATCTTTATAATTGACTTGATAAGAATAAAAATTAATAAATACAAAAAAGTGTATCATGGTGTCTTTCTTAAGTTCTTGATTAATATGAGTGATATATTTAGTATATATTTATTATAAATTGTTTTTTACTTCAATTATAAAATATTACGATGTGTTTGATTGTAAGTAAACCTATAACATGTTATCTTAAATAATTTAAGACACTATTTATTATATTGATTATTATATAGTTGTTAACCAAAAAACATCTTTTACGTATGCAATTATGAATGTACAATTTTAAAAAAGTATTTACCTTCAAATATTGCAAATGGTACTACCAACGCCAACTTTCTCTTTAAAGAAAGCAATGCATTTTTCGATTCACGTATTTCTAAATGCATATAGTATTTCGAATTAATTATTAAGTGTTTTACACTTGCACATTTCTTAAATTACCTTAGATTTTAACAAAACATTAAAAATATGTAATATTAATAATATAAAGAATCAACAAATGAATTATATTATTTCGTTGAAATATTTTAATGATACAAACCTTTTTTTCCGTTTCTTTATCTATTGGTTTCTAAACAATGCCCAGGATTTGCACATTATACAAATACTTTTAATAACATTTGATATCAAGTTTAATAAAATATTTATATATACTTTTTGAAAGTAATAAAAAACTTGTGTCAATATTTGATTGTTAAGTTTTTGATCATTACTGGCTGAAATATCCATTTTTTTGTACAATTAAATCAAGTTTTTTTATTGAAAGCCTTATGAAATCTATACAAGAATATGTATTGAGTGTTTTGTATATTATGATTTATGATTATATTCTATTAAAAATCTCGCAGCATTGTCTCATGTGTCTTGTATACGTTTTAGAGACTCGTTTTTCTCATTCTTTTCATTCAAAATTTAATTCTTTTTTATTTAGTAAGGAATATTTCTTCATTTGTTTATTCTTTATTTTCCGTATAATAAAAAAAACGGCAGTGAAAAATACCGGTCAATAGAAAAAGAAGAGTTAAGTGGGATGAGTTAACAAGAGGGAAGCGCCTTCCCTTCTATTAATTTCTTGTTTTATGGGGAATCGAATCTACTTGAGAAATTCAAGAAACTCTGGCATAGTTTTTCAACACTGTTTATTTTTTCTTTATTTCTTGCACAGCTCTTGAATCCACTCGATTCCTAGATTACTCAGTATTTTTCGCTCATTTTTACGATATCTATAATTTGTTACCCGAGTACCTACATATCGTTTCGTTTTACCGACTGTTTCCTACATTAATCTTCGATTTTCGTTTTTTCCGTAGCTTCCTTCCGTATCTTTACTTTTACAATTTTACTCGATGCTGAATCCGACGAAACATGATAATTAATTAATCACCGATTAAGAATATCGATTTTGTAATGGTCAGCTATGCACACGAACGCTTCCTGGTTCTATCGATCGATATCCTATGTGCAATTCGAATGATTTGTCTAAAAATCATGAGTATGGAAAAATCAGATACCAAAAATATTTCAATAATACTACTTAGAAGAGGGAAACGGAAGAATTTCTCCGAAACCTGCACCTAATTATTTTTTCTTCTTGCTCTTCCTCTTTTCATTAGCGATCGCTAAACGATAAGGATTGGTCATGTAGTATATTCCCTATTCCATCCTGGAAGAAGTAGTATCCATGATACTTAACACTTCGAATTATTGTAAAAGATTCAATACAATGGAGATGAAAATAAGCACTTTTGTTAGTTTATGTATAAAATTTAGTCATACCGATCGATAATCGTGTTTATAGAGTGCCATAAAGACAAAATATAATTTTTAATATGTGAAAAAATTTTACTTTCAAGCAGAGAAATAATTCTTTAAATTATTATTTTTCCTCAGTTAAAAATTTGAAAGGAAATTGTAAAAAATAAATCAAACCAAATGTAAAAAGTTTAAAGATAACGTGCTCTTAGTTTTCATTCATTATTAAATTTATGAAATTTACATTTTATATAGAATTTATTTCTTTAGAAATGTAGAATATTATATAGAATTTTATTAAATTTTATGAATTTATATTTATAAAATTCAGATAATTTTTTAAAACATAATTCGTATTAAATTGATGTTTTCATATGTTTTCATGAAATATCAATAGAATGCAAGTGATTTTATAATATCTATATTATAAGTAATAAAAATGAAATATAATTTCTAGATTGTACGTATTATTCATTTGCTAAATATTTTTAAAAATTTATTTAAATTGCATAAAGATTCATGCAATAAGAGAAATTAGATTATCTTATTAAAAAAAAATTATTTTTTCTAAATATTTTACATGGTTGTATAAACATTTATTGAATAGTGAATGAATATACATGAATACTTAAGGCTGTGGATTTCGTAAAAAAAATGTAAAGATGTGAAACAAATCATCAGGAGGAACGATAAAATTTATAAAAGATCATTCAAACCTATGGGAGTTACATTTCCTTTACTTTTTAATAAATTAAACCGTTGATATTGATAAGTAATGTTGTGAGCTACTCTCTGAGATATCATAAAAAATAAAGCTAAAGTTCATATAAGTTACGTCGGCTCAAAGTCTTCAAATGTGCACATATACGCGCGCTGGGTCCATTGACCCTTAGATCCAGGTCTTTGCCTTCTCTTTCACTCTCCTTTAGCCCTCTTCCAAGCTGCATCCTCGTAGATTTTTATGCTGCTCGGTTGCAGTGCAACGTTAGTGAAACAATCGACAATAAGTTTAATGTTTGATGCGCTCGCGCAAACGGTGAAATGTTTTTTGGATTGGTGCCCAGTACGGAGAATGATGTTGGTTAGACTTTACAAAGTCGATGCATTTTAGGCCGCGACGTGGTATATGTATATGTATATGTATGTACAATCAAGTATGTTTTATACAATGAAAATCTTTATATGCGAATCGAATAAGAGATTTTCGGATTGTTTTAGATTTTTTGTTATCGATTATTATCTACCTCTACTGATCATTTTTGTTTTACTTATATACGTGTCTCTATGTACATGTCTCGTTGACCCAACAGAATAAATAGTATACAATTTGTATAATATTTTGCTACAACATGATATATTTCATGAAATAAGAAAGTTATGTTGATAGTGTAAGTTTTAATATGCATATATATATATATATATATATATAAATTAGCAACTACATTTTCGTTTTCTATAAAAGAGCTTATGCTTCATCGAAATACTATAGAAGTAGCTTTATTTCGTAAACGTAAAATAATATGAAGGATAACATTTTATATTTATAAAGGAATTTTTTAAATTCTACCCTTAACATATTGTTTTGTATTTAATTTAATAAACTTTTTATTTTTTTTACTATTTAAATACAAAGAATTTAAATTTAAATTTAAATTTGTATGTTGCTAAACATGTTTAGGCCAAATATATACTTTTTATAAATCGGTTATTGAATAAATATATACAATAATAATAATTGGTAACAATATGTATTATTAATAGATTAGTATGGTATTATACATCATAAAATTGACTAATATCATTATTATAATGTTATAATTACAGTGTTATATTGAGACTTCATAGAATATAAAGTACATCATGGTATGATCAATTCATTGTACTGATTTATATATAATTCGCAAGATTTAGAGTTTCACTATAAATATGATATATTGCGAATTAAAAAGCCACTTCCAAATTTGGAAAATAATCAATGAAAAATGTCTTCCAAGTAAGTCCCCACCAAATCGGCTTGATACCTTCTTCGCCCAATATCCTCGACTTAATATCGGAAATTCGGAGCTTATCGCGCATGTGCAATTCAACTCCCGCCTTTTCGCTGGAGCATTTTCTGAGTTTTCCGACTCACATAATATCCATAACTCATCGATCTCCCATGCGTTAAAAGTGAGTGCCTTCCACACTTATGGTATTCTATCGCTGAGTTTTCCAGTCGTTGTAAGGAGCCCCGTGGCTGCGTGCGTATAATCCTTAGGGAGGGGAGTACCAGATCGGACTCTTTCGAGAAAGCTTATTAGAAAAATATTTATTTTTACACCGAAAATAAATTTGATTTAACGAATTTAATAGAAATAATGTATCCGCTACATAACAATGCATAAATATTCTTTTTAAAAATTAGCTTGTACATTATCGCTATATCCAAATAACTTAAACAGGTATTATAGTATTTATTTTAATATTGTCATGAGTTTAATTTTTAGAAAACATGTATTTGAAAGTAAGTCATAGTCTTAATACTCAACTTTTGGTTGATTTTTTATCAAATACATACATTTAGTCTCAATGTAAGAAGATTGCTGAAATAGTTATATTTATTTTTAAAAAGTTAGCTATTTTTTCAAGTATATTCACTCTCAAGCTTTAATTTAAAAGGTTGTTTGTTCGCTGAACAAAGCTGCAAATTTTTCTTGGAAATAAATTCTTCAAAGTGCTAATGAAACTTCTTGTTTCAAAGTTTTCTATAAAGAGGAGATAACTATTTAGTAGAATAGAAATTTTTTCTCGAACCGTCCGAAGACTCAAGTTCAAGGTGCAGTATTGAAACAAAAGTTCCGACCACTGTTGGTGCGACAGTCTACTCGGTACCTTGTTTAATTTTGCCCGTGTTATTTATGTTTCACGATTATAATTACTATAATTTGTTTATATTGATGTTTATCTGTAGAAAACGAGCTCGTTAAATGTCGGGCAGTTCTAAGTCTTTGATATAACATTCATTCACAGTCGAATGAATAATATTGCTTAATAATTAAAAGAAATATATTTTTTAAATTAGATTATAAATTAGATTGTCATTTAAAAAAAAGAGTACTTTAAAAATATCTTAAAAGAATGAGCAATGTTGCATTTTCTACAGTAACTACTAAATATGGCGATAAGAATTTCAACAACAGCTGAATCGCAGATCAAGTCCTACATCAATCTAGAGTTTTGTAAGTGCTATATGCGTGTACTGCTACGAGCACATGCTCCCTTGTAAGCTGCTATTGCATATATTTACAAGTATTTATCATTTGATAACCTGTCTTTTAATACTTTTTATTTTAAGTGAAACTATTTCAGTCTTCATAAATTAAGTATTCTACGAGAAAAATAACTTTATTATGTAGTGAGATTGCATACAATTTATCTTATGTTAATAGTAAAATAGTATTGTAGGATATAATTTAATAAGTACTTAATTAATGAAAATTACGTATAAAGAAGCAGTGTCTGAATTTAGTTGAATGTTAAAAACACAAGTTGAAAGCAAGTTTATTTTCGGAAAAAAGAATAAGTTTAATCAGTGTACAAATTATTTAATGCATTTAAGATTCATATTTATTTCAAATTATGTTTTTCAATCGCAGCAAAGTTAGCTTAAATAATATTTTTTTGTGAAAAAATATAATAGCGAATTTATGACAAAAATATTAAACGGCTATACACGATCTGTGTTATTAAACAAAATGCTTTCCTATAATAATTATAAAAAATCGTACAAAAGTATTCATGGATAAAAAATTGCAGATATTACGTTTATACTAGGTATAAAATATTTTAGCGTACAAAAATTGATAAAAGTGACCTCCGCAATTTAATGATGTTAAATGTATCACGCAGCTATTGATCCTTTGACTCTTGTATCCTCTTTTACAGAAAAAAGAACTATCTTGTGGATCAATATCTATTCTTACATTGACATCTTCGGAGACTATGTCCAATTCATCTTTTCACCGATAGAATTCTATCACAAGTTTTTCGTGAGCGAGGATAGAGCGCGTATATCGTATCTGACAGTATAAATATTGGAGAATTTTTTTTATAAAGCACAAAAAGTAGTATATCGAGCTATAAATAGCATTATTCTATATTTTTAGTTTTTCCCCTTCTTGTATCTTTTCATTTACCTTCCTTTACATTATTACTTGATTTATATTTATATTTAGGTAGCGTGCGTATACTTTTTGTTTGCATCGAATTGATGTACTGATCGTGATATTCAGAAAAATTTTTTTAAATGTCATTAGTTTTATAGTGCAGAACAAATACTGCTTGTTTTGCAGGTGATCCGAATTTGAATACGTATCGGTCGGAATATTTTTTCTTGCTCGTAGCTGATTACATAATAAATTCAGTGACCTTTACTTAATAGTGAATTAATGCTTTTTGTACTCATAGCTAATTTCCAGGTTTTCTAACTTATATAATATTATAATTTTTTTAATAATCAATTATGTTTTAGTTATTATTATAATATGTTAATTTTTAATAAAATTGATTAAAATATTTCGCTTTATTTAATAATAATTTATTTATTTAAAAATATAATTTTATTATAGCTAAAATTATTTTTAAACTTTCAAATATTCATTGAACATTTAGTAAAGTAAAACATGTATATTTTATTAAAAAGGTATAAATATTATTAAAGAGAGTAGAACAAGTGAATTACAATTAAACTACTTACTCAATCGCCAATTGAACCAATTCTTACATTTAAAATACGATCTACTAAACTCATATAAATTATTATGTATCGTAGTGATAACATTTTTTCAAATATATAGTGTCTGTCATTATGAAATAAAATAAATTTCTAGAGATTTTTTAAAATAAAAAAGGAATAAAAAATAAAATCTAAGCAATAATCATTTTTACAAATTATTAAAATAAAGAAATTTTATTGATACTATTAATATTTATTAATCAAATGCGAATAATATCTATTTAAATAAAACTAAATATATAATTAAAGTTGAACTATTAAGCCAAGAAATTAAAGAGCCTCTTGAATGATCAGGCACTTGCTTGAATATTAATTATTCTTTATTGATATAATATATGCTTTTGTAATGAAAAAAAAGGAAGAAAATTTATAAATAAATATTTATAAATCATAAATTTACACATAAATCAGCTTGAAATAAATTCCCTAAAATGAAGAGACTAAAAAAATATATTTACTTCAAATGAGAAGCGCGTGGGAGTCTTTAGTTGTCAACTTGACATTTACAAATGTCCGAAACAATAGCTTTACTGCGCGCCTTTCATTACCTTCTTCTGATGTAGCTATATTGCTTCGCAATATTTATCAAAATTTGGTCCGCAACGTAGGTACCTCTCTGTTCCTAAGTGCTCTGGTTTTCTTTTGTCAGATTTTTTTATTTATGGTTGGTTTGTTGCCTATTAATTAATTAATTATTAATTAGTCGGTTGTAGGTATTCATGTGTTCTTAAAATATTATTTAGATATATTAATAACTTTGTGAGAAGATCTTTATATCTATCAGATTATAATTTTTTCATTGTTATATTTTAAGTCTGTGATTGTAATTAGAAACGATATTAAATCATATTTTTCTCAACATAATTGTAATACATATATACGTATTTGCTCTAGTTTTATTACAAAAGTAACAATATCAAATTGAGTAATGAAATCAGGAAGATTAGAGATACCGAATATATTAATTATTATTTATAAATTATATTAAAATGCTAAAATTATATTAATACCTTAACTAATTTCTATAAATATATGATCAAATGATGTGCTATGGTAATTGCAATGGGCAATAAATCAGAATAGGAAAAGGAATTAATTACAAGCAGTGAATTGACAATAATTTCTTACATGCATCAAAATAAATTATAAAAATGTATTTTTAAGCAGCATTAATCAATTTTTTGCAATCGTATTATGAATTTTCAACATTGTGTTTCCAGGACCTTATGTCTACATAGGCATCTGATGCTTTGTATATTTTGCTTATCCTAATAGCAGGCAGTATAGATTCGTCTCCAGTGTAACTTTTTAAATATACTATTTAATTTACTTTTTTAATTTAATATACATTAATTTTTATATTCAGCCAGCTATTCGTATAAATATTTAGGCCATATATTACAAGATAATTACTATAAACATTTAACTTATTAAATATCCGTTCACATATTTAGTCGTATTTTTTTTATGTTACAGGTAAGTGATCGCAAATAAGAAGTGTCCAGTATCTAAAATGATTATTATATGTAAGCAATATCGGTATTTGAAATTTAAATATTGTTCTGCAAAAGATAAGCTTTAATGATAATTAAATTTAATAGTCTTACAATTTTACTTGTAACTTTATATCGATTTAATAGCATATTAAATCAAGGAAATGTATATAAAATTAACAATTACGGAAATATTTAATCGAAAAACGGTGTTTTAAATGTCTAAATAAAATAGAAGCCTGACAATGTAATTAAAACGAGATTCACGAGAACAAAATATTTAAAAATCATGAAAGCTTATATGAGGACATATGCAGACATAAAAAAATAAATCGTGACAAATCCGAAAGAGGAGATACTAGAAAGATACAAGGACGAGAATCTTCCACTTCAATATCATCTCGTCCCGTCGTCGTCACCCCTTTGATGTAATGACGCGTGGAGACAACAGCAACAGTAGCAATAGCAGGAAGTCTTTGATGTAACTCCAAGCTTGCTTTTCTTGCCACGTTTACATGCCTTGAAAACATGGATCAGCGTTGAATAGTAACGAAAGGAAGAGAAAACAGAAACATCTTTTCGTAAATTGTTTTTTAATTTAAAACATAGGGAATCCTCATAAAGATATAGAATGCTGACTTACTTTGTCATTTTGATAAGGGATTTTTCTTTATCATTTCATCTCGTCTTCACTCTGTTATTATTCAACCTTCTTTTCTAGACTACGACGCTTGCGCAATAAGCTATATTCTTTTATTTTAATAACTGAAATGGTTGGTTCACACTTAGCACAATGCTTTTATTATTCTTAATTATGCGAAACACAGTTAGAAAGAAACACCATTTATTGGCATTTTTAAGCCACAGTTGTTATTTAAGCACTTACTTTAAAAAATGTGGAACTACTAAGTAGTATTTAAAAATGGTAGGGAAGACAAAACAATGTGTACATTATTTAATGTGTGAATTTATCATTTCGAATTGTTGTAAATTGATAACACTAAAAATATATATGATAATACAAAAATAATATGTAAGTTATTTAAGTAATGCTAATTTTTGCAAGTTATTTTCTTTTTAAATAAATTGATTAAATAATTATCAATTCCTTCCATGTAATTTTAATTTATCATCATTATATGCTTACACGCGACGAATATAAAAGCAGCTAAACCTACATCACTTGCTCCTGTACAAAAAAAGTTTTTTGTTTCGGATACTAATTACACGTTAATTGAAGATTTGATTTAATTTAATTATTTTACAATTAATACTGTCGAAAAACCCATATTGCATCAGGACTTTATAATTATGTATTACATGGAATCGATCATACTTCCTGTAATATGTGATATGAATCTATCCTGTAATATGAACAGACTTTTAAATACTATCTATCTAAAATTTACAAATTTTGCCGATTTGAAATAAATTTTTTTTCTTTATGAAAAAATCTCTATTCTCTAATAAAATATAAAATTTCCATTCGTTAGTATACACAAATTCGTCGTCATCGTACACAAAGTATAATATCAAACATTATATGGTAACAATACTAATAATATACTATTGAGACTACTGTAAACATAATATGAATCATGTAGAGGATATAAAATACTCATTGATAAATCGCTAAATTGATAAATTAACTTATTAATTTCTTAAATTTGATTTGTTGCGTAGGGTGTTTCATTAAAAACATCGCGTCAAATTTCGATTGAGTGATTACTGCGCGTGTTTTCATATAAAAAAATGAATCTCTTAGAATCGATGACAAGTAATGTTCAAGCCTTGATGATTTTTTCTTTGCCTTTCAAGACCATACAATACCCAACGGATGCAAATGGTAGAGTGAAAATGGGCGGGCAAAGCACATCTGATCACATGCGCCCGAGAAGCGTTGCTTCGTAGCTCAAATTGCTTATTTGACTTAAAATTCCAAGAAACCAGGACCTCTCATCAAAGGTCCTTCGTAATTGTAAGGAGACCCAGACATTAAAACTCATAAAAATGTCTTATCATCGACTTTGTCCTGGATAGCATCCACATCTTCAATGGTCACAGAAGTTAAAACGTTGGTTCATCCCATAATGAAAGCCGTTATTAAAAAATAGAATATTTCTGACGTATCTTTCAGTTCATTTTATTTTCAACAACAGTATGGTTAAAAATCAAGCGTATATTGCGCCTAGATATCCAAGGTTTGCGAGCGAGTAGTCACAAAACAAGAAAAACACAAGTATAGAGTAAACAATTCTTGGTACACTATACTATGTATATTTATGTTGGTCTCGAGTGCTTTACAGATGGTTTTTAAACTGACATGAAAGGGTACTATTGGTATTATCGGATTATAAAACCACAAAATATATTGGTCAAGACGAATTTAAAAAAATATTTTTCGATAATGCAAGTTGTGTGCTCAATTATAATATTGTTTGTTACAGTTGCACTTTCTAAGCAAATTAGGTATACATATTTAATAGAAATCAGTGTCTTTGCTCTTTAAGCTTGACGCTATGTCTATCAGAAAATAATTAGCACTGAAGGATTATCCATTAAACGACGTTTCTCTGTTTTGATCAATATGTAAAACCAAAATCGTAATGATCCTCATTTTTACGAACTCGTCCTTACGCCATTTTTCATTTCTTAAATTTTTATATTTTGTATTTTATCCGTTTTTGATATTTAGGTTGCGCGACTGCATTTGCTTCGCTTATCTCGGCTTTCGTTTGTTATACTTTAATATCATTTCAAAAATAGATTTCACGGAGGAATAATTATAGAAATGCTTTAAAAACTGTTAATATTTGTTTCTTTATTCTAATCATGTACATTTCTTTTTTGCTGAATAAGTTTTAACGTTATTGTTCAATTTTACATTTGGTTATTATTTTATCATTTTTATTCGTGCTTTTTTTATTTCCGTTTAAAATTATATTAATTTTATTTTGTGTACAAGCGGTTATCAATATCGGCGCTTAAGAAATAAAAACTGATAATTGATTTATAATTATATTTATTAACTATAAATAATAATGTAAATTATTCTAAAATATTTCTGTGTACTGCTGATTAGTATGATATTGTTGTAGATTTGAAGCGAATTTTATTTTAAAGCAGTCTATCTATGTGTATCAATAATTCATTGTATTATAATAGAAAAGTATTACATTATTATTCTATAATCACTTGTCAAACATTGTATTATTCAAGTTTTAAGATTTTCCTATTACAATCTATTAAAGTACTTTGATCAACTGATTATTAATTCTTTATTTTAAATTATTGAAAATATTTAATTTAATAACTGTTATTTGAAAATTATAGTTTAAAATATTTTGCATCAGTGTTTATTAATTGAAAATGTTGAAATAAATATTTAGATTAATATTATTATTTTATAAAAATATTATTTATTTATATAAGTTCTTTATAATTATGTTTACATCTAATAAAAAATTTTCATAACCGCATAATTTTTAGTTTCCACTAGTTACGTAATTTTAATTTCTTAAATAATAAACATTTCTTTATCAATGATAATTAATGGTCATTATAAAATAAACATTTATAATCCGACAATAATTTTTCTACATTATAATAATGCAATGAATGTGTTCATTTTATAATGCTATATTCCGTATTATTTTATCTTGTATTTTGTTAATAATCAAATAATGGTTTAAAAGTTTCTACCATTATTGGCATTATTTATATGGATGTATACCTAAAAATCGAAGATAAATTATTTATCATAAATCGATACGACCATAGAATGCAGATAACCACTTAACAATTTTCGATTTTTCAAAAATATTCGCACGTGTGCATTTTTCTTATATTGAAAAAATATATTAATAGCGTTTATAAACAAGCTGCAGCCAATATTTTCATTCTCTTGCCGAGCCTTACCTTCTTTTCTGACCGTTATGCGCTTCTCGCTTTTGAGAGGGAGAAAGAGAGCGTTGGAGAAAGCTGGCATAAACGATCGCGAGTACCATGTGTACATTGAATACGTTTCCGAGGATATATTTTATATATTTTTGTTCCATATTTATAAAACAAAGCCGAATATTGAATCTTGTAAAAGAAAAAAACGTATTATAAACTAGATGATTCGATAAAATGGGAAATTGCTTTATATCAAGAAGAAACCGATTTGAATATCTAAGTGAATACTTTCACTCACTTGATATTGAAATGTACTTTGACATACAGATGGATATTACTGTTCTCGTATTTATAAACTAAAAAATTGTTTTTCCTCTGACACATTTTGTGTCTCGCTTTTCGTTTCGACTTATTCATGCGAACAAGCTCGCGCACAATCTCATTGGGACAAATGAGCAGCTCATTTATTTATATTAATGAAACATTTAACCACCGTAAGGACACAATACTCCAACTCACTAAATCATTATGTTTATTATAGATTAAAAGATTATTCGGACCCGAGAACATCTTGAGAATGTGTGAAAATCACAATGGATAGTGTGTAATAATTCTGCTTTTTCTTATTTTTTCGTCTACTGTGTTTTTTTTCTTTCAAATATATATATCTTGTATAAATATATTAAATACTTGCAGCTATAGTGAAAAACGTTATTTTCTGATAATAAATATTTTGTACGGCAAGTGATACCCAAAATATCGGATTATGACCTTTATTGAAACGATTTTGTAAACAAATTAGTAAAAGAGTAACATTCCGCGCTATATATTTTCCCTCGTACAAGGCTACCACGATTTTTCTTTATTGCAACTGGCTATTGAGGCGTGACTCAGAAAATTCGGCTTTCGCTACGCCTATTCGCCGGCTGCACTGTACGCAGTTGCATCAAAGCAATCGACGTACGTGAACGTGGCAACGTTGCTTCGCGATGAAAAAGCAGCTTTGTAGTTGGGGTATACCGATTGAAGAACGAGCAAAAGAGATGGAGGTATAGCGAACTAGAGACTGCGCCTGAGATTTTCAGATTTTCTCGATAGCGCTTCACGCGTCGTAGTACACTGTTCTCTTATCTTGCGGCATTGACTTTTCAAAGGGCTCCTTTGCACGTGCTCCCATTGCACTATTGCTTATTATCTTCCCCTTGACTCTTCATCGCCTTTTCAGTTTTAGATGGATTTAATTAATGTTGCGGTTATTTAGTCATTGGATTTATGGAAATTAATGATTGAATACTTCCATTATCTTTTTTTTCGAGCCTTCACTTCAATTTTAGGACGAGTCATGTGTAATTTTGAGTTTTAATTTCCTGTATAAATTAATTCTTGTGGACTATTCGATGAACTCGAGAAATAAAATACTTCTTCCCATTTTTTGATACCATGATTTAGAAAATTATGTCAAGGAAAAAATACAACTAAAGAAAAAATTGATCAAAGTAGAAACCACAGATATAAATATTATAAAAAGGAATCGAAGGTATCAGGAACTAATAAGAGGTTTTTTTGGTGTTGCATCTCGTGTATTACAGTTTATTTTGTCGTCAAGTACAAACTTGTGGGAGTTTTGTAGACGTTTTTTTACATGATCTAAACCGAGGGAATTATTTCTATAGGATTCAGTATCTTGAGTTTTTATTTTTTCTATATTTAAGTAAGAATATGCTACTTCTTTAACTAACTGTAATTTGGTTTTATTATCAAGTTATATTCTGCTGAAAATTGCACTGCATAACACGCTAGTTATATATATCCAATTATTATACATAATTATATTCACTATAAAATAAATTCCTTTAATTTACACCAATTTTTCATTAGATAGAATTTCATTAGATGAGAAAATTTTTGTTAATTATATCCAACCTAATCTTTTATTAAAGCATGTTTAAATTCGATGATTTTAAAATTATTTGTGACTCCATTAATCTGATTTCGAAATAAATTATAAATGTTCATCCTTTGTTCATTTATTTTATTGTAATTTATTATTTATTGATTTAGATTGAAAATATAAATAAAGTTATGAATTTCTATATATTCTATCTTTTCATTATCACAAAAAGATTTACTTTTACTTATAAGTCAAAAATATGTACGTGGGCTAAATTTCGGGAATAAAGTACATAAACGGCATCGATGTTTTGATTACTCCCATTTATTGATAATAGCACAGCTGTCTGTAATTTTTTTAGTATCTAATAAATCATGTATTTTTTATTAAGTATTTTGCTTAAGTGTTTAATAATGATAACAAATATACATATACAGCAAATATTTTCTCGCAAAAGAATACATTAAATAGTTTCTCGAATTTTGTCGACAGCTTCATATTATAAGAACTTTGCGAAAAATTCAACACTAGCTAATTATTATGTTAACAAAATATTTAATTTAAATAAAATAAACATTGTAGAATATTACATTAACATCTATGTAAATATTGTAATTAAATGTTTATTTAAAACTTTTACGTTCACATTATATTTTTCATTTAAATATATAATATATTGACTAATCATCATCGAAAAAGATATTATATTAGGGAGTACATACTAAAACTTGCGTCGAGAAACCATATCAGGCTGAATATTTACGAAATTGTTCAAAATTAAGCTGGAAAATACAAATTCACTTTAAATTGACCAAAAGCAGGATATACTATTACCGCAATAACTTTAAACAATACTGTACGATAATCCATAAAAAACATAGTGTGCCATAAAAAAAAACATGGGTGTATCCTATCGAAGATTTTGTATGGGACAAAGTGAGTGACAACGTTTTGTAAAAATGCCTTAACACGTCAATATAATAACGGACGTAAAAGACTACTTCCGTAGTACATCTTCTATTTTTATATAAGTAAGCATGCGTAGCTACAAATATCTATTTATGGTTAATTATTTTAAAACTTATGGATTTCTTTCGAGTACTCTACGTTCTTCTCAATGTTCTTCACATATTTCTCAGAAACCTACCAACCTTAATGCTATTCTTCCTCGTTTCAATTACATTTTTCTTTTTTCTTTTTTATTCTTGTTTTTTCTTATTTTATTACAGCTATTTCAATCCTTCACATTCATAACCCTAAGAAATGAGGCTAGCATGATGTATTTACCAATACAATGACCTTTGCTCCTATAAGAATTGTATGAGTATCCAAGTATATTGGAAAGTAACGATTTACTGATATTCGACGATGCTCTTTAAATAACGGAATTTTTCATCTTTATTCTTTTCTAAAATTGAATGCCAGTATAAAATGGAACTTTTTATTATATTGCAGTGCAGCTTTCCACTATACTTTTTAGAATTTTTATATTATTTATTATAACTTTTATCCAATTTGGTAGTTGCTTAGTATCATTTAATTTTGTCTTATTACTATGTGGAATTAAAATATATAAAACTCACATAAAATGTAGTTGATGTACATGAATAATTTCTCAGATAGAAATTATCTAAATTTACAGTAAACTTAAATTGAATATTATAAATAGTAAGGTAAAATTTTTAATTATTACATTAAATATTATAATAATTGTACTTTTATGTAGTTATAAAAATTGATTTAAAGAAAAAAAGCGTGAAAAAATGTTCGTACCAAATATCATTTGTGCATTTTTAATATTTTTATTTTTGATTTCTCTCGTAATAGCTCTACAACTCCTTTCATTATCTGGTATTACAATTGTAAATAAAAATAGAAGTGCTCCTGCAGTAAAGCAATGGATTAATGAATATTCACTTTATGTGAAAGTTCACATCGGAATAGCAAATTTAAAAATTACTTTCTTTTGTATAAAGTCGCGTCTTTTAATTTTCGCGCAAAGTGAACCTCTTGAGACACTGCGTAGGCAAGTCACTAGCCTTTCTACACACACAACAGTACACGCAGATGAGAGAAGCTTTCGGAAGTCGAGTTGAAAAGACAAGAAGGACTTGAAGGAAGAAGAATATGAGTAATGAAATAAATTGAGATTTAACAACAAAATGTGAGAGAAAAATAATTAGAGATGGGTAGATTCCATGCATGAGGTAAATCGATATTTGTATTTAAATGGTCAGAGAGGGAGAAAGAGAGAGAGAGAGAAAGTAAATTTAGTATACGCAGAGTGGTAAACAAAATTTCAAGATAACTTCTGCAACGTAGTTTATTCGTCAAATTTATTTTCGAATTGATTGAATGGTGTTTATCAATAACGACATTTTGAAATATTACAAGCGGTTTGTATGTTATCCATATATTTACTGACCGTCAACTTAATGATGAAAAATAAATTAATGTCAACTATTCAACTACTTAATTACTATCGTTCTAAATTTGCAATATATATGTAATCATGAATAAATAACATGATAAAATTACAAAAGAAGCATCGAAATTTCATTGATAAATGATCTAACATATAAGAGTTTCAATTTACGTTTCAATTTTCGAAAATAATATATTATAAATAAAATATGATTAATATATTTCTTTATATAACACGAGTGTTCTGCATAAATAAAATTAATTTTATTATGTATATTAAAAGTGGTTAAGAATCTATGAATTTATGCGATGAATGAAAGCCATCCATGCAATTGTTATTTATATTAAAGACATTTAATTATATTTGCTATTGTCTTACTGTAGTTCTATCTGTAATTACACTATTTCAGTTATCATCTGTTGCTATCATTGTTGATTTTCATGCCTATAGTCATGTCAATTTTCATGCCCTAATACTCTATCAGCACAAAACAAAGTCAAATAAAAGTTTAATGTAGCTACGAATCCAATAAATAATTTATACGAATCATGTGTTACAGTATTCAATATTCATTAGTGAATAGTTTTTATTACTCATTATGAACCCATTTAGCTATAAAAAAAACAGCTTGCAGGATTCATTTCTCTGAACCTTACGCATGCGCCCTTTTTACTCAGCGTTAGTCACATGTGCTTTCTGAAGTCAAGCTTGGCACGCGCGCGGGGAAATGAAATCTACTTTTCTTCCTCCTCAAAAACACCTCAAAAGCCCTGACTTTATCAAGAACCCCATCATCCCTTATTCTCTCATTAGAATCAATGTGATTTCCCATTTAAATCCAGCGAGCTAGCGAGCCAACTAATCTGAATCGTTTTACCTTCAAAACGCTTCATTTGACAGAGCATTATGCATCAGAGAAAAGTATTTTGTATTGTTTTCTTATTGAATTTTTTTATAGTATCTGTATCCAATACATTGCGACATGTAATAGTTGATAAGTTATTATTTGTTTTATTTCAATGTCCTTACTACTCAAATTCGTTGTTTCATTCCTGCAAGTTTCGTTTTTTTCAATCATTTATATATACATTTCATTCAAGCTGCATAAAAGCAAAGTTTATACGTATTATTACTAGTTCTAATTATATTTTAAAATAATATAGTATTTATTTAAATGATAGATATGTGCGTTGATTGTATGGTAGAGTTTGTATATAATTTTAAATTATCTGTACACTTTACTCGGTAATAAAATCAATCCAAGGTTTTACATTGCGTATGTGTAATAATCATTGCATTACAAAATATAATTGTGAAAACGTGTAATACTGATTTTAATTTGACTAAATTTTATTAGATATATTTTATATTTTACAATGTTTTTCTATGCATTAAGTTTATAAAAATATTTTATGAAACTAATGCCATGTATAGAAAATAATTTAATTTAGATTATATATAAACTATATATAAACTAAACCAATTTTTAATATTTATTTGAATAAAAATATTTAATAAAAATAAATTCATAATAACTGTAAAATAATCTCTATTCGTTCTTTTACTACTATAAGTTTCAACGATCAAAATTTTTTTTAAACAAAACTCCGTTGGGCAGTAAGGATGGCGGTGCGAATGATAATGCGAACATAAACTTTTATTTATTGTTCCCTTGCAGACGTGAGAAGTATTTTGTTTACGCAATGTTGATTAAATAAATTATACGCAAATTTATTTCAAAAGGTCGTGAGCAGTAAAAGTATGTTCTTTCATTATGGTTTTCGATTACTTTTTAAAAGTGAGAGGAATATAATAATAATATACGTAAAATATTATTAAAATTTAAAGTTCTGGAAATTTATCAAAACATTTACCTACTAATAAAAATTAAGTTAATATAAGATGTAGAATATTATAAAACATTTGGATTTATTTAATGTATATCTGTGTTGATTGTACATTAATTTTCTGTTATTTACTTATAATAGTGTCAGTTTTAAATTAATTTTACGAAATATATTAAAATCAGAATGTTATGAAACAATTTGAATTCACAGCTTTCCTTTAAATAATAAAACACTATTAAATTTTGCAAAATTCTTGCTATTATATAGTAATTTTTAGAATTACATACAAATTCTCAGAAGGTATAAAAAATGCAATTTTAAATAAATTTCATAGATATAATAAAATTAATTGATTTAATTTTTTTTTTTTTTAATTTTAACTTGATGCATTACTGCAATCCATAATGCTTTTTAATCCATTTGGAGAAAAAGAAATCAGAATTTGTAGAATATGCTTAGAATGAATCAAACATTGAAGAAAACCAGATTATACATTATTACTTAATATAATCTCGTTTAATTTTGTTTCTCAGTTTACAAGTACATTCTCATCCATTATTAGTATCAACAGCTTTTTTGTATATTCCTGATAAATTATTTTAAAATCATCTTCATATTTACAAGTATTCGACGAATATTTGATCTTCATATTTAAATACAGTAACCATTTCAATGCTCCAATTATGTTTTATTTACGATAAATCGTTTATGAATATTACACAGGCAACAATAACGGGAAAAAATATTTTTTCTTCAAATAAAATTTAACCATTTGTTCAGTTCGTCGAACTCGAAATTGTTGGACAAACCAATTAAGCTAGCAGAGATCGCGAAATCAGGAGAGCAGGCAAGACAGCGTGGAGCAATACACCTCGGGATAAGCTAAAGAATGTTTTTTACTATGTGAACATATGCAGCTGCATATATATATATATATATATATATATATGTCGAAAACATTTACGTATGTACAGTCAAGGTGTTACTCCGATACGTAAACAGCAGCAAAATGAGTATCTAAGAAATATATATAAAAAGGATGTGTGATGATATTATGTAGTGAGGGATATAAGTTGCTCTTGACCTTCTCAAGAGCCGTGAGAAAAAGAGAAAGCTTTAAGGGAATTTCACTCACGAGGTGGAGACGAAACTAAACAAATATCCTTGTTATTTGCATATTTTTTAAAAATAGTTGGAAATATAAATTGACTAACATTTTATTTTTTATGCATATTAAATAGAAAATTATACTATTAATATTTTTCAAATTCAATATTTAAATATTATTTATAATAGATATATATTATAAATATTATATAATAGAATACATTCAATTAATATTAGTAACCACTATTATTTTCAAATACATTTAAGTGAGTTTACGTCCTAAAAATGTATTAAAATATTAGTTTTTTATTACAAAGAATTAAGTTCATACAAGTTAAAAATTTCATAAAAGGTTTAAATTTATTTGAAGTATATCTGAAGTGTACATTGATTTTCTATTATTCACAAATAATGCGAACTTCAATTATCATGAAATATCAGCACTATTTGAAATGCGTGCTTTTATTAAAAATAAAGTAATTCTTATAATGCTAAAATATTCTTAGTTCGAAATATACATCGTTTAGTAATTATGTTAATTTGCATATATCAGGACGAGTGGTATTAAAATAAGTATTATATTTTATTAACTTCAGAAAATATAAAGTACATTCATTGAATATTTTTATCTAATTTTTCGAATTAATTTTTATCGATAAATGCAGCAGAAACTATCTCTGTATTATAATTATAAATTTTAATATAAATATAAATAATTCATTTACTTGGAATCTCACCACAATAAATTATACAACATACATCGATCGATTAAATAGTAATTATTTATAGCTTGTTGTGTTTTCCAACGTGTTAATAGAAATTAAATTATAATTAGTTGCTTTCTTTTAATTGTTAACAATAAAAAATAGAAATACGAATTTTCACAAATTATCTTGACATATACTTCATTTTTCTTACCTTTCTTAATGCAATGATTAGTCATCATATATTACACATGCACATAGTTTATACATTTATTTATATTCATAAATAAATTTAAATCATATACAGAATATCGTTTGAAAACTATTAAAATTAATAAGTCGATGTTTAATCGGAAACAATACTTTGCTAAGAAGAATTATAACAATGACCATCATGGCTTATAGATTTATACGCTATTTTCTGTGGTATTTTATCAGTTACTCAGAAGTTTTCCATTAATTGCTAAAGAAGAGCCTTGAAGTTTATAATTGAATCAACGCTTTTATACGCAAAGAAAACTACGTGGTTATCTTATTAATTTATATACACACAATATATTTAAATGCCATTAAAAATATATGGTTCTAATTATGACTGACTTTTACTGTACCATATTGTTTGTATCATGTATCATGTTTATTTCTGATCAGCTTTTATAAGTCTTATTATCAATATTGTATGTTAATTAGTAGTAAGTTTGATCGCGCAATAATTTAATTATGAATAATATTTTATATCTAAATTAATGGAAAAATTCTCAAGTTTTTCTTTGTATGTTATACGTATTGTATGTTTCTGATCTATAAATTATGATCTGTCATTGATTAAGGCATAGCAATTGATTTAATGTATAAAAAATTTTTTATTTTAACTTGGTTCGTTGCATGAGATTATTTAAAATAATTAAGTCAAAACCTATCCAAATGTTTCATTGAAGCCTAATAATTACTTAGATCACGTGGTTATTTATTCCAATTCTACGCCAATAAACTTATTTAATAAAAAAATTTCAACTTATTTCAATCTATAATTTAGTGGTTTTCAAATCATCACACATAATTTAAATAAAAATTCCGAATTTACACTAAAATAATTGCTATATATAATTAATAAATGCAAATATTTATTGCTATTTATCCGATTAATTTTATTGGCAATTAAAATTAAATTCTATTTAAAATACTAAGGTATACTGAATATGAAGATTATAGGAATGAATTTTTTTTTATTATTAAAAATATTGTTAGTTTACGATCAATGACACGTATATTGTGTCTATAATTAAAATTATGAATTCTTGTGATTTGT
The DNA here is from genome assembly GCF_000503995.2 of Ceratosolen solmsi marchali. Classification (NCBI taxonomy): domain Eukaryota; kingdom Metazoa; phylum Arthropoda; class Insecta; order Hymenoptera; family Agaonidae; genus Ceratosolen; species Ceratosolen solmsi. Next base: position 733,672 of record NW_011948412.1, read on the forward strand.
AAAATTAAATACCCTGTAAATGATAAAATAAAAAAAATAATACTAAGAATTTCAAGTTTGATTAGAAGGAATATTCTCAATCATTTAGTTAAAATATTCAATATTAATAAAGCACTGGATAAATCTCCAATTAGGCGTTTTATTATTGAGGTAATTCGATTTATTCAGTGTAAAATTTTATTTTATTTAATTTTATATTATTTTATCAACGTAAAATTTAAGAACAAGTAAAGAAGATATATTGAATGTAATCTGCTAATATTATTTCGTTGGTGTTTCCTTCTACGAATGAAAATAGATGTTATATATAAGAGACATCATAGAAAAAAATATGTAAATTTGCCTGAATATACATTTTAAAAGCAATGACAATACACAGTAAAAATGAAAATATGTATCATTTATGTAGCGTTTGACAATATCATATAATAATTTTAAATATTTTAATTAATTTATGATGTAATTATTATTACGATAAAAACATATCATACAGTATGTCTGAAACTTGGTTGCATGAAAATGAATGTAAAATTTTCACGATCAAGAATGACTTTCGTTACTTTCATCAGTAACTTTGAAAAGCGAATAGTATGTATGGATGTAGCAATTTTAATAAAATATAAAACGCTCTAATCAAATGAATTTCTTGATATCGTACCTGGTGTACTTTTTATATTTGACATAAAATTGATAAGCTGAATGCAAAGTTCTTTACTAGTCATTTAATCCAGATAAAATACATTCACGCACGTGCAGATACGCTACGTATACATTGGCATGGCATGAGCAATATAACCAATAATACATGCATTTACTTTCTTTCGTGAAAAAATCAACCTTTTTTAATGGGATATTCACTCAGTGAAAAATTTCATGAAAATACGAATATAAAGTACATCATTGGTTGACGGCAACTATCCATATTTCGCATAAAATTTGTGTTGTGTCGGAGAAAGATCACTAAAAGTGTGTGTATAGTTCTTAATGCGCTTGCGCGATGTAAACGGGATTCTGAGGGAGAGGAGGCAACGCGAGGCTCTGCACTTTATCGCGAAAGTCGAGACGGCGTGTAGAATTTTTGCGGAATCGAGTCTGCCGACGTATTTCTTATCAGTGCGCTTATACTTTCCTGTACACAACGTTGTATACGCACAATGTTATATATGCGACGTGACGAACACGGCGGAAAAAAGATCTGTTATGGAGGTGAGGCTTAATAGAAGAAATGGACTTTATCTGCTCCGAGAAGGCCGTTGTATTAATTGCACGAAAAAGAGTTTTCATAATCATTTGTTTAATGCCAGATTATTCGAGAATATTTCACGTTTATATTTTCTAACAAAGAATATTTTTATAATTACTATACATGCAACACATAATTTTTTGCAGTTATTGAATTTTTGCGGCTCTACAAATAATTAATTTATCATTATTTATAATTTTAGTGTCTGTATCCAACATTATTTTTCATCTTATAAAAGTATATGCCTCAATAATAAATGTACAAATGTATTTAAAAATAAAACAGTTTATAAAAAAATTTGCAATTTATCGACTAAATCCTCTTGCAAACAAAGTTTTGTATTCATTGCTTCATAATAATTTATTAATTTTCATTGATGAAATTTTATAGTTAGAATTTTTCTTTAATATGTAATATCGATCGTCAACGTGAAACATCTATCGTTTTTATATTAACCTGTTTGTACTTATAACAAATTTGAATAAAAGAACTATTGGTATTATTATTTAATCTATTTATTTGAATATTTCATGCATTAAATAATATATGATTAAGAATATAATTTTGTATGTGTATGGGCGCGTGCGCGTGTTATTCATAGCATACATACATACAAATACACACACAGGCATACAATCATATTCATTAATATAATCAATTAATATTAATTATTAATATTAATAATTATTAATTATATAATCATATTCATTCATATACACTCACACAATATAGTATTTAGAATGCATCATGATACTTAGAATATTAAAATAATACATAAAACTACCTTGATATAATTATCTGTATTATATATACTTTAATTATTTTTTCTTATATCTTCTTTTCTTTTCCGAACTCTTCAAACTGTCCAATAATAATTACTTCTAAATTGTTCTTCTTTTAAAGTTAAATTGATTTATATAAATATTGTATTAAAAGTCACTAATGGTAATATTTAATTTAGTGACGGACTTATAGGTATATTTTACATTTTTCTGCAAATAACTAGAATTAGCTGTTGTGTGTGTGTGTATATATATATATATATATTTATATATATGTAATTCAGATTTTATATGAAATCAAACATTTGGTTATTTATAATGATTAAAATTAAAAATAAAAAATTAATATTTTTCAATTTTAACTCAGCACTATCGATTTGTTTTTTTGTTTTACAAATTAAATATTTTGACTTATTAATTTAAATTTTGTTAATGTACTTTTTAAACGAACGTTGCATTTTATAAAATTAATGGAATAATAAACTTATAAAAATATATACCTATAACGTACGCTTGGTATTAATATTAATATAATAATAATATTATCATATTCATATACAAATAATACATGTGTAAGTTTTGGATTGATATAATTGATAGACAAATAATTTTTTTATGATTCTATTATAAGTACCAATCAAGTCTCCACAAAATTCATTAATAATCTAAACTAAAAATTATGATTTCTCATACATTCACATTGAAAATACTATTTTACCTTTTGAAAATAATTTAAAAATAACAAAGTTCAAGATTTTTTCTATATGTAATTCATTTTATTTCATATTTGGTTTTTTTTATTCAAAATTTGTTTTATTATTAAAAGTAGAACTTTAACAATATAATCTTTTTTAAAAAATCATTTGAGCTTTTCTTAGTGTGTATTAATAAAATGTATTACTGGTCAAACAAGTATCCATCATTATTCAACTTCAATTCAACATATTTTATAATCAATTCTTTATTATCATCAGCTTTGGATTGGTTATTATATAATAATGACAAAATAAAATTGATTGATACCGTTGATTGATAAACATAGGATAATAATCTTGTGTGATTTTATTTATAATCAGAGTAAAAAATGAACTTTAAATATTTTGAAATAATTACATCGAACTTAATTGTAGTTGCGTTAAAAAGTTATATTATATATATAATATTATAGGATTATATTGTTTTTTCCGTCCTTAAAGTTTGAGTCAAAATCGTGAGTCAAAACAAGTCACCTGTAACGTTAAATTTTTCATAAGCCATTTCTTGAGACAAAGTTTTAGTTAATCTATATATATGACGATAGGAACAACATTTCTTGATAATCTAAAAAGCTAGAGATTAATCAACTCAGTTAATTTTCCTTTCCTTTTCCTTGTTCCTACGTATTTTCCATGTATATTTTTGTGTATGTACTCGAAAAAACATGCACACTAATCAATTTGATATGATTAAAAACAAGACCTCAAGCAACATTCTATAATGTTTTGTAACTCGTTTCTTGTTACATTAACACGGGTTATTCTCGTCTGCAATTGTTGTATCTTCTCTTGAATATGATTGACTTTATCATTATTTGATATATTTCTTTAAATGATTGATAAAATATATTGTATTTATATAGTCCTTCCGGTATAATTAGTTTTCATTGTATTGCAGAATAATATATTTGACGATATTACATAATTATTTGAGAATGTTATTTATACATAATATTGCAGTAGATAAATTGTTACCTTGTATGGTATAATTTCAAACATTTTTATACCCTCGATACTGGAAGATTTTTAAAGTATTTACCTTATGACATTAAAATTATTAATATTTTAAAATATAATTATACTTTATATCCAATATGTTTTTATAAGAATTAAAAAAATTTTTTTTTAAAGTTTTATTTTCTTACTTTTATTTTTATTGATTAATTATTTATTTAATTATGAGAAGAAACAAAAACCTTAAACAACTATTTATAATATTCTAAAATTTTGTTAAGAGTAAAGTGGTTGGTTTTTTACTTATAAAAAATTAAATATTATTAATATAAATATTAAATATTATTAAATTAAAGAATTATTCTTTTGAATAGAAGATATGTTGCTTAATTTAAATATAAAAATATTATTTCATTTTGTAAATAAATGGCATATATTTAGGTCTAAACTTGTTTTTATGCTTTACTATAGTATCATAATAAAATCTCGCGATAGGTAGAGTAGTGCCGACTCCAAGATATTTCGATAAAAAAGAATAGTCTATATACCCACGTCACGCGCCGATATCGATCATTTAGATTAGGATTTATCGTCCTAAATTTGATAAATTAGGATTTATCCTCCTAAAAACCACGCACCTTTTCAGCGCGCGCAGACTGCTTCCTCGCGTTTCTCATTTTCCTCTTTATCTTTCCATTATTAATTTTTTGTCCCCTTACTTTTACAACTATGTGTCTATCCATACATCCATCCACCCATCTATTCTATTTGTATATATATCTATCTTCTTTTCAACTGTCCTCTATTGACTCGCCAATTCGTAATGTATATACGTGTAAAGACATCTGTGATATCTCACAGTTATGTAATTAAGAAAGTCAATGGAGAGGAAACTAAAAGATAAATGCTGAATTTCGTAGACTTGACGGCTACCACGGCTCAAACCCAAAAACGATTCTGGCTTTTGGAAAACAGCAATATCTATCCAACGTTTTGAACACTTTCTCTTAGGTTCAACTTACTCGCCCGTCCAAAACTATTGTGAAGTGTTATACTTTTGAATAATCTGGTTCTCGATAAACTAAACCACATATGCAAAAGTTACTTTCAATATTTTTGTAGACTGTAATAAAAACAGAGAAACTCTGAATATGTCAAGTAGCCTCGACCTGTTCTGTGTTGAACCTTCCACCATTCCGGGTGCTCCGTGTGGATGAATTGTTTTACCATCCCGAATGCTCTGTGTAGATGATTAGTTTCACCATTTCTGATGCTTTGTGTGTATGAATTAACTGTGGGTGTCGTCTGGCACTTTCTTGATTTGTAGGAGATAGTGTCAACTCCTTTATCTTGCAGCACAGGAGAATAGATGCGAGAATAGATTCCTTCCTCTGTGGCCTTACCTTGACAGGGTATGGTGAATATCTTGCTGGTTGACTGGTACGACTGATTAGCCTACTGGCTGAGTAATTATAAGCGTCGTCTCGTGGTATCCTCGTTTTAAATATCCACGCGGCAGCTTACTTAGCAGGCAACAATGCATGGGTGTTACTATGCGGAAAACATTGCAGAACGTTCAAGTCTAACGCTTTTAACTGAAAGCAAAGCTTTTAAAGGTAGAAGAATTCCAACCGACATTAATATGCGGAGGCCAGATAAACATTGTAGGACGCTCGAAGGCAAAGCTTTGGAATATTCGAGAATTCTCGGAGTCAACTGTTTGCAATATTCGAGAGCTAGAAAGTTTATACATTTCCGAGAACCAAAGTTGAAAGAAAATGCTCCAATTCCGACCATAGAATAAATAATTAAATTATAATATTGGCTGTTTTATATTATTTTGTTTATATTTGTTATCATTTTTAATTTAATAACAGTCTCTTATTATTACTTTATTTTAAACTGCAATTTCACTCATTTTTATCGCTTGTAGATCATTGGAAAGCGAAGGCTGACCATTAGAATCGAAAGCTCTTTGATCAGAAATCTGTAGATCAAGAAATTAGAAAAAACTATGAAAAGTCATTCTGAGTTATAACAGATAAAAATAAGCAGTTATCTGTATAAATTAACATTTTCGAAATCCAAATTTCGCATCAAAAACTATTACAAATATTTGTTGATTGTTCCGTCATATATAGCATTTTGTCAAGTGTAAATTAATTTTATTATTTTAATACATACAAATACTTTTTGAATAAAAAATTATTTTAAACTAATTAATTTTTTATAATAGTAGAGTAATTTTCAAAGTATTCACTTACAACAAATTTTTAACACAATGTAATAAGTCTTGTATAAAAACAGCAAATGATATATGAATGCATCAATAATTATGTAATTTTTATATTGTTTTTAACTGCAATATAATTAATATCAAAAAATACTTCTGCCATAGAAAATTTGTTCAATAAAATATTTTATTTAAAACAATTATTGATAACTGAAAGCAAAATTAATTCCTTCACCATAGATTTATTAAAAATATTAATTAATACATCTAATTACAATTTCATGACATAATATATAATTATTTAAAATATCAACTATAAATAATTGAAATTAAATATCTTTCATTTACTATAATTTTACTATATTTATACTATATACTATATACTATTATTTACTACAGTTATTTCAATAATAATTATGAATAAACCATCTGAATAATAGTCCGTTTATATTTACAACATTTTTAATGAATGTATTGTATGGAAAGATCATTTCTATATAATTTAGTAAATATTTATTGCATAATAGTTGTATGAATTTTGATTAAAATATTAAAATAGGTCGAATAAAAAATCACGGTTATATTCAGTATTTTTGAGGACATTCATTTTTATGAAATTTATGGTAAAACTTTACTCTCTGCTGAACTGATATTCTTCTACTTACCTCACTAAATTCATCACTGAATGTCGATGCAATAGAATGATCATGTACTGATAAAAATAGTCGATAAGTTTTTTATAATTTAATTTTGAGATCTAGCTGTATTTAAATTCCATAATAATAATTGCCTGTTCGATCAGAGGTCGAAGTGAAGCTCGAAAAGCAATCATTCAATTTAGTTTAATACATACATTTAGAGGAAGTGTTATAATGTGTTGATAATTATTTAAACTTCTATGAAGTCACAATGAGATAGTAGAAAACTAATGGTGCACCAAACAATTTGTTCGATGCACTATAATGTTTATACCGTAATTACTATAATAAATGCAATATAATAAAGCAGATATTTTATTACCACATAATTCTATGAAATTCTTTTACATATCCGCTGGTGTAACGAAACCCAGCATGTATTTTTTCGCCGGTAATTCTCATGAGGAATTATGATGGGTGCCCAATTCGTTTGTCAATAACATCCTTACCATTCCTTCTTCGTATTAACAGGCCGTATTGTTCTTATATTTTGTATATATTATGAATTTAAATTGAAATATTGTTTGGATAATAGTTAAACAAAAATATTCTGGTTAATTTTCGGTAAGAATTTATTTTCTTTATATTAAATAAAAAAATTTTCATATAATCATATAACAAATAGTTGTGATAACTCTTAAGTGCTTTAATTAATATTGAAAAATTAATGATATTTTTTCATTGTAGAAATATTTATATATATGATTAGTGTCTTAAAGTCGTATGTCAAGATTTCTTATTCATCTGCAAATATTTATCATTCAGACACAATTAATAATCACTTGAGCTTTCATTGGAATTCATAAATTTATATTTTTAAAACGGAATGATTTCTCATGGTCTAAAGATAAGATTTGTACCGTTATGATTAAAGCGAATATATAGCCTTTTATAAAAATGAAATTATAAGAGGATATACAATACAATAATTATTTATCATAAACATTATAATGTAATATTTATATATTACTAGTTGTATAATATAATACTTTTTTAATTAAAATTATATCAGTATAAAAACTAAATGTTATTGTTTGAAACTTTTATAAATATAGAAGATAAACCAAAATAGAATGTAAAACAGTGTATACATAAATTAATTTTTATTTTTTGATAGGAAAACAATAATATTATAGAAAAAAAAATAAACGCATCAAATATTTTAATACTTTATCCAGTGTTATATATTCTTGTACGAAAGAAGAAAAATATCACACAGTAATTCTTCCTTCTAGATAATTTATATTAGCTTGAAAAAGCAATTACTAATACAGAAATTCTATTAGACTAATATAAAACTTGTAGAATTTTATCTAAAGATTTGTATTTTTTATTTGATTTATCTTTAATCAATCGAAAATATAATAATACCGCGCGTTAATTAATGTAGGAAATATAGAACGTGGCATATCGCATGCTCTGAATATTTAAATATATTGATAAAAAATTAGTCTATGAAAAATTTTGACTTCAGGGATTATCTTTAACTATATAGTTTCTATCATTGTATTGATTATTATAATGCAATTTAATGAATGCATCAAAATAAAAAAAGGGAATAACATCATATATTTAAAAAAAGGAGGGCAAACAACAAAAGTTCCATGAGAGGATTCAGCGCATAATACATTGGCAGCTCATGTATTGTTTCAAACGATTATTTGTTCCCATGTGTTATATTTATTGTTAAGAAAATGGAAAGGGAGAGATGTATCGGAAATTTTCTATGAATAAGCAAAGAGCGCGCGTAACTAAAAAAGAAATCACTGCAGAGAAGAAATCTGCCTATTCGTTGCCTGCCTCCTGACAGTTTTCGTATTTATAATTTTGAATGCTAAACTCCTCCCTATCTATTTTTTTATCCAAATACTTTTTTCTACATGATCATGGACACTAGTGCCTTACAGCATGGCTACAAAATTAAAGCCTGAAATTCATTAGCAGAAATCAGCATTCTTGATGTTACTGCTGTAGTAGTTTTCAGTAAATTTCTCATCAAACTCGATCAATGGATAGACAAATAAATAGATAAGTAAATAAATAACTAGGTAGCAATAACTAACTAACTAAATAACTAGAGAGAGAGAGAGAGAGAGAGAGTGAGTGAGATGAACAGAAAGTTGATAAGGCAAAGCTGGGTCTGCATCAAGCATTCAGTAAATACTCAATAATGTACAACAAGAACATTGTTTTTTAATTCATTTACTCTATCTACTCGTTAAAGATGCCATAATCTATCCTTATAATACGGACTTTACTACATAAAGAGTTTCCGAATGAAAAAAAAAACAAAGAGTAAAATAAGTTATTAATTAATTAATTGCTTTTAAATCTGCGAAAAAGTTGCTAACAATGAAATTAATTGATTAAATATCGCGTTTATTATACGTGTTTAATAAAATAATTTTCTGTATATATTATTAATGCGATATATTAATTCTGAGCATAATTAGTGATAATGATCAATATTTTTAAATTCCTAATTACGTACATATTTGTATTTCAAGTAATGTATGCTGATCCGATACAAGTATAAAATAAATTAAAAAGATGATTTATGATTACTACTTAAATATTTTAATTATAAGAACTAATCACAAGTATGCGTTATTTATGAATAGCTGAAGAAGGCTGTTATTTGTATAATTATTAATTAGTAGGTTATTTTGTCAAATAAGATACCTTTTCCAATGATCTGCAGTTTGTTAATGATGGAAATGCAAGGAAGCTGTGATAAGGTGCAATATTTAAAGAGAGAAATGAAAGTTACGATTTCCATTTATTATTTTTTGTCTATAGTGTTGTGTACCATATCATACAATTGGTAATGCTGATAATAGTTTCGCTCTTTTTATAATAAATAACTAATATACTTGTTCCATCAAATGGCTTCAGTGAACTTTATTTTCTTACATACATGATAAACAGATATATTCCACCTTACGTTAAATATTATCTGCTTAAAGGAAGAAAGATTAAATTGAAGGTATTTTACATTTTGAATTCATAATTTAATTGCAATAGTCGTGAACACTATTTGCGCAAATTATTTTCGAGAGATTTGGAATGAACAGTATCTTTGTCATTATAGCAATTACTTTTTGCAAAATACTGGGATAGTGTAGGTAACTAATAATTAATGAATATTTCTATTAAATGAATAAAATAATATACAAAATGCTTGTAATTAAGCAGATATTGTAAGATGATTGATTATACTGCTGAATTTACGGATTTATTCAATAACTCAGAAATACTGTTTATAATTATTAATACACTATCAATAAAAATTCTTTAAAATAAAAAAATCTTTAAAGATCATTTTCCAATAATTTAATATTAAAAAAAGCCCTTGTTGGCAGTATTCTTCAGTAAATTGTTAAAAAAAGGCGTTTAAAAGAGAAAAGACCTTCCACGGTTCTTACACTGATGCCGATACTACGAATTACAATACTTCTTTCCTTATCTCTTTCAAGTTTTTTATAGAACTCTGGATAATCTTTCTTTGAGACGTATATGATGAGAAAGATAGAGAAAGAATATAAAATAGAAAATTCACAGCACGTTGAAAACAAATGAATCCTAATAAAAGGTAGGCATTATGAATCGTAAATTTTAACATATGTTAAAGGAGCTAGAATTACAGATACTTCGTTGTATAATTTGTTTTCTATATTAATTTTTATTTTTTGCTAAGAAATGGATCTTATTTCATTAATGTAACTTATTGCTTAGTATCGTTACTAAAGTTCCTACATGTAAAATAAAGTTAATTAAAAACTTTGTATAGTAGTTTTGAAACATTTACATCCATCAATAGCATTATCTTATAAATTTTAATGAAAGTTAATTTCTTTGTGCTCAGACATTAGAGAATTATTAATTTAATTTTTTTATTTATTGTCGCACTTTACCGAAAATCTTGGCAGAGCTTTTCGATTAAATATTGAATCAACTACCTTTCATGGACATTTATAATAATTCTATTCTATACCTTGAGTGAGTTTCTTGTTATCAGTTAAAATATCAATCAAATACTGTATTTTTAACAGGATACAGATTGAATACACCTTTATAAACTTTGAGATAATTTTATTCCCAGATGGGTGTTCAGGAATATTTTTAGTATATTTTTACTCTACTTGTATCATAATTATACATGACTTAATAATATCTTATAAATTTTGCAAATAAATTAAATAATTTTTTTGTGTACAATTCATATTTAAAAATAAACAGACACTGCATTTCTATACTTTTTTTATGACATACAGCATTTAAAGAATTGTAGATATTTATTTATAATTGTAAATAAAGTCTCTGATAAAGCTTAAAATCATTGCAGATAAAACCTCTCTTGAATTTATATTTTGTGATGTGGGAAAATTATCATCTTTCGAACATAATTATTAAGTTTGCAATAATAATGTATTTAATCCATCTCTTTTTAATAAAATTAAAAACTAGTATAGCTTTGTCTCATTATTCCATCTTGTTTTCTAATGCATTTTCAAGCATGCTATTTTTCTTTTTATAATATGACTCTTAATTTTTTTAGTTCATTACCAAACTTCGATATATAAGTATCAATATTATTTCATAATTTTTATGAATTAACAAATAACAAATAAATGCTACATAATGAAAACACATAAAATGACACAGTGATATGAATACATGTATATAATAAAATAAAATATTATCTATATATATTATCTATATATTTATTATTTACCTAATATTAAGATTTATTAATATTTACCTCACTGTAATATAGTCGTTGACATAAAAAGTTCCATGATGTAAAAAATTTCGATGATTTTTTCAAACAAATTGCAATAAACCTTTGTTTTATATACTTTCATTTGGGACGCATCGAGTAATTTATCTAAAGTTCTTTAATTATTCTATATTCAAGTCTTTTTTCAAACGATGTTTCAATTTTATATAATACCTAACTATCTAAAAAAAATTGTAAAATCGTTATTTTTAAATTGATATATGTATCTGTACCAATATTCTAATGGAAAGCTATGATGTTGCTCATATTTTTAATATTAGGTATATTCGGTAGAAGTTTCTATTTTGTAATGTATGACTTATATGCACAAGTAATCAACCATAATTTTTGAAAAATCTCAAAATTTAGAGTGCAGCGGGGAAAATCACGAATTGCGTCTACGGTTGGTTTAATTTTTTAATTCTCGTCAATCTTATCGTTTTGTATGCCTTCGCATCTTAATAAATCTTGTATAATAGCACCGGTATTATAAGTGTATTCAGTTTTTCAGCTAATAATCACATAATCAATTATTGATTATTATTCAGAGTATTGTCGTGCAGTATTTTGTTTTTCCAATCAATAAAAGTACAAAATAAAAGTATGAGATTTAATGATTATAAGTATAATTTTACTTTTTCAAAGAATAATAGTTCATTCTTAAGACATTGTTTTATTATTAAAGTTTAAATTTTTTAACAATAAAAATTTTTTTTTCCGATTAAGAGCAGCAAATTAATTTTGTTCGTAGTTATCATAATCATTCTATAAACAGTACTGATCCTTCTCATACTTTATTCTATACCCTATTCTACATTTTAAAAAGTCATATTAATGATATGTAACAGAGCCATTAAACAAATTTGTTACTTAATAGTATTATATTAATTTATTTAAAAGTAGTAAAATTAATTCGATTTCCAGCTCATGATTGGTCATAATTCCTGGTCCGAAAACATAATTTATTGGTCAGAGCCTCATTTCGGTATCTAATCGCCGGACGGGGGCATTTTTATTTTTGTATTATCTTAAATGCCAGTTCATCATTTCATCAAGTAGTGGAATCAAATGCATATACAAGAACCATATTTTATTCTAATTTATGAGAAAAAAGGTTAATAATATAAACAATTCAAAGCAACTGAAACGTGTCTCCTGCAATTTTCATTTAAAATAATTTAAATAAAATTTGCAGTTTAATATATTTTTTTAAATTTAATTATTACTTAATAAAATGTACATCAAATTAATTACATGAAAGGTGTAAAAATTGCTGTTTGTCCCATTGAATCGATTTGAATTATTCTTATGTAAAATTTTTAAGTATACTAATAGTAAATATATAATTAACGAATGATCTATAGTTGAACATCTTATTCGTTGCATATCATTCAACATCTTATTAATTTATAATATTTGATAATAAATAAGTCTTCGTACATCTAGAGTATTTGAACGCTGTTATTTTTTTTAATTTACACATATGTATATTAAACTTCATTCCAGTTGAAGAAGCTATAAATTGGAAATTAATACTTCCGCTTCCATGTCAATATTGATAAAGATAATTGCAACAATATCTAAATAGTAAATGCAACATAAAATGATCAACACTGTAATGTGTAAGCTGTGCTATAGACTAAATAAGCTTAAGCCGAATGATTTTATTGCTTCAATATTTTTACAGTATTTTACATTTTTCAAATTATGTTTTTGTTAGGCTGTGAAAATTCTCTGCGGGCACTCTTCAATTTATGAAGCAAAAATGTATTGCCAGTCAACATAATTGAAATTCGCATGTGGATTGCAATACACCAGTGAATCTGAAAAGTGCATGTCGAGTAGATCGTATAATATAATAATTTAGATCAAAAACAACCTTTTTATCTCCGTTTATAGTAATTTCTGATGGCTACAAGCTGGAGATTAAGCGCATTGGCAGTAGTCAAGACAAATTTTAATGTGATCTGTTTATCCTTCTTTCTGCATATTTATTACTATCTGTCTAATATGTCTGCATGTATCATTCCCATATACAAATATGCACTATTTCTATCCTCAGACCGCTATGACTTCCTTTCGGGAACGTTATCGCGTACTATCTTTGTTACCTGGATCTTACTTTTTTCGACTAATATGCCACGTGGTCACAAGATTCATCAACCCACCTTATCCTTCCATCAAAACTGATTACAAAGCACCATACTTATGAATCCCAGAAATGATAACAAGAAAAATATTGCGACTTAAGTGTCTTATATATGTAGTATCTGTTATTAAAAAATCACTATCTGGTATCACATCAAATTGTAAAAAAAATATTTTCATATAATAGACAACTTGGTGTTGAATAAGAAGTACATTTTTATTTAAATAAATTATAATTGAATTATGCGTTTAATACATTTTTATGATGAGATAATATTGGAAATAGTTTATCAAAGAGAGTATCACAATTTTATATAAAACTGCTTCAGCGTCGAAGCAAATAATGGCCTTAAATATATAAACAGAAAATCAAACGATCGTGAAAAATATACAATAAAGTCGCTGCGATTCGCAAAATCTCAGCAACAATATATACAAATACAAATGTTTCCTTTAGCGTAATTGTTAATTTAAAATAGCGAAAAAACATCTTACAATACTTTCCTTCTTGAAGATATGTTTGCACTCACCATGGTTGCACCTTATTTGAAAGGAATATTCAATTGCCTACTAGACGTGCATATATAAATATATATTTTGTGTGTGTGTGTGTGCTTGTGTGTGTATCCGCATTTCCTAGTTTCCTTATTTTTTCTTAAAATAATGCCGTGTAATCTAATTTGCTTCGTTATTACTTCAAGATATTAATAACCTTTCTTGTTGTCTTATCTCTAGTCTTTTAATTTCAGTTTTTTCATTGATCTATCGTTTCTTCAATAATACATTTTTTTTGTTTACATGATTCGACTTTTTAGTCTTTACATTTGTTGTTGTTGTCTCTATAAGCAGAGCATCTTCACTAATAAAATACGCTAATTTTATTTTATTTTGAATTTTGCTTAATCAAGGTTATTCCAATTATTAAAAACAAAATTATTTTTAATATTTATTTATGGTAAGATTATTATTTTAATACAAATTTATAGTTCAATTATCTTAATGTACGATAAATTTTACTCATATAAACCGTATTTCTGATTCGACGTATGACTAAGAATTGCACTATGTAAATAACTATGTTTCTACATCTATAAATACATAAAATAAAACAACTTAAAACATACTTAATGCTGGTTTCTGTAGCTCATATCTTTAATGAAAAATTTCTTTTTTATATGCACTTAAAGTACAATAATTTCCAATTATTTTATTCCAATTACCATAGATATAAATAAATAAAATGAATAAATCTGTTTCTCATCCGATAAAGCATTCTATTTCTCACCTTCTAGAAGCCCATCTAAAATATCGTCAGAATTTATCGGGAATAGATGTATGAATAATAAGGTGACCTATCTTTTTTGCACTGCCGCCATTTTATCCACGTATTAACTATTTGTAAACGTACTCGACGATGGCGCGTAAAATGAATTTAAAAACATCGCAATTCGTCTTATTACCATCAATTTGAGTGTACTTATCTTTAAAGTCGACTTGAACTTAATAATAACGCGTTTAATTTTAAATAATAATTTTACCGTTGTTGCTTCGTAGTATAAACGTTATGCACATGCAATTTATTAAACGCTCGTATACAATGCGTACAAACTCTTACACAAGTACTCGCTATATAATTAATTTCGTATATTAAGATAATTAATCACAAGTACAATAGTATTAAAGAAATTTTATTCGATAATTATAAAGACACATTCTTTATTGTATTACTAGCTTTATTATCTAATATTACATCTATTAATTTAACTAAGATTCGAGAAAAAGACGTAGTCAAGAAAGAAAAGAAGATATCGAACTATCAAAAATTTGTTTTTATGTAAAAGGTGAATTTAGAAAGTACTGTTTTCATTTATGTCATATTTCATCATGATAAGTAGTTTTCCAATTTATTTAAAGTTGCTTGGCACTTATTCCCAAACTTTTATTTTAAGCATTATCTTTCACTTTAGCAGCGGTTTTTTGCCAGACATTTAACTGTTACTCAAATAATAGATTTCTCCAGAAGAATGAAAATGAGATTTCTAAAAATACATGTAAAATTAAATATAATTTTTAGTGAGTTATGTATTATAATAGAATTTTTTGCAGAGCATACTTTTATTAACAAAAGATGTAAAAATTATAAAATATTCATTATATTTTAATATAAATTAAATATAATAATAAGATTCTAACTAATACATTTGCGGTAAAATGTACAGCACGGTAGGAACAAACAAATTATCATTATACCGGCTATAAAACGTCTCGTATAAGTTTCTTTCTCTGTCTTCTGATTTTTTCTCATTTTATTCCCGATATTTTTTCAGTGGCTTGCTTCCGTCCCTTTTTTCTGACTTTCTTTCATTTTTTCATTTATTCTCTTACCGCATTGTACGAGTTTACACTCATGAAAATTATGTGTATATTCAAAAACACATTATATATTCATACACATGTGTGCGTAGGCACGCCCTTCATTATCTATCAAAATTCGATATTCATTAAGCAAATAATTTGTGTGAATTTAAAATATGTGTATTATATAATGGAATTAAAATAGGAGTGCCGAGTATATTTGCAGTATATAAATAATATGTAAATATAATTATTCTATGTTGCAGGTAAGTTACAAAACAATTATTAACCTTAATCTTCATGGAGTATATGAGTCTAAATATATCAAATTAGTCACCTAAATTAATTTGCAGATTACGTAAGATGTATAATGGAATAATATTTTAATCACTAGAGTTTCGTCTATTAATCGTGATTGCGTATGTATTATGCAAATTATGTAACGAGGGCCAAAAAGCTGAGAAAGACAGAAGTATGAACAAAAGAGAAAAAGAAAGTGGAAGAAAGTAACGAAAAATAGACTGGCACACAATAAAAAGCATTCAGTTATTCTGCTCATATGTATATACAAACGCGTTCGGTTCCACACGAGGGCAATGCTAATGATCATAGTCTTCACTATTATGTCCATTGTCTATGGACACCCAAACCCAAGCACATGCTATAATTTTTCTTAGAGTAAGCTTTTACTATACATAAGCGTAATTGCACTTGCAACATGTTCTGTACCGTTTTTATTCTGCTTCCTATTCTACTCCTTCGTACATATGAACTGTAACAACATCTTTATTATGCACAAATTTTTATGTACTTTGTTTGATTACTATTTTTATATGGCCCAAGGATTAGAAACTCAACTATCTGTACATTTTTTAGTGTTTCTTTAGCTCCTCAAGTTGTAATTTCGAGATGCATATGTTTTTATGGCTTGTTCGGTAAAGCATAGCAGGTATTTAAGGAGGAAGAATATGAATAAAAATGACCAATTTTACAATTTTTTTTTTAATGAGCTCTATGCATTCATTTTTCAATGAGTAATTAATGTACAAAGTTTGGAATTGAAGTTGAAAAAACAAATAATTTAAAATACAAACATAAATATTTATTTTATTGAAATCCGGAACAATGTAAAAAATATTTCAAATATTTAATTCGAATCTCCTTTATGCAGTAATGAATTAAGCATTTAGTTTTTTTTAAGTAACTATATGCATATGTAATATTTGCTTCACGTTACTTGTACTATGTTAACAGATAACATTTCGTCGCTAATATCACATATAAATGTTAAACAATTAAGATTAAATCTTTTTTATGGTTTTAGATTATTTTAAACTAAATTCAAAAATAAATATTATTCTAACAACAGTCCGAATCAATTTTTATAAAAATAATTCAATGCCTACCAAACTTAAGTCAAATAGCAGGTTTCAGCTATAACTTGTTTTACAATACAGCCACAAAAAAATTGTTATGAACCATTATAATTAGCAATTTTCTTCAAGTGATAATCAAAATCAATTTTGTATGTATTATTAACACCAATTTTATAAATAATAGGCTATATTATTAGGTTTTTGGAATTAATTGTGTACTTAGAAAGTCTTACTTTTTCTCGAAATTATATTGGATCAAATCAAAATCAAATTCTAAAATTAATAGCGTACAAAAATGATTGGTTCCTATTTCTTCGTGTCTTAACATTATAGTGTCGTTCTACTTACATATGAAAATTACCTACAGTTTTGCTAATTTTTAATATATTAAGTGTAATTTTATAATAAATGTAAATTAATATAAATATTAAGTATAAATAATATAAATAATTCTTTTGTAGTCATAATATAAATTATTTAATATTAATTATTAAATGATTACATCTTTAAAAGATTGAATCTTGCAACTAATTTTATGTAGTTTTAAATATTTTAAATGCTGTAATGTATGTGTATGTACATATATATGAAGAAGTAACGAACAATTATTATAAATTTTTAAAAAATCAGTTACATTATTTTTCTGGGCTTTAAGGTTTTATTTATTTTATATGTTTGTATAATTAATATCAATTATCCCTTAAAAATCGATTGAAAATTTTTCTTCATTATTTAATAATTTTCATTAAAAAAATTGTATATAATTGTATTCAATTAAATCATTTTCTCAGCATTACACATTTGTTTCACAGATAGAAAAAGATGATGCAAAAGAAGATAAAAGATAAAATCTATAAAATGAAGATAAAATAAATAATGGATAGTGCATGGGGAGTTCATTTCACAAGTTTTTTACAACAAACATTTTTCTTCAAATTGTCGTCAGTTTCCAGGTAGAATTAAAGGCAAAAGTTTTTATGGCATTCGCTACTTTATTCTGTTGTATTCTGTGCCTAAAAGACGAACATCTTTGTTCTACATTATCATTCTTTTTCCAAAGAATCAAATAAGCAATAAACGAAGGAAATAAATATATACAATTTCACAGGATAGTTATTTACTTCTTACTCAATTTACAGTTTTTGTTTTTTTAATTTTGAGAATAACTTACCAAAGACAAAAGGTTTCTTTATTAAAAGTAATTTATAATAGAAATAAAATATTAATGGTTTCTATTTTTCTAAGTTAAATGGAAAGAATTGCAATTTGTTTTTTTTTTTAATAAATATTGTCCATTATTAAATTAAATTCATTAAATTTGATAAATACAAAGTTGTATATTTTAAAATACATTTTATAAATATTTAAAGAAATATATTCATAAAGTTATGAACAATCAATTTTAAGATACTTAAAAATAAATTATAAATCCTATTCTATTAAAAGTAAAATCAAATTTAGTTTTAATCAATAAACTTTACTCTTATTCAAATAAATAAGATTTACATTGTAGATACTGTTTCAAAATATAATTGTAAATCTATTAAAATAAAAAATAATCATAAACAAATTCATAAACTTAGACAATGTTGATTGATATAGTAATAATTATGAACAACTGGGAATGTAGTGATAAATCATCAATGTCATCGATTTTAATTACTAATACGTAAACAAATTATTAGCCCAATTCCAATGAATTCCATTCAATACAAGTAGTTATTATTTAGTTAGTTATTTTTACATTTACATTGAATAAAAGTATATCTAATATATTTTTCATTCTTTTTTAACTTTATAAAAGAATTTATATATCATAAATTCTGCATCATACTCTTACAGAGTACAATATTATATATATTTATATATTTATTTATTTATTATAAATATATTAAAAAATTTAATTTTTATTAATATTATTGGAGCATTTGTAAATGTTACATAATCTTCATCAAATAAAATTTGTACTGTATTTTAATGATTGCAATTTGTTCTGTAGTTTAATGCTATGAATGTAGAACATTTTCGAATAAAAGTTTCTTATTAATTTAGTTTTTGTATACATATTTTACTAAAATACTGACTTCATATCAAAATAATTCTCTATTCTTATTAATATCAGTATAAATATTACCGATATTGTGGGTTGATTATCGATTATATGGTTTAATTACTTACATTAAATTAAAATATAATCGGTAAGTGATACAAATTCAACGAAAGAATAATAAAGGTCAAAAGAATGGATGATTAAAAAAAAATACGAATTCCATTAAGTGCAAAATGGTTGATATAATAAACATTAATAAATATAAAATATTCATTGTATATTGAATTTTAATGAATATTTTATACCTCGTTATTCAGTAAATCGCTATTTCTGTAAGTATTATATAGTAAATGATGTGTTTTATGTATAAGTGACAGTATTAATGCCGTTTTTATCATTTTCTTTTAAAAAATTAAAGGAATTTCATTTTCAAAAAGTAAAATTTGTGCTTTTGATAAGTATATATTAAATGTATATTCGTTTTTGCACAAAGTGATTTAATTAGAATATTTGTAATAAGAAATTATAAATTATATTAAATAAATTTTAATTGTAAAATATATATAAATTTCTGTCTATTATTTTTCTCTGACTATATATAATAGCATTGGTTAATAAAATTACTTTAATCATTATTTAACATGTAAAAAGGATAAATTCATTTGATATTTTATGCTAAATGGTTACAAAATATTTAATAAGTTTTAAAGAAAATTTAACAATCATAATGAAAAATATATTGAATTTTTTACGATATCGTGTTCAAAACAGTTTTTCATTTTATTACATTTGATAATCGACAGTATGAAATGGCTAAGTAGGATTAAAAATGTGAATGTGACATCATATAACTCTAAAGTTCATCAACTAGCATTTTTCCATGCATTTTTTAATTATACTTCGCAGTGTGATAGCGCTTGGCAAATTTTTCGAATTTATCGCTTTCGTTGGAGGGCTTCCTAAGGGACGTACATGATAGTACAACAACGGGCCGAAGCGTCGTCGAGTACACGTTACGAACCCTTCCTCGTGGAACGTGAGGGAATATCGAGCGTACTCTTCCCTTCCCTCTTGTGAGGTACGAATAGAGAATGTCGCATACGACGGAGGCTTTGCTGTATTTCATCTGCCATTCGTTTATTATATTTGATGTATCTCCACCACCAAGTTCAATAGACTAGAGGCTTTCTTTTCTTTATTGATCGTTATGATGCAGGAAACTCGTCGCCGCAGCAACCGTCAAATTACTCTCACTTTCGAGATTATTTATACGTATGGTTGTCATGTTATTTAAAAAAATAGATATGAAATGTTATATTTATATCCGATGCTGTGTTTTTACGCATGTCTCTGATACGTCGATCGAGAAGTCTTTTTTCTTATTTATTCGAAAAAAGTGTCACTCTCATTTCATACTTTTTATAAAATTTATGTTATTAAAACTTAATATTTATCAACTGTCTCTACTAACAAAAATTTTACATATACTTATATAAAAATTCTTTATAAGATTTAATAAATAACGATATTATTGATACTTTATTATAAAGTATAATAGAGCATTAGTGAAATACTGAATTATGTTCGATTTTTAGTGTCTTTAATACATCTAGTGAATTAACGGTTTCAACGAGAGAGCAAGTACAATGCAGTAAAGTGAAATTATAAATTAACAGTAAATCAGATACGACAAACATATTGCCGAACAATTAAATCTAGATTGTCAATGGCAGCGGTAAAACATTATTTGAGAATTTGAGATCACATATGCACGTAAGTCTTTGTATGATATATAAGGGACAGTGCTCATCGACCATATTTCGTTTTGAAAATTGACAAACAGTCCCATATAGCGCCATTTCGCGATCTAACCTCACGTCGGCAATGTCGTAACCCGACGGCATTTTTCATTAGAATATTTAAATATTTTGGGCACTCGATATTATTATCCAATATTACTTACATACCTATCGATTGACTTTCGCTGCTTATTTACTGTTCCAAGAACCAAATTTAAGAGGTAGAGACGATATCGCGTATAATTGCAATCAAGGGCAGAAGGAAGTATAGCCTCCTACCCATTATGCATACTCTTGCGTTTGATTGTGGATTGCTTGAGCGAAACGACAAATGCATTGAACGATACGTCGAAGAATCAAAGCTTATTAATATTACTAATATTACTAATATTACTACTAATATAACTAGTATTACTAATATATCTCGAACTCTGCTTTCAGGCTTTGTCTATATATGTCCTGGGGATGGAGAAGATTGAGATATAATTTTTTTTTTTAATTATTTATTGTAATTTCAATTCATTGCTTTTATATTCAATTTCTATGAATTAACTTTTTCATTATATATTGCATTAGAATGCAATGAAAATAAATTCCCGTATACTTGCTCATGCGGTTTCAACTAGTTACATTCTTTTCTAAAAAAAAATATGAATGTTATATTATTTATTTTTGTAAATTATATTTCTTCAACTCTCACAAGTAGATTTTCAACAAAGTATAATCGTGGATCAAAATAAAAAACTTTTCAAAATGATTAGAATAAATTGTAGACTAAAATAACTGCAGTAGTTTAGGCTATTGAGCCTTTAAAGTAAAGAATCTGCTTGGTGGCATAAAACCATCGCTACACCTTCAAAGTTATAAAATTTTCAAGCTAATATCCGTAGCGTTTTCTGCATCCTGATAAGAATAAAAGATTCTTATCCAATGACTTGAATGCAAAGGAGGAATACTTAGTTACTTCACTTTCTTTATGTGCGACCTATTTGTTCCCATGATAAGCAAATTACTATCCTTAATACTTTTTTCTCTTTCCATTACTCATTTTTATCGCTCTGAAACCTATTTCTATCTCGTTTATTTTCATCGATCGCTGAATTCCCTCAATATATTTTTGTTTAATACTTGGAATTTTGAAAACAAATTGTAGTCGTGATTGATATTCCTATCGTCTTTAATTATTCATCATGTAATAGACAACATTAACGAAGTACATATATTTAAGAAAACAGCACGTCACTCTCTTAATCAATCTAGATATATATTCGTTTATTAAATCGCACGAAATAATAATAAATTCATGTCTAATGATTATCAAGTGATGAATTACAAAAATGAACTAAATATATCACAATTTGTCCTTATTTTATTCATAAATAAGCAAATTATTATATTTTTGAATTAAGAAAGAAACTATTTATATAACTAAGAGTTATTTTTGTGATTAAAACGAAATTTTTTCACAAGTATTTACTTTTAATGTCATTTATGAATAATATACTTCCATAGAAGATTATAGAAAAATTTGTTAATGAAGTTTTGTGCAAGCAGTTGAATTCTCATTAGCGATTATTCGTAATGTACAAGTTACCTCAACGCCGATTTATTTTGTTATAAAATAATGAGTTAGAATAGAATATTTAAATTATAAGTATGGTAAAAGAGATACTTTATAAATGTGTACAAGGCGTATAGATTTATTAATATTATCGAATATCGTAATTATTCAAAAATAATGACAGAAACCCACCGTGTAAAATATGCACTTGTACATGTCACACACAAATACATTTCATTGAAATTTGTTTATGATGAACGTAATGGTAGAAGGTATTCGTTGAGTCATTAGCAAGCCAGATCAGTGATACTCGATAATCGACTGAACCATCATGTTAGTAGAAACAGAAGATTCAACTGTTTTTAATCTATATAACTTCAATGTTCGAAATACCTAACTGTCATAATATCTCTTATAATAAGTATTTATTTATTCATCCGCTTGTTAATATTTTATTAATGTACAAAACTGAATATTTACACTGTTCCAAGGAAATATTTTTTTTATGAAAATTAAACATTCTCTTATAAAAAATAACAATTTCATTCTTTAATTTAATATTACATCAATTTTTGCTTTTGCGAATGCCAGTATTTTATTCAAAATCTTTTAATCTTCAAAGATACTAATACTTTTTATTTATATTTGAACCATATAAAAAATGATACTGTGTAGACATATTATACGTTATTCAATAATTTCTGTTAAATGTAGTAGCATGCTTTAAACAAATATTATCAGTACTTATATAATTTATAAATACTGTATATAAGTACATATAATTTATGTTGTATATAATTAATGAAAGTTATTTATAACTTTATTTGAAGAACATTCATTTGAATTTATTTAATACCATAAAAAATAAATGGAATAAATACTTGACATAAACTTCCTAAATCTAAAAAAATTAGTTAGTATTTGTAGGAAGTAAAATTCATAATACTCATCCATTCAATTTAGACAGATAACTCTACAGAATATGATTAAAATTTAATTTAAGAAAATAAGAATTTTCTATTAATGTAAAATTTGGTTAACGATCTCGATAATAATTTATTTTAATTTATAAAGTAACTAACGTGCTTATTATAAATATATATAATTTTTACAGTTGCTGGCCAATTCTTTCAAAGATTTTGATATTAGAATCTCAACTTATTATCATAATATAATGTCAACTAGTTTGCATTACTTAGCCTTTCTTTTCCCTGATACTTTTTTTATCGGAAACTTTGCGTTTAACAAGATTTTTTTTAAGATCTGTTATTCGAACTCGAAAGCCTGTTGAGGTATGAGAATCATATTTTTTTTTACTAAGATTTCGTATTTATAAAATTAATATTTAAATAAAGTATATTAAACTTTCAAATGTATATTGTACATGGTAATTAGCCTAACTGGCATAATAGACTAGTAACGAAGTTAATGCTTTATTTTTTATCACATTTTAGGATTTTTGCTATTTATTTTTGCATTACTATATGTTTTTTAATTTTATAAAAAACTTGTTTGATTGATGTACCCATCACTTTTACAGTTCTGTTTTACATTATATTATTGATATCTTATAAAATAAGTACCTTATAAAATAAAATAAAATAATTTTTTTCTGTACAAACGATCACAAATACAAATGCCCAATTCTAATTAATATAATTCAAATAATCTCTGTAAATTATTATTTATATGTAACTTTTCCTAAGAATTTTAATACCTTACTTATTTATTTATTAATTTCACCATAAACACTGCACAATTACTCATGGCAAACCTATTTATGGTATTACATAAAAATGTACTTTTTTAGTTTTGCTAGATACTCCTCTTCATTATTTTCACTATTATTCTTTAATTCAATCGTACTCATTTTATTCTGTCTATACTCCATATTACTTACCAAATAATGATTATGAAATATAGTATCAGAAAATTGCATTTGTATTAGCAATGGCGCTTACTGTACCAACCTTTTTAAATGTAGTCGTTATAATATTATATTATATCGAGTATAACATTAAAAAAACAGTATCATTAATCTTCTTGATTAATTTTTATAGCATTAGTTTTTATAATATTATTACTATATACTTGGCTTTCAATATTTAACTATTATTTAAGATTAATTTCATAATTTTCTTTGTTTAAAATTGTCTATTCAAATATAAAGCAAATTAATGTAATTATTAAAAGATAAGTTGTGACACAAATCCAGTATAGATTTGTTGCAATTTATCTACGAGTGACTCACTAAGCATATCACAAAAAGCTAAGTGTTTGTTATTTGTCACATTATGCATGGAATTGCTCAATTATTGTATGCAAATAGTACGTAATGTAGAAAACGCAAATGATGAAAAGATGTAAAGAGAGATAGAGAGAGATTGCACGTTTATGTTTGTAAAAGGGACGTAGTAAGAGAAAATGTAAGAAAGACTGAAGAGAGGGGCAACGTCCTTGTGATGCGCGTTTGAGTTGCTGGGTTCATCAATGAAGTGGCCCCTCCCCGATTATCCTACTCAGAGAGCGGATGTTAAAAGACGTACGTTTCTACTCCGCCTCTGCTTCTACGCTTTTGCTTTCATATCATTATGTAATCGAGCCGCCAAAGAAGTATTTATAAGGATTTTATACCAAAGTACACGTTTCAGTCTTCTCTCCACTTTTGGTTATCACACTACTCTAAAATTTGGGTGGTTATCGATCAACGTGTAGTGATCCTCCTCTTTTCGATCAGCAAGGTGTAGTATATTATATGTAGTACGTTACATGTACCAAGCTCTCGACTTGAATTCATGCAAATTACACCTTCCTGATTGGATTTTAAGTATGAGCTCGCATTTCGAGTAATCTTCTAATTGTCTTTTAATGCTTCTGCTATTTTATTAATTTTGGGATAAGGACGTTACAGCGATCAAATTTCTTTTTAAGTCAAATTTTAATTATTCTGTCAATATGCAAATAAAGAAATAATTCTTGTTAATGTTACTAACTAATGTTAATCAATTTTTTTGCATAAGATCATCATTGCATTTAGTACAATTGATTGATAAAATTAAATATAAACAGAAATTGTTCAATTGCAGAACATTCAATCATACATATAAAGTTAGTAGTTAACATGAGTAAAAATGTGATTTACTAACTACATGTTCTAGGTGACTTTTTTACTTCAGATTTTAAATATGTATAAATACATGTATATTTAAAATATTTTTATAATCACAATTGTTATAAGATTAATTATTTAATCAATAACTAATCAATAACTAATAACTAAATCAATAACTAATTCAAATTAGATACAGACATGATAAAATTTGCCTAACGATAGTGAGACAAACAATATTTTTATATTGTATTATAAATTGTATATATACAAAAAGTTTCATAGTTAATAAAAGTATGAGGATGATCTAGTAAATCTTCATATTTTATGTATTAATATTTATATATATATATATATTTCTTATAATGTTTTATAAATGATTTGTTTATACGTACATTTTGCGTATGTAATAATCTTGCTCAATTATTATTTAACTTCCGAAGTTAGCGAACCTAATCGTAGATCTTTTAAATATTAATTAACGGTTTAAGAATAATAACGTTGAAAGTATCAAAAAAGTATACAAAATATAAATAATTATTTAAATTACCTATGATTTTTCGCAATACGATTTACATGTTGTGGGTGAATATCTTTAATTTGCAATATATATCAAAGACATAACTTCAATTTCATATTTTGAAATTGAATAAACATATGCCCATGATATAAATTTGAGAATAAATATTATTGTAAGCCGTTTAATAATATTCCAAATTATTGGAACTTTACTTCCTAACGGTATATATCAGAAAATTTTTTTTTGGAAATATCACTTGCTTGTCCATACGAGGACTCATCTTTTTCAGTGTAAGCACCAAAGAAGGAGTAGCTATCTACCTGTGTGTGACAAAATAGCACTCAATCATGACTCTATCGTCGAACCTACATGTATGGACGAAACCATACAGACTGCCTACATCATACAGACTGCCTATATCATAGAAACTGCCTACATCATACAGACTGCTGACCTCTAGAAAAAACACAAGAGGCCATTGCAACGCGTTGATTATGGGACACGCGAACGTAGTCTGATGCCCACGCGTACGCAACTCATAGGGGAACCCGTCCACCCACTTTCGGCCTCGGCGAGCGCTTCTGTCCCCAACTCCGTTCCTCTCGACCGCAGGGCCCAACTCCTTTGCCATTTAAAACGCAATGTGCGCATCAGTAAAGAACTCCTCTCCTCTACCTTTTCACTGATTTTCGTTTTCTTCTCGCACCTTGTATCGAAAGAACAAGAGCCTTAAAGAGAGGACAGACGACTTTGTTCAGTCGCCATCCAGTGTCCTTTCGACAACGTGCGTGTCTCCAATCAACGGCCAATACGACCAACTTCCACCGAGTGTCCAATTTTACTTATTTTCTCTTACTTATCCATGTGCAGTGTGTGTCATGTATTTCAATAAAAGTGTTGTTCCGGAAATGTTCTCTCGTTGGGCGACTGTAAAAACGTATCTCTCTTTCTCGAGCTTCTCTATGAAGCGCCAGCATAGTAATCGAATTCGATTCCAACGATCGCCCACCTACAATGTCTCGTACTACTCGTACTCATATGTGAATAAATAATGTCCTATCTAAGCATCATTTGAATTAACAAACGTTCCCTAAAATATAAAGGAACAGATAATATTAAACATGTTATCATGTCGTAGTCATTGTATCTGCCTCGAAAATAAATAGTGACTCGCGAACGAGGAAGTTACAAAAGGGAAACGATTTAATCGCACCATGGCGAGGAAAAAGGAAATGAAACTAATACCGTGTTAGGAATTATAAACTGTCTAATCAACCTTCGTTTTGTCGAAAACACATACGATGAGCGCGCGTGCACCTCTCGAGACGTGTTTTAATCCAGTTATTCTCGAAAGCATCGATGTGCATGTGTGCGTTCGCGTCAGTATTTCACAGCCAGTGTTGCCACACGCGCTATGAGAAATGTCGTGATGTCGGTTAAGTGATTGCGCATGTTCACATCGCTTTAATAGCGGAACTTAGTTGATGGAGAAGGAAACTAGGAGAAGGAAAACTGCAAGCAGAATTGTCTGTTGAGATATAGTCATATGGAATAAGAAGTGAATGCTGTTGACCGGGCGGTCGAGTTTCCTTGTTCAGGTATTTCGACTTCAATCGAATACCAAAGTACAAACTCCTCGCTTTTCTTTAGTTTCCTTAGCTCCAGTTAATATCCATTTGCTATTTTTGATATTCAAGATGGAGGATCATTGATCATTGGCTTTTTCGCGTATAAACTTACGATACAAACAAAAATTGCAGAGAAATGTAAGTGAGAGAGAAGAGGAATAATGAAAAATTATTTTACATAATTGAGCATATTTTTAATACAATAAGTACTTTTCAGATATTTAATTGCCTACTACGATTTTTTATTGCCTTCATTTATTCTTAGTTCATGCAATCATTCAGCATCATATCTATAGTGTTTGTTATCACCTAATTAGTTAGTTTAAGATTATGAAAATCTGTAAAAAAAATTCTCATTTATCCATCTCATATATCTATAATAGACTATACCGTTAATTTTATTATTGAAGTGTTTTCATAACCGAAATAATCATTACTTCCTAATGTTACAGCGATTTTAAGCTTACATGCCGTTGCATACAGGAAAAATACGATTACTTATACTTATTAAGTATTTAGCATATCCTTATAAGTAGTATTCGTTAATGGCTAATATTAAATTGTTATTTCTTGTTTTTACTTATTATATACTACTACTACTACTACTAGTACTACTACTACTACTACTACTACTACTACTGCTACTACTACTTTTACTCAAAATTAATTTTGAGTCTTAAGAATTAAATCAGGAACAATAGAGAAATAATTTATATTTTTAAAGAACTCACGGATATAATGAATATAAAGCGCAACTTAAAAATGAGACTGATTGATCTTAATACCATAATAGCGGATAATCTTTGAAGGATCAGAAAATTGAAGAATGGGGTAGTTGCCAAAAAGTTACGTACTTAATGAAAAATACGGGGACAAATTAATAAATTATTTATTATTCTTTAATTTATTATTAATTTAAATGTAAAAAAATGCACGGTAATTATTAGAAGATATTTATTTTTTAATATAAAATTTATGTATTAGTATATTAATTCTTGATAAATATAAACATATGTATATAAAAAATTTATTTTATATTTAAATAAAAGAAGCTTTATTAGTTTATTTAAGAATATGAAAAAAGTTAAGTATTATATATAAATATTAAATATGATACTAAATTATTATATTTAACTGAAATTTATTTATTAGATAGTATAATTTATTTTTAATTTAATATTCGATAGAAAGAGTTACATAAGTAATGAAAAGTTTGAAATTTAATTAGACGAAGTAAACTTGCGGTAGTTACCATGTATGGAAATGTGGAACGTAAGAGATTGCATATACTGCTTTTAATTGAATAAAAAATTCGTGCATTAAGACTGGGTTAGTTTTTCTTTTCCTTTTTTTCTTTATTTTTTAAATAGAAATTTTAAAACTTATGTAAATTTAATACTCTTAAGTGAATTAGTTTAAAGCTCAAATTAGATTATTATTTATTTACTTAGATTCAACAATTATCATTACAATATAAAAAATAATTTACAAATTAATTTGGTTATTTATATAAATATAATTAATATATAATTGATTATTATGGGAAGTTACATGAGAATAATAATATATGCTAATAAATTAAAACACTTGTGATAATACATAAAATTACTTTTTATTAGCTATAAATGAGCAGTATTAAAATAATATGAAAATATATATTACTGATGTATCAATTAAAATCAGATTTCTGAGTTATAAATCCTAAGTTTCCTAGAGTATCTTTATCTAGTTCTTTATCAGTACCTATCCTAACTTGTATTACAGTATTTTTTTATTTATATAATTTTTAACTAACTGTTGATAATCTATTTTAAAATTTTCTGCACCACTATTAGTAAATTACATTCATTTGCATGAATTACCAAATAAAAATTTAAGTATGGTTAAGTAAATGTTGATTAAAATGTGTACGTAAAGCTTTGTTACCAATAACAAATTTTAATTTGTCATGCAACTTTTTTGTGTAAATTATTGCGATGCAAGATTATCGGCGATTAAATATATATCTCGCGTGTGTAATGATGCAGCGAAAGATGTAAAATTTCTCCGAAGTGCAGAATACTTTGCCCAATGCTGCTAAATATTTGCAGCTGCTTGTAAGCTAGAACCCGATCGGGAATAACGTCGGAACTATGGCGATCACGTGTACATGGCCACCACCCCTACCGCCGGGCAAACGTTTCCTCCAACGACCATCACGGAAGCTCACCGGAGCCTCGACCTATCGGAGCTTTCGAGATCCAGGCCTCGAAGCTTGGATACCGGCGGAACAGCGCCTTGGTGCAGCATGTCACTACGATGATGAGCTGTACGACATCGACGACTTCGGACTTAACAATATTGTGGCCATCGATCCACTTATGCGGTCAGCCATCCATCTATTCAAGAACGCAAACAGCGAATGCGGACGGGCTTTCTACCTCTCGCCGAATCATTTTTTTTTTTTTAGAGAAAATTACATTTTCACAACCTCGTCCTAATTTCGTAGACGTTAGCAGTCGTTGAAAAAAGATTCGACACTACGAGTGTCAAAGCGAGAATTCGGAACTCGAGTTTGAAAAAAAAGAAAAGGCCAATCAGGAAATTTTCCATGATAGTGCGAGCCTTTACCAAAATTGTAACATAGAAATGAACCGTGCCTACGAGGTAGAAAACTCTTTCGTATATTACAATCCTTTTAAAGAGTGCTCATTTATTATGATGATCTCATCTTAAGTACTCATTCGCTAATTACGTAACTATAGTAAAAAAAAAATTGTTTAAATTGTATTATCTCATAATCATACAATAGAAAGTTATTCAAAGTTTGTTCGATTTCTCTTTCATCTTTGCGTTCACAACTAAAAGCAACATTATTTTAAAAAGCAATTTACCTAACACCGCTGGGGTGAAACCTCTCATAGTGAATTGTCACTCACATTTGACGGAATATTAACGTTTAACTATTTGGCAGAACGATTTCGTCGGATGACAATAACTAGCGTATTTCTAAAATGCACTTTGATATGCACGCGTCTAACTAAACGCACTCATCTAATAAAGGACCGGTAGCAGAGTAGCAATGAGCGAACGTAGCAGCATGTACTATTCTGCTAGCACTTTATTGAGCCCCCCGCGGATGACTCCTGATGCTGTCAGCGGACCAAAAGTCAGCCTATTTCGCAGCAAATCAGAGGGAAACCTGGTTGGGAAGAAGCAGCGCCAACAGCACCAGAAACTCGGCAATCTCATCGTCATGCCTCTCGATCGCTGCATCCGAGCAATTTACGGAAGCTGGCGTAATCTCAAGCAGCGTAAGTTCTCTCTCTCTCTCTCTCTCTCTCTCTCTCTCTCCTTATATATACCTATATATCTATCTATCTATTTGGATTGAATTGCAAAACTTTGGGTATACACCTTTCCATTTCACAATATGTGACGTAACACATTGGTAATAATACCAAGAATGAAGTTGCATTAATAAATCCTTACTATTTTAACGGGTCCTCGCCATGATTTTCCTAAGGTAAGAGATTCTGCGCTTGGCCTACTTATCAGCCACTGCGCACATCATTGTACAATTCGATTGTTTCGGCAAGGATTGTATGTTGATCTTCAAGTACAGCAATATGAGTACTTTAATAAAAAATTAATAATAACATGACACTCTTATCAGGTGAATACGCTTTTAATCTTGAAGTAATAGTCATTGTTTCAACATTGACCGCTTAATATTAAAAGAATGTTAAAAATAATTTTATATTATTTATTTTCCATAATTAATACCAACTAATTAATCTATATTATGTCATTAATAATGCAGGTGTAAATTATGTATATTCTAAACAAATTATTTAATTTTTGTTAAATTATTAAAATTGCAATATTATTTTGGAGCTGATACAAAATATTTATTACATAGTTTGTAATAGTTATATAAATTCCACCATCACAGTCAAATAGCTCCATCTCCTTATATTTCCGTTACCATTACAGATAAATAATAATCAAGAACTTGATGAAAAGAAAATGAAAATTATTTGCATATAAATTTCTGAAAAAATCAATTTGTCAAATTGAAGTTCACAAGTTTGTCACTATAAATTGCTTTTAAAACTTAAATATGTGACTCGCATATGTTTCTAATTAAAAAATAATTAAAGAAATATGGATTCTGCAATGAAGCCGTATTAACTAAGTCGGATAAGCATTACCGAACGAATAATTACTACATCGTTGATTAAAACATCAACAGTTGCATTTTTAGTCGCACATGTGTAAAATAATTTTTATTATGCACTTCGCCGTTTTTTTTTTATAAAAGGAGATACGTCTTCGTTACGATATTGTATTATACCTAATGATAGACTAGCCTCGATTCACTCATGAAAACCTCTTTTTCTTACTCAGAGGGAGAATGGCGTTTTACTGTTAAATCCTTTGCATATTAATTCGCTGCATTATACTAACTACTTGACAGCAAAATTCCAATTGTAGATTGCCCAAATTCATCGTGTTTAGCACAAGATTCTTTCCTTCCGTTGTTCATACCCCGCCGGTTACGTTTTTTCAGTTTTTTTTATCCAATACTGATCAAAATTAACCGGGACCTTCTCATTCAATCAGTCAACCGTGAGTCAATCGAGGTCGAACATGAGTAATGATATGAGTACTCGCGAGTACCTTTACTGTATGTGGACGACGTCTGCTAAGCGCTGGAGCTAGCACTCGAAATTGGATGCAACTTAACAAAACAAGGTAAAAAATCTCAACGTGAAAAGAAAACTGATCGAAGAGACTCCCTGAAAATAGCCTGAAAATACCAAATTTAGTTTTATTTTTTTCTAAATTTAGCTTTATTTTCTTTTATTAGTATTATTATAGTCTATTATTATTCTTTTCTCACAGTACCGACAATTATTACACACTGCATTTTGAATCTATTCGTCTCTCCCTTACAAACTTGCATATATCCTTATCCCACTTAGACTTCCTATTTTAGTTATTTTTAACCGCACTATGTTATGTATGGAAAAGAAAGTTAATAAAATTCTTTTTTTTATATCAGAGATTATCAAGTTCCCTATAACAGTACCATTAGAAAGCGAAGCGTTTCGCGGTTGCTCGTAAGTGCTCTGAAACGGACGTATTGCACTTTTATACTTGAAAAAAATTAACAATATTGTGTTACAAATGCAATAAGAACGCATTCATCAACAAAGTTGTAATTATTTTGCATACAAGATTAATCATTCGTTTTTCAATATAAATACACTTCTCAATATTTGATAAAATTCTTGATATAATTATTTAATGTATATGCTACATCATAAAGCATTAGATACCTTAATGATGATGCTCTTCCAAATAAATTGATAGAAATTTTTTTATAAAAGAAATGCTGTTAATTTATTCTTAGCATAGTAACCGAAAGAAGACTTAAGTCTATAATATCGATTTATCTTTTATATCCGATCTTCGTAACCTACATTATACAACTCGTCTGACTCACGAACAGTGTCAATCATTTTTACATTCATACTGTAATACATATATAATGTGTGATTCATAAAGAATTCATTACCATTTTTTTAATAGCAAATGCGTATTAAATTTTTATATTTTGAATAACCATAATTGCAAATGTATTATTATATAAACACTTATAACAGTGTGTAAAGTAAAACACAGGAATTTTAATTTAGGTATCTGAAATTGACAGAGTTCTTTTCCCTCAATTTTTAGTAGTTACTCGATACATTATCAAAAGAAATTGTAAAATCATAAGATCATTAAATAAAAAAAATCTATCACTTAATGATTAATATGAAAATATTTGAATACTTTTTTTGATGATAGTATAATCGATCAAAATTCATATATATTATAGAGATATTTGTTTGTTTCAAAAGCATTAACAAGTAAAATATACAAATCAATTATTTAATTAAATATATGAATATTATATTGATTATTATGAAACAAATGCCACATTTATTATGTATTCTATGAATTATTATTTATTACGTAAAATTATTTACAACTGTAAGCAGCTTTAAAAATTTAATGAATATGGACTAAAATTTAATTACTATTTCTATTTTTGTTTTAGGTAAGTTTACAAATTTCAATACTTTTTACGCAAACATAGAAACTAGGTAAGTGCTGCTCAATTATACATTTATTCATTTAATTTTTTTCATTTCATATACATTAATATTAACGATAAAATAAATAGTACATAAATGTATATATGTTATAAAAAAAATAGTAAGCAAATTACTTAAATTTTTCTTAGACCAATAAAAATTAATAGTCTGTTATACTTTTAAGGTAAAATGAAAAAAGAAATTTCAGTTATTATATGTCTATTTCAATTTTCTTTTAGCAATTATATTAAATTAAAAATAAACATGTAGATTTTTAATATTATAATACTACACTTTTAATAATAGATAAAATGAGAATGCATTAAAACAATATTTTAATAGAATTTAATAGAATCATTATGCCTTTTTGTGAAATAAATTTTCAAAATAAAATTTTTATTAAAATTCTATTTCTGTTTTCATAATAAAATATATTCAAAAATTGACTTGAAAAATGTTCAGAATTCATAGTTAAATATTATATAATAAATACTAAACTACCACATGTACTACGAAAATCTGAGGATTTCTTCTTCATATTCGCTTTATTATACAAAAAATGTAAATAAAATTGATATAACAATTGGGAACTTACATATCCATAGATAAAAAAAATAACCAAATCAATTAAATAAAAAAAATCTTTATTTGTTCTATTAAGTATGTAACTTTATATAGAGAGAAACTGTATAATATGGAATATTATATTATAATAGCACATACAAATATAATAAATAACACATATAAATAATAAAACATACAACACATCTATAATAAAGAAAAAATAATATACAGCACGTTATTCATATGAAAGCTTTAATAGTAGGGAATAGATTAATTTACTCCAATCTTATTATCTTTTCATCAATTATTATAATTTTAAAAAACCAAAATTTTGTCCCCATGCGTAGTTGTATTTAATTAGTTGAAATATATTAAATAGTGAACTTGAACTAAATGATAAAAATATGTTTTTATCATTGTCTAAATGTAAAAAAAGCGTGTGGAAGTCGTGAAAACACGTATACGCAATATAAATTTAATTTAATAATATTTAAAATTTTCATAAAATAATTTAAATATTTTTTGGTACACGGTCGCTGGATAAAAATCATATTCTTAGGGAATGCGAGCGGCTGTTCTAGCCAGAGAAGGGCTGACGTGTCATTACGATCATATACAAAAGGGAACAAAGCAATGGAAATAAAGAAAGAACGGACCAACAAGGTAGAGATAAAGAGACTGATGCGAGAAAGATTCTGGCAGAAAGAGAGAGAGAGAGAGAGAGCGAAAGAGGGGGGGGGAGAACGGAGAAATAGGTAAAAAAGGCATAAAGTGCTCGTACCGGTTTCATGCTCTGTACATAGGAGGGGATTGGAGAGTATATACATGTTCGTACGTGTATCCGTGTATCCAAACATGAGGTAGAACGACGACAAGATGTCCGTAAAGGACGGTGGAATGACCGATCGATCGGGAGAGGAGATGAACGAACGAACCAAGTTGCACTTTCCTACCTAGACTTGCCTGGCCGTCCTCTTTCTCGAGTACATCGTATCGGTCTCTTTCCTTCCTCCCTCTCTCTTTTTTTTCTATCTCAACGACCTGCTCTCTACCCTAAGCGTTGCTTCGAATAAGGCGTTTTTCTTTGCAAAATGAGAGAGCGCACGAAGAAAGATAGAGTGGAACCATAACGGTGTCCTGACGATCGACGCGCTATCATCGTAGATCTCGACTGATTCAATATGAATACTACCTGGATTATGTATCCGGGTGGTGTAGCTGTGACGAGAACGCTGAAGCGATCGACGTTTATGAAACGAGTATTTTAAGAAAGGAGTGGCTAGATTAAATTGGGTGTGAGTTCCTTCGATTTATTGATTTTACGGAAACTCCTGAGGCTCGTATCACAACCCTCTCTTTACTATCGAAAGATTTACTCCATTTGAGAATACCAACCTCGAAGACTGCTATTTGCTTTGCTAGGATGTTTGATAAAAAAGAAAAACGGAAAGATTCATATGAGAGTAATAAGAATTTTAACCAGGGAATCGTTCAAATATTCTTAAAGTTCGACAGAACTTTGTCTATATACATTTTGTACATTATTTTATTATTACATTTGCATTTGGATAGTATCAATATACACAAACAAATTAAAATGCCTGTCGGCTAATGCTGAATGCTTACATTTTATTAAAAATTCAATCGCTCGCTAAAATCATCATGTACTTGCGCTCATACAGCTATTAACTAAAATCTAAAAATAACTAAAATCTATTTAAACAAACAATGAAAGACAGTCCGTTCTTTGAAACATCGCCAAACAATATTCTGCAGTTCCAATTAATCAAGTCAATGAAAGCTATACCCGAGCTTTCATAAGTTCGTGACTGTAATAATAGGCGTTATTTTGCATTTGTGAGATTTCGTTTTGTTAGGTTCATAAACCAATCCTAAAGTGCTGCTCTTTTGCAGTATCCTCGCCTTAAGTTTGTAAAGCTTCTGGTCAACCTCTACCGTTTTATATTGCAGTCGATTATTGTTGATCAAAATACAATGCTCGGATTCTCAATACTCAATTTAATGAATAATTTTTTACTGTTTAATGGTTTTTGCAATTAATTTCTATTAATTCTTTATTAAATACAACTACTCAAATGGTTTTTTTATTATTTCGTTATCTATAAAAAAATTATAGTAATGTGAAAAATTATATTGAATGAAAATATTTATTTTCTTACAAAACATGAAAAAAACGTTCGTATCTGCTTATATTATTGTATTGTAACACAGCATTCAAATGTCCATGTTTAGTCTATATTACCAACATATTTTTTATTCTCATTTCATTGTGATATATTCCCTTTTTATACGAATTTCCCATTTTCCTATTTTAATCATAAAATTGCAATATATATTCAACACAGTTGTTCAGGATTGGAGCAATCGTAAGAAATCTAATTTTCCTAAAATTTGTAATCGTTATAGATCGCAAGATCGTAAACATTGACTGTAATGTTTATCCAGTTTCCGCATAGCAACGTTGTTTGAATTCTACATAATTTGTAGAGCCTTGTTTTCCTACAATTCTCGAACGTTCTCAGAGCTTGGACTCTGACGTCATGCAAAACTTTCGGCATAGCAACACATATGCATTGTTGCCAGCTAAGTAATCTTCCGTGCGCATATTTAAAGAATGCACGCGACAAGCTCCCTCTCTTAGTGAAATTCTCTCAGTGAAGACGCCATGGCACGGATGGCCTTAGCAGGTCTTAGATGGTCTGCCTTAGCAGGACCGCCATAGAATAGTTGATATATCTCAACAGAACCATCACGGAACGACTAAGCCTTCAGTTTCATGCGCGTATTCAACAGGTTTGTTGGCTCACTTCAGTTAATTTTGCAATATATACGCACAAAAGTCTGCCAGACTCTGCAACAATAAGCTAGTAAGCAAACGGTGAAGCCACAATCATTTATAATCATTTTAGTGCGCCATAGTTAAGCAGTCAAGAGTGCTGATTGCATTACAAGAGTGAATTAAATATGAAGCGCACTACCAAAGCACTCATCACATAATGAGGTAAGACAATGAATTTCTCCGAATTTAATCAAAAGAGAAACCAAACATTGAAAGCACGTACACGCGTCGAAGGCGCGCAGTTAGTTGAGTGAATCAAGAAGAGTCGTGCTAACTACTGTCCTGCCTCTCGGATCTCCAGACGGGACGCTGTTCCTTCGCCATGTGCCTCCTGCAAAACTAGTCTTCCCTTTCATACTCCGGGCGAGGCTCTGTACGCTCGCCATACGCCTCCTGCAATAAGAACCTGTGCATTTCATACTCTGGACAAGGCATTACGTTTTCTGTATGCAATTCTGCAAGTGCCTACTGCAAAGGATCCGCCGAGTGCCCGCTTACTTCCACGCAATTACCAATAAGGAACGGTACGGTCTCAACAAATCTCACTACCAACGGTGAATCGCATTTAAATTTTTATAACACAAACCGAAATAAATGTCAGGAAAAACAATTGTGTTGATTACTGAATTGAAGCATTACTCTCTCACTCATTCAGACTTTGCCACCAGTAAAATGTTGGGTATGGTTTAATGCAATCACCTTCGTCTCTCGACCTCCGGGTGACTGGAATTCCGAACAAGAGTACTCTTCAATATCATCCTACAAATTTCTTTTATTAAAAAAATATATTTAATTTAAAGAAGTCAACGGTATCAATAAAAGTACTTATTACTATTTGAAAGCATAATTGTTTAATTATTTACAAGTTTCTTAATTAAAAAAAATATAGTATCGCTTAGTATTGTAATTAGACGAATCCCGTCGAGACCGAATTCAGTAAAGAAGCTCGTTGCAGATACTTCTAATGATGTGTATGACCTGTTCAACAATAAAGTAGCCCTTGAGGAGTTAATAAATACGATGAGCGTGTATCGCAGCTACTGAGAATCGCCATATAAAAATTACCAAAGTTGTCAACTATCCGCTCAACAGTCTTGGATACAATAATAACATAACCCTGAGGGTAAGAATAAGGATTCTATACCAGGTCTCGTAGATCTAGCGATGCATCAGCAAAAACAGGCCGAATATAACGTTACCAGCTACCTATTCCAGCATAAAATGGGTTCGCAGATCCGGGCAGCTGAAGTCACGTCCTCGTTCGTCAAGAATTCCTGTACTTCGAGACCTATTAGCTTATGCAAAAATTGTCTTTTAGAAGTAAAAGTCTATTTAAGACCAAAAATATGCATTTTGTCGTTTATTTATGATCACGACTAACATGAGTCACGAGAAAGAACAGAATACTCGTAGCTTGTAATTGTGGGGGCAGACGGACTTAAAGAAAAATTAAGCGGTACTCACTTAAACATTGTATAGCCGAGCTCTTTTTTCTAGCCTCTTCCGCTTTATAAAATTAAACTAATTATATTATATCTCATCTGATTCCCAAATGTTACGTTTAATTTCATCCTTTCCTTATTTTGGATTTATTTGCTGATCTAAATTATACGATAATTTTAGATACAATAGAAATTGATTCATGAAAATACTATTAGAAAAAATATAATGTACGATATAACATTTTTCATAATACGTATATACATAGAAAAAACAGAATTTCAAAAACGAAATAATACATCCATGAAAAATGATTTAAAAATAATTGATTTATACAACTAGTATAATTGCAGTATATATAACATGGAACTCACAATTGAAGGTTATATGTTTAATGTTTTAAGAATGAATTCAAAAGTACATCACTTTATATTTTATATGCATATCAGAATGGTACATAAATTGATAATTAGAATCGATAACTTTAAGGGAAAAAATGTATGAATTTCCCGTGAATTTATACATTCAAGTAAATTTTATAAAAATGAAATAATTAAAATATAAAAGATTTCTTATTTTAAAAATGTATAACCACACTTTTAAATACTTACAAGGAAATTTCAACGCTGTTCCTTAATAGAAAAATTATTAATTTTAATATATTTTATTTATTAATAAGCATTATTGTATTAATTATAAATTAATTTTTTTATATGATTTTTAGAAAAATATGGATTTTCTTAAATTTTATATCAATTATTTTATTTATTTATTATATTATACTTATTTTAATTTATTCTATTGTACCGTGTTTTTAATTAAAAAAAAGTAACTAGATTAAAATTCAATCTATATATAATAATTTTCATAGCTCATTCAAGATCTATTTACAACAAAAATAATAAGACTAATAGTGTTATTATTATCGTAAAACCATACTTATTTAACTTTCAAATAAATTACATTGTGTAAGAAATAAGGAAAAATCCAATAAAGAAAGAAAAAAGTATATTACTCAATGCAGATATTTTTTACATTATAAATTCATTTCTAGCTTCATATTTTATTATGTATAATAACTCTTTCTATAGTATTTTTGTGGAATTTGCAATTTTGCAATAAGAATATCTAAAACCGACCACTAAAACAGAATTTCTTTTGACAAAAAGTAACGAAGAAAAGGAATGTGCAGAATAAAAAGATAGAATGGTGAAAATACTTGGATAAAGGGATCATCAAGTCAAGAATAAATTCATCTGATGGCACCTTTAACACATCGTGTCACCCCGAATAAACGTATTTTTTTTCTTCATCCATTCGGCTTTTGGCATTTACAGATGTTCCTGTGCACATTTCTTGCAATGAGCACAAACATTGATTCTCTAATAAACTAAGCCCTTCTCTTTTATTTCGAGACCGACTAGGCGGTCCTATTCCTCTAAGAATTAATCGCCAAACTGAAAATATCTGGAACTTGAGTATAAACTGGCAGATGCTCCGATGCATGACATGTAGGTTAGTCACAAAATTGCTTCCACTTTTCAAACAAATTCAAAACTTCATGAAAAACGAAAATTCATTGCTCTTTATCTTCGATTTTACGATTCATTCGCAATTGCATTTTCTGAATTAAAGTGTGTTTTACAAATTCCATTAATATTATTGCATAATACTGACCATTAACTATTTCATTAAAAAGCATTTGAATCGGTTTAACGATCATTTTAAATAAGTGTAATAATCTCGTCTATAAATGATAAAAAGTCGTACAGAGAATAACAATAATACTAAATTGTAGAACATATAAATTGAAAGCAATAAGAATAACTAATTAACTGTATAATCATGTAAGTATGATGTAATTCAGTTATTATTGTCATACATTATTATTGTAAAGAGCAAAATCTATGAAATACTCGCTAATGTCTCTGTATTTATAACCCACTTAACGTTGATATCAGTTAATAAAAAATGCTATCACAAAACGTATTTGAAAATTTATTGGGCTTACTCTTATCTTCGCATGCACTGCGTGTGTGATTAAAAAATACTCTTTAAAATCTTAAAAATTGATAATAAAAAAAAGAGTACGGCTTATAAGCGATTATACGTAAATCGTACATATAAATTTTTCACATGTATCCTCTTTCGGATTATTATTGGTCACTTTGTTCTCCAGTCATCTGATTTCTTTCTACTTCGGACTAATTGAATGAAGTTGTGAACAATAATTTTATTCCCCTACCCCTCTCTTTTCTCTTCTCCCTTTAACACTTGCTTTCGACTCTGTTTAATTGAACTGTCAATGAAACATCACAAACTTACTACTCCCCCTCCCCGTCATTTATTCTCTACACATTTTTATAAGTGATTATTATTACAAAAGCCAGTGCTTGTCATGAGGTGATGGAACAAACATTTATATTGCGTCAATGTGGGTCGCCATGGCGCCAACGCAATCTACAAATACTTAATGCTAGGGTACGTATATAACGAATATTAAGAAGGATCGAGAGACTCCCCATCCCCATCAACTTTAAATGTTCTATACTCCTCTCTGGACTTGGTGTCATCCATATGTATCGTTCCTAGATTATTTTACTTAACTTTTAAATCATTGCAAATCATTGCATTAAATAGTAAAGCTGATGGCGACTTTTGGAACGTGCGTTATGAGTTCCCTGTTCAAACGAAACAGTATTTTACAATACGATTAAACTCACTGACGTTAGTCAGATTTAACGTGTGTTACGTTTCATATACCTTTATATATGGATGGAATGTTTGTATTTTAAAATGAATGGTTAATTATAAGTCTAATTTTTAATTTTGTAACTATATTTTAAGATTAAAAATTTTTGTAATTTAACTGTAAGATTCTCGTTTTATTTGAATTATAAGAGACTATAATAAAGTGTTAGTATATTAAACAACTACTAATGTACAATTTTTAAAATAAATTATTTCATCATTTCTATTTTAATTTTATTTTTGACTTAAAAACTTACATTTTCACAGTCATGTATTAATATATATTATAAAATATAATACTGATATAATACTTTTATCAAAATTAACTACAAATCAGCTTATCGGATATGGTACAAATGTCAATGTGTATAGAGAAATAATTTTCGAAAGTTAACCCTTTTTGAGAAGATAGCTTATCTAATAGTATAAATATATAATTGATAGTGTCTAACTGTTTAAA
This sequence comes from Ceratosolen solmsi marchali, assembly GCF_000503995.2. Lineage (NCBI taxonomy): Eukaryota > Metazoa > Arthropoda > Insecta > Hymenoptera > Agaonidae > Ceratosolen > Ceratosolen solmsi. The sequence continues at coordinate 775,866 of NW_011948412.1, forward strand.
TTGTATAATTAACGAAATGTAAGTTAAGATAAACAAATTTTCGTTTAAAATTTTAAAAATATTATTCAACTTTACTGCATTCAATCTTGTAACTTAAATATAAATCTATGTTCGTTATGACATCAACATAAATATTCTTTAGGCAATAAGAATTCTTTAAGCAAACGTCGGCAATCGTATTTCAAATATTCACTTGAGAAACTACCAATAATTGTAATCAATATATATAATTTATTAATGAAAATATTTATACAATAAATGTGAAACTAAAATCAATAAATAACTTAATTATTACATTTTAATTACCTATATGGGTTTCTATGATATTGTCATATTTCAAAAGAGTGGTATCATCAGTGTGATCAGTTCATTATTATATGACATAAAATTAAATATTAAGAATACTATTAATTCTAATGTCATTTAAAAGATATAAAAATACACTTTATATAGCAAACAAATAATATAATAATAAGCATTATTCGATATTGAATTATTTTTCACTATAAATCTGAATAAAATCAACTGTAAGATATTAAACCGCAAGTTCAATATATCGTAAATTAATGATATTTTGTAGAAATACTTTAATATTTAATCTCATTAATCTGGTAGTTGTGATTTAACAAATACTTCAATATTAATTAAAACAATTTGCCAATAAGACATTGTATTAGCCAAAATAAATATTCTCATATAAATGGATAATAGAAATTAATGATACAAGATTATATAAATAACATTCATATAAATAACAAAATCTTAAGAATTTAAATGAATAATAATTTTAGTAAAATACATATAAAATGGGTAATAAATCAGTACCTAATTTTATTTTAATTAAAAATATCACCTAATACAGATTTTGTGGATCTGATAAGTTGTTACATTTGATATTATAATAATAACATTGTAATTGGAAGTGCAAACGTCTTTATGTATAAAATTACATTATTTCATTCTCTTATTGTAACAAAATGAATTTACTATAAAAAGTGTTGATTTTAAAATTATAAAATACTAATTTATACAAAACTTAGAAAACGATTAAAAATCGATGGTAGTAACGCATACATGATTTTTAGTTCTAAGAAAAAAATCAATACTAAAAAAACAAATATCTTAAAATCAAATACATTTAATCATAAGAAAATACAAAAACTACCTTAAGGAATTCAAAAATTATTAATAATACTAAAGTGAATAAGTTAAATTACTTTGAATTTCTATGAAGTAATAATATAAAAAACTAATTATTATTATTTATTCTTTTATTTTAAGAACAAAATATTTTATATTAAAACTTTTAGATTTATTATTTGTAGAAAAAAAATTCGATAAATAAATTTGCAGCATAGTTATTTATTTTGATTATTTAATTAAAAAATTTACATTTAAATTATATATATTTTAAATTATAGTTTTACGTTATAACAATTCTATAAATATTTAAAAATAGACCAGCGGTAATACACATATTTTATCAGTAAATACAGTGAGTCTTGAATATTAAAAAATTTCAAATTTTACTATGCCTAACAATATTTTACTAATACATTTTAATATTAAACCTTATTGTTTTATGTACTTATATATCATAACATTATAATAGTAATAATAATATGTATTATACCTTTAATATTTATTTTATTTAACTTTGATTATTGATCATATGTATATAATTTTAATATAAACTTTATATAATTAAAAATATAATGATAAAAAGAATTTTTGTAATTCAAATGGAATGGTTCATTATTTAATATAAATAATTCAAGAATACAAACATATATACAAACAAGAATAAATACACAATTAATATTAGATTATTAAATAAATCAGTTTTAACATTAGTCCTTAAAAAAAAAGTTCTCTAATAATCACAGTTCAATAAAGTATATTAATTTTTGCAAATTTATTCAAATTCATTTAACTCTAAACTTATATTACTAACACTGTAATGAATTAAATAAAACTAACGTTTAATCATCTTTAATTCTGTATTTAAATATTAGAACATAATGAATTTTTACAATAATTTTAGTAAATTCAGGACATTATAATTTATCCTAGTGCTATCAACATATTTTTTTAATTATCAATATTAATGTTTTAACCAAAATGATTTATGTGTTGAATATAAGATTAATGACTCTGGTAACATTTTATATCTTTCATGGAGCTTCCAATAGTTGCAGCGATACGTACCAATGTACACACAAGAGTTGTCCCATTAGTAAAATTATAAATCACGTTAAAAATTTCAACAGTATAATATGTAAAAATGAATCACAAAAGATTACGTGAATGTTCGGAATAAATGTTTCCCATATGAAGCAATTACTTATCTTCCAGATAAATTATTAGATCACAAACGATAACAATATTAAGGAAAGTCTCACGCTTCAATATTTTAGGATTCATTCAAAATTCATTTATTAACATTGATAAGATAAATTAATAAACAATTTAATAAACTAAGCTGCACTATTTTTTTAATGCCTCAAGTTCAATGTTGCTATTTCTACATATGAGCATTAATGCAACTTTAATAAATAAATAGAAATATTATAGAATAAAAAAATATGTGTGTCAGCGAAAGTGAAAATGATTAAAAGTAATGTTATAAAATCCGCTGTTTAAGTAATGAAACAAAAGGGTGTAGCTCAAAAAGAGTGACTTAAAAAACATATTTTTAGCGCCTCCCATTTTTAAAGCAGTTAATAGAAATTTGATAAATTTGGCCATCTATTTCAAAATCTCTTGCGTCAATACGAATTATAAAAATATGAGAATTACCATACTAACGGCGCTGTAGGTTACGGAAGAGGATCCAGGTTGATGCTTCCAATGGAAAGTACGAGCATTTAAGGATGGGCGACCGTAAAAATCCAAAGAATATCAACGGCAATATTCCATTTCCTTATAGAATCTTTGTTAACCTGTGCAATCATCACTCCGTATGTACTCTTCTTAACTGCACATGTACCTTGTTGGAATTGTACGATAACATTATTTAGCTGTCGTTCTATAAAATAACAACACATTATTTGATATTATTTGTGTCTTTATTATACCACTAATTTATAACATTTATCGTAACTGTTAGCAAGGTCCTTAAGTATAGTAATAATTAAGTTTTTGTGTCATTTTGCATGGCAGCAACGAATTCAACTATTTGATTGATCAATAAAAAATTATTAAAAATTTTGCTCTCCTATAACAAGTGACGATATTTTTATTACAAATTTTATATATCAATGTTAATAAATCGTGTATTTTAAATATATACATGAACTGAAGATGAAGAAAAGGATAAGGAACCTGATAATCTAACAATGCTAATGAAGTTCTTAAACTATGTAAAAAAGACAAAGAATATAAAGAGCCTGAAATAAATAAGAGTTTTATCAGATTACAAAACAAATGAAAAAAAAATTTTTTAAAGTTCTTACAAATTAAGCTATCCTCGCTTATAGTGCAATTCAGTCTTGATACAAAATGGAATTATATTTTTTTCATTTTTCTGTAAGAAAAATAATCCTTGGCGGATTATAAAGCTAGAACATGACTAACGATATTCATTCCTAGAATGAGTAGCGTGACGTATGCACGTACTCATTATTAATAAACCATAATCTGTAAGTTGCTAGCGCGCGCTTTCATTGATCCCTTAATTTCACTCTCTCTCTATCTCTCTCTCTCTCTCTCTCTCTCTCTATATATATATATATATATATATATATATATATTAGATTTGATCGATATTAACGCCTACATTCATATTCCAAATTATAATCTTAATACTATTCTGCATTTTAAAATGTATCACAAGTAACGAAAGGTAAATGCTAGAAAGGGAGAAAGATGAATATATATATATATATATATATATATATATATATATATAAGTATATATATTACTTGTGATACATTTTAAAATACAGAATAGTATTAAGATTATAATTTGGAATGTGAATGTAGGCGTTAATATCGACCAAATCTAATAAACATAAGATACTTTTATTTAAAAATTTTACGCAATTAGTTTGTATCTAAGATGTTTAATCTATTTTAAAAATATAAATATTTAAATGAAGAAAATATATTCATCAGACATTATTGTGTTTTAAGAATGAAAATAAAATAGTCAATAAAATATTACAAATAAAAAATTAAGAATTAACATTTTTTCTGAAAGTTGATAAGCATGTCATATATTGAAACTAATATGATTGTAAAGTCAGTTTCTGATTATCATGACCGTAGCTTTCGAGCAATGTAATAAGAATACACTTACCATATGTATCTGCTATTCTTATATTTTCAATTATTTATCAATGATGTAATACAATTTAATGTGGAAAATACTTTATCTCTTATTTACTAACGAAGCTACAGCGAGCAATGACAATAAATAGACGAGTAAATAATACGATGTGGTCATCAATGTATTCGAAACTCATATGACTTCACCTAAGATGATAATGTTTGTTCGCCAGTTAATCAAATCATTTTTTATTTTGTTCCTTTAAAACAGATTTGAAATATTACCAGCATACTTTAATTCTATGGATTTTTGTTCATTTGTTATTATTGGTATTAATTTAATTAATAATCAACGAGCGTAAATTTATTTGATGCTCATGTTTTTCGAGCTATTATTTTTAGATCCACAATAATCAATAGTATACTATCTTCCATTTATATCTGCAATATTAAAAAATAATATTTATTGAAACTTATAAAAGGAATTTTTGAGAAATATGACCTGCGATGCCCTAATTTTAGCTTAGAGGGCGAGTATGTGATTGCAGCTTACAATAAACAGATAAAAATAATAAACTTGGCTTGATTTTCAAAAGAATATAAATATTTATTATTAACTTCAAATATTAAATAAATTAAGTATTAATTCTTTTATGAATTACAAAGTATCATTTTTTGTGTCTCGACGAATAACACTTTGCAATACAACAGCAAGTCTGTAATTAAAAGCAAATAAGTATCTTTAACTCTCGATTCTCATTTGTCATTTGTTAAAAAGTGGTTTCACGATTCCTCCTTCTTTACTAGAATGTTTTCGTTATTATAATCGTGAGTGTATTGTAAAATTGAATTATCTAAGATGCGCCTGTACAATATGCAATGTTCAATAGCAATTCTCATCTGATCCATATAGGCATTTTAATCTGAAAGTTTGTCTAAAAGACTTGTAATCTATCAATAATTTATGTGACTTTCGAAGATTCCTGTACGCCCCTTACAGCACTGTTTTTCATTAACATCGAAAGTCAAGAGAAAGCGCTAATAATTACTTTTAATTGTCCCTTGGCTTGTCATCGTTTCCATTACCTACAGTTGATATTTATGCACACCTATCAAACAAATTTTTTTCCTGACCGAGAGATAATTTATGTCTAGGCTTTGTAAATTCTCCATAGCTTCAAGCCTCATAAGCGATTTCATAGCATCCAATATAAGCAGCGTAGCCTCAGGGGTACTGCATATAAACACTTCAATATAATTTGACCTTGTCCCCGTCACATTTAAACTCGAAATTTTTATTCTACACGGCTTATTCATACGCGCTTTATGTCCAATTATTGTTTAAATTATTTCCAACATAGCTATCACTTTTGAAAGTTACCCTTTACAATATTTTATATACATAATACCTACTTAAAAGTATTTTATGATTTTCATATATAATTGAATAATACTATAAACTTATGAAAATCTGTTAATAATTAAAAAGCTTTGAAGGAACATTCTATAAATTTTTTATATAATATTTATACATTATGTTCATTATTGAAATTGAATTATTACCAGATAATTTCATATTGGGGCAAACATTGAAATTGAGATTTCATAGATGAGAAAATAACATACATATTCATTTATAATAACAAATCAATCGTACTTCATTATCATTAAATTAATTTAATTCGTTTCGATATAATTATATTATTCACATGCATCTTATCTATAAATTTATTATACGATCTAAATTATATATTTTATGCTTACCTAAAGGTAACATTAAATACATACAATTAGTGTATTATTATTTGTAAATTTATAATAAGAACATGAATATATATTTATCTATATAAAATTTGGTACATCGTATTGGTGATTTCATATCATAACATATTTTATAATTTTTTTATTTTTAACCCTTTAGATGATAGTTTATATTTTCTAAAGTATGCCATCATATGCTTCTAATAAAGAAAAAACTAAAATTAATGTTTGGTTTATTTTCCAACATTAATTCAATATAATTCTTTTGAGACATAATGATTTACACAATACTTCAGTAAAGTATACGAGTTTTAGAGATATCAATATATGATAAATAATAAAATATAATAAATAATGAAAAAATTTCACACCATGAAAAAAGAATAATCCGCCGTTATATGTAAAAATTATGATAAAATTGATAGCCTTTACCCTCAACATAAAAAGTAGCTGTTTTATTTTATCTCTCTATATTTTCTTGATTAATACAATATTTACATTAAAATCATTAACTCTTTCCTTTTTGACATTTTAATTTTCTTATACTGATTGCTTTAAGAAATTATCTCCTCACTAAAATAATTACAACCTTCACCATAAACCAACATTGTTATACATTTTTTTTAAGTCTTTTTTTATAAGTCTTTTTATATTTTTTTATTTATATTTTTTAATTTAATTTTTTTTAATTATTTTATTTTTATTTTATATATATATATATATATATATATATAACAATAAAATAAAAATAATACAAAAAATATATATAAAAAATTAATTTAATTAAATATATTTAAATTTTATAAGTCTTCCTATTTATAACAAAAACTTCATCCACAAAATTTTTAAATAATAACTGAAGATCCGCTTTCGTATGTCACATACTGTTCGGGAATCGGAGCAATTTTCACGAATTTTAAATTGGGAAAAGTACAAGCTCCCGGGCGCTCATATGTGTAAACACGATTCACCGAATTACGACAATATTTCCGCATAGCAACGACGATGAAACTTCTAGAACCTGTCAAGGCTGTATCCTTCGATACTTCTAGAATATTCCAGAGCTTCGTTATCTGACGTCACTAAGATTTTCGGCATAGCAACAAGCATCAGTTTATCAAATAGTCGACTATAACTACATTGTATCAAGTCCTTCCGCACTTGAAGGTTTATCATTATTGTTCATGCGTGTGACAAGCTCTCTAATACTCCCTACTCCCCTTTGGGTATGGTCGATTTACATGACAACTACCACAGAGACTTAGTATTCTCTCCTGATAAGCACTACCCATTTTTCCTATGCTCACCTCATGAGCATGGTCGACTGCTCATGCTGATTTTTACAACATCAGCATAGACCCAATATTCAACATCCTTACCAATATCCATAACATCAACGACATCGCCACCATCACGAAGAAGCAACCTCACCACAGCAATAGAATTATTCCCTCTCTCTCACCTTAAGCAATCATAAAACTGCAATACTGTAATTATTAATAAACCAGAATAAACGATGTCTTAATTCAAGAATATACATTGTACATATTTTCAACCCTTTCACTTGTATTTTTTTTCCTACTAATCTCTATGGTAAGAGGCTAATTCATTGAACTATTGAATTAGCAGTCCGAGCCACAAAACAAGCATCAATTTTCAAAGACATACCTTTTCGACTTAATGTTCATCTACAGAAATTTGACTGTTATTGTCTGATCAACTATCGAGTGATTGACCTTATTTGCCTAGCGGCTTATTAAAAGCGAAATTCAACCACCTGGAAAAAAATAATATATTGAACGCTTTTCTAGAGCATTTACAAAATACACAGAAGAGATTAGATATGTGATAAATTGTTGATAGTATTTTGCTCTCAGACTTATATGTATTTATTTTAAGGGATTAGAACGAAAACGAATTCCCTCTTATTTTTGCATATTTAGGAATGGCATGAGTCTACATTTAGAATTGCCCACTAGCCCTCGAAAGTTCAGCGATCGCTATTACATATCTGCTTGCGTATCCTGTCAATTACTATTAATGATACAAATGTAATTCAGCTTTGAAGAAATTACAAGATTTCTTAGAATTGGAATGCGATAGTTGTAATTTACTTTCGTTGTAGTATCTATATTTATGTAGCTTCTATTTACAATTTATAAAAGCAATTGTAGTAGAATATTGGAGCGAATATTCAAGCTATTAAATTTGTAATTATTTAAATATATCAATATATCTAAATCAAACTATTTATAATCTAAAATCTATTAAATCTTTTAACTATATAAAACGGCTTCGCTTGCTAAGTATTATTTTTTTTATTTCTGAATTAAAAGTTTACAAATAATACACTGTCTTGGAATCGTACAAATTTCGAATATTAAGAATATGTCATTTTATTTTTTCCTTTTTTTATTTTGAATTATTCGTATTTTATTTAAAAATATTGTCAAACTAAATAGTTTCAGTATAAATACATGTATTTAAATGTGATAAATAAAAAACAATGCTATCATAAATTATAAAAAATTAAACCTATTGTTGTTAGGTTACCTTAACCTAGTGTTGAGTTAGGATTGCAAATATATACTAATAAAACATGATGAATTACATAATCAACTTTGTTTGTTGTACATTGATAGTAACAATCTTATTATAGATTCTTCAAAATTGTTGATAAATGAAGAATTTTTTAATATTGGTAAAATGATTAATAGAAAAGTTAGATTTAAATTAGTCTTACATAAATGTTTATATGAAAAAAGATATATATAATTATCATGAATTTGAAGCAGTGTGAAATTAACAAATATTATTTTGTTGCAAACAAAAATTAAGTATCATAGTATTTATTACATAATTGATCGATTAGAAATATAGGCAATGTACAAGAACAATTTATATTACTTTAATAATTGTTAACTTATGAAATTATTAAGTGAAAACGAGAAATTTTAAAACAAAGAAATATTCGTCTAAAAAGTTATTGAGACAAGAAATCATCGGTTAAATTTCTAATTATAAACAGAATAACCGTTTCGATTAAAAATTGAGAAATTTTTTATTGTATATATTATCTATTACTTAGCATTAGAATTGAATTGATTCTTATATGACATAAGACTAAGAGCTGTGTAAGAGCTGTGATGATAAATCTCATGGAAAGATAGTTTTGTATTTCTTCTTGATACGAACAAGAGTTTTTTTTATACTTTATTGTCTCGTATATCTTTATTATTTTCTTTTAACGGAATTTCAGGAAATTAACAATTTAATTTTTTTTACCTGAATAAACATATAGGGATCTATGTATAAAAACGATAGAACTTTGAAGTTTCAAGTTTTATTAATAATTCTATTTCTTATTAAACTGAACTAAAATTAATTATATCTAAAAATATATAGTATATATTTTATATAGTATATATTATATATATATATATATATATATATATATATATATATATATACATATAATCAGTTTCAGAATGTCATACATTGATATTATATTGATAAATTATATCCGTATTATTAAAGTTTTTTGTTGCAGAAATTAACTATAATTGATTAATCGCAATTTATAATTCATATTATGATTTTATAATTATTGTTAACATGTTCGATAATGCGTTAATAAGTTGTTTTGATATATTTATATGCTTTTCACAAAGAAATTAAAATAATATATAATTTTGAAATTAACGAATATTCAATAACTCTTAGTAGTTTTAATAGTTATAAATAGGTAAATAAAGTTTATTTATAAAAGAAATTATTTTTATAGTAACTGACAAAAAATAGTGATTTATTTATCTGTAGATACTTTTATTATAAAATAGTTATTTTTCTTATAAATTCCTTAGATTTTTCCTTAAAGCTGGTATTTAAGAAAAATAATTTATTTAAATCACAATGACAGACATATTTAAATCAAATATTAAAATAAAATATCACTTACGTAATGTACGTTACGTAATGTATGTTACGTAAGGTAGGCTATAGTAATGTAAGAGCGAATGCGAGGCCTTTATAGGACGACAGAAATTATTTTTCGAAGCCATCCAAAGAAAATTGGTCCGCTTTTAAATTTAGTAGAACCTGATTTCCCCTGCTCTTCTCATTTAAATATTCGGGCATATGCGCGAATATATTTTTTAAAACCTCTCTTCATACTCTATCGCACTCGTATTTATTTTTCTTCGGTCCCCTCATCCTTTTCATCTTGCTTATCTTTCTTGAAAAATATTTTGTGTGAACTTTCGTCAGACGTCTATCTTTTTTCTGCATCTACAGTTATTCTATTTGAATTCAAAAACTTATTATTTTTTTTGTATACCTCTTTACTTTTCTCATTCCTTTTTAGTTTTCCTTTTAGTTGTAGCCTTTATGTCCTCGATTTTTTTCACACATGCGTTCGAAAAATATCGCTACTAGTTACCATCATTACCTTGCCACACAACTGACTGCCCCATGAGCATTCTATCATTTTCAGGAGAATAGAAGATATAAAATCATAAATAATTTATTTTATGATTTTGTATATGCTCAATTTATCGCTATTCGATATCAGAGAAAAAATATGTGCATATTATTACTCTAACATTATAGATCCAGAAAAATTTAAGTTAGACTATAATGTTATTCGTGAGCACTTGCAGGGCATAATATTCTTATAAGAAACGAATAATATGTTAAGTTAATTTTATAATTATATGAAATGGACAGATTAAATGGATGTTTTATTAAGAAAGCATATATTAACATTGTTAAAGTATTCCTCGTGATATCGCCTTATTACAAATTTGAATTAGAACATTAGAGTACTGAAACATATTATGATGATGATTTTTATATTAAAATCGTAGATATATGTATACACGTAAGAAGTGAAGTAAGCTCATATTATGGACAAGTATATTAGATTTCGTACGTTAATAAATTAATCGAATTGGCATATTATAATTTTTTTAATGTGTCGTTGACCATCAACCTTTTCTAGGCGAGTCGTTATATCGATTATGCATACATTTTAAAAAAAGTTTTAAAAATTTTCAAAGATTAAACACTATTACCACCACATTGATATGATTTATCATTACACAAAGTGATAAATAAACATTAGTGAGTCTACATTTAGAAGCGTCCAAATGAGCCCTTAAACTTTTTTATAATGAAAGAGTTATGAGAGGACGAATATTGGACTATACCAAAATATATTTTATAAATTATGCGGTTACTTTTTTATATCGTGTTTTAAAAGATACACCGATCTAGAACGAGATGAAAATTTCATTTGACCCAGGTTGTAATGACGAGTAGGCGGTATTTAAGTTTAAGCATCTCGCTGAATTTGTATACGTTAGTTAATAAAAAGTTAATAATTATAAAAAGTATGTGCGGGCTAATAAATGGATCTGTGGACATGAAAAAAAAAATATATAAAAAAGAAATAACAATTGAAAATGTGCGGTTTTTACTGATTTCTAGTCGGCGGCATGAGTCGACCGTCGAAAGCAGTAACCCAGGTGAAGAAGGTGGCGCCACCCTCGGTCCCCAATGACTTCCGGCATTCGGGAGCGTCCTTCGGGTCAGCCGGTTACGCCAGCAGCGAGGATGACTGGTCGCATTGTCGAACAACGGAGGAGCAGGTGGAAGTCTGAACATGACCGGAGGGGGTAATCCTGGTGGACCCAACGGTGATGACGGCTCCTATGGAATGCCTGCGGGTAAAAGCCCCGGTCCCATTTTCACGCATCCAGGCTTCTCCTTCCCGCCAATGGTCGGCAAGTACGCCCATGCCGAGGATCAAGGTATGTAGTCACGATTGTAAGCACGACCCCCTTTTCATCTCCTCATCCTCCGATTTCATCTGGCCCCCACCCCTTTGATTAGCACAATAGCTTCTCGAATAGATGGTTAAAGATAGCAAGCGCTGAGACAAAGTGCAAACCCTTGCAAGAATTCCCAGTTCCCAGAATATTGCTCGAATGATCACTGCACGTTTGCATGAGAAAAGTCTGCTAAGTCAACTTCCTCTAGCGTAAGCAAATCTTGTTATATTTATTTTATTTTTACTCATTTGATGCTCGCTGCGTCTATTCAACTTATTCGTAAATATTTTAAATTAAAAAATTAGATCTATTTGTTAAATCTTTTAATGTTACGTGGCTTTCATTACAAATTACTAACACGAGTAGTGGTATATACAATCCTGATATGAGGTTATTTTTCAACCAACCAATGCACATTTTATCTTCTATCGTTTTGAAGCTATTTATATTCTATTTTAGAATCTTATTATCTGAAACTTATGTTATAAAAACTATTGTATTAAAAATAATGTCAAATCTGCACGTGCGCCCATATATATATATATATATATATTTTTTTTTTTTCAATCAAATCAAATATACAGGTATCGTGTAAGGGAAGCATAATTTACAAAATTCGATATTACAGGAATTTACTTTAAAGGTGTTTGATTAATCTAAACCTGTGTATTTAAATAGAATATAAAATTATTAAGAGCGAAATTATGCATTAGATAAGAAGTTTAAAGAATAATTAAATGCATTTTTGTACAATGCAGGATGGAAGACTTTCTCGTGAATTAAGAACAATGAAATTTAAGCCATTTTTCAGTACTGATAAATGACAGAAAAATATGAAAAATATAGGAGATAAATGGTCTAATTAAAAACGTTGCCATTTCATTGATTATTAATTATTTGGCTTACTAACATCGAAGATACAAGTTAAAATTCATATTACATTATTGTCCTGTATAATTCATACCATGATTTACCAACATCCTTTTGGCTTACTTTTGAAATCACAATTAAGTTTGCAAACTATTTAAGGGCATAATTTAAGGAACTTACTTTAAGAAATCACATTTCTCAAAGTTTCGGTAGCATTAGATCTAATACAAAATAAATAAAATATGTACTTAAATCTGGAAGTTCATCGTATAAATCAATATTTTCAATAAGCATACTAAATTCATTTCGTCGTACTAAACAACTTTCATCCAATACCTTAATTAGATTAGTAAAGTAGTTCTATATAATGATGTTTCAAGTTCTGCAAAATTGCAAAAATGCATTGTTGACGTAAAAATATTATAATACGATCTAAATATAACCGAAGGCACAAGTCTGTAAAAGATTATCATGAAATTAAATCTAAGTTAGGAGTATCTCTTGTGTCGTGAAACAAAATAAAAAGAGCTCGCTTGTCCAGGAATCGACATGACTCAGAGTCCAGGCAGGGATAGTCCCGGCAGTTCAGGCTCCGGCTCAGGTTCACGACACTCAACGGCTTCGTTGGACTCAGGACGCGCTTCGGGCTATCACTTGGGGCCACGCAGCGCAGGAGCCCTTACTTCCTCGCCGAGATGTTCGATCAGCTCGTTGGGCAGCCATCCAGACAGACCGAGCGACCTCGACGGTGTTCACGCCTGGTTGACCGAACTCCAATTCGACGAGTACTTTCCATTATTCGCCTCTGCCGGTTACGACCTCGCTACCATCACCCGCATGACCCCAGAAGATCTCACAGCTATTGGTAAGCTACAAGGATCTCACATTTTATTACACACTACACTCCTCAACCATGTGTTTAAATGTAATTTCATACTCTGTATAGTTTTACCCGTTTTCCGTGGCTCTTCAATAATTTTCACTTTTTTCTATTTACTTTATTATCTCTATTTTCATCACAAATAATTTACGTCGTTTATAGGTTTATAACGTGCTCTTAAAAATTCTTCGTTACTGTTGCTAATTCCAACTTTCTTAAGATTAGTCAGCTGTAATATATGATCGTTATATGCTTACCAAACACTTGACGATTAAGTCTGCACTAATCAATCAAATTGATCATCATACCTTATTGACTAACCAATTAGCAATTAAATTAAAAATATCATTAAGCCTCAAGCTAACGAGTTAAATAATTATCTTTGAACCTCATTTATTTATATAATTATTTACTAATAAATATACTACTACTATTATAGACTTTTTAAATGCATTAGTTTACATCTGTAAATTTGCTGACAAAAGTAGTAAATTCTTTGTATAATTGATAAATACGTATAAAATTTATAATGTTTTTTGTCAATCAAGTTTTTGAATGATATAATAAATATAAAATAAAAAAATCTATTATTTTACTAAGTGTAAAAACATGTAAAAATTTATTATTCACGCTTAGCGTAAAAAATCTATTATAAATAATATTTGGTACAAGATATTGTAAATAAAATTTATTGTAATTAAACTATTTTAATTAAATATTTATTAATATATATTAATATATTTAATATATATGTAAATTGAAATACAGTCATAACTGTATATTTAATATATCTGTATACAATATTTCTCAAATAATATCAATTTATCTATATTACTGGAAAGTTTACAGTTATTTTTCCTTTGATATCCCAATACTTTCTTTTTAATTATTCATATATCATCAACTTGTGGATATTTGCATTATGATAAATTCTCATAATGATTTAAATTTTTAAATGATTTTTAAAAAACTTTTGTTTTCATTAAGTATTTGCGCTAGTAAATATTCAATTTCTCCGTTGCAATTATATTCTTACAATAAAATATACAATATTATACAGTTTATTTTTATACATTTTAAAAAGAGAATTTTAATAGTGTCTGAACTATTATAACAATTTTAATCTTAAGTGTAGTTTTTTGTAACGTTAGATTTTTTATCAACATAAAATAAGAGGAATACTAGTTACTTTTAACTTTTTTTTAATTTGCATTAAAAACAAATTTATTAAAAAATCGGGTCAAGGGAATCCGTTGTCTTTTAACGAAGTATGAACTCGCGTAAATAATTTGACATGTAAGATTGGTTCGTCTATTTTTCGTGAAAATGAGAGTCTGTCAATCGCTGCACGCAGGTATAAAAAAGCCGAACCATAGAAAGCGACTAAAGACCGAGATCGACAACCTGAATGTGGGTGACGGGCTTCCGGAGCATGTGCCCGGTTCCCTCGAAGAGTGGCTTAGGCTGCTTAGGCTCGAGGAGTACCTTGGTGCCCTGCACCAGCAAGGCATGCGCTGTGTTGAAGACGTCACGATCCTTACTTGGGAGGATCTTGAGGATATTGGAATCGTGAGGCTAGGTCATCAAAAGAAACTGCTCCTTGCAATTAAGCGGGTCAAAGACATCAAAGCCGGCAAACGAATACAGCCTCTGGACCTAGCAAGACTTCCGCCCCATCCTGGACACACGCAGGTAAGTAATGACTACTCTTATTGCAGAAGCTCGAATACAATAAGATAAAAATTAAGTGCGTTTCCATAAATTTCATCGGTTTCTACAATAAACATTATTATAAAGGATTGATTTTGTAATACTTACATAAATAAGCAAAATTGTCAGTGCGAGTTTTATTGTAATAATTTGTCCATATTTATTTTTACAACAAGAACATGGATCTATTTTACATATTTTCATAATTTATAATTCCAATATTTCATAATTTCATAATTTATAATTCCAATATAAATGAATGGGATTAGTAAGTCAACAAATCGATTAATAGTTATGTAAGAGTGAATAATGAAGAGGTTGCTAAGTTTTACATGCATAATTGATATTTTGATAAGATATTTCTATACATAAATTTATTGATTATATATGTAGATATGCCAGTACACAAAAATATTTTTCTTTGTTTATAAACGGTATGCCCCGTTATTTATTATTACGTACATAGGTCTCCTATTAGTTTAAAAACGTAATACAACAGATCTATTAAAAATTACCTCATATTCGATCATGCACGACAATAAAAATTTATCTTCTCTGATAATTCATCGATGAACGATTTATATTATTAATATCGTTTAAAATATAATGAGGCATAGCTATGTGGCAATCGATTTATCGCGAAATCTAGTGATTCCTTGACATAGTTTCCGTGACATAAATATAAAGCAATAACTAATTCCGTAATTTTTTCAGGACGTGGTAATTCAGCGTGGTGGTCATGATTTACCGTCTCCCGACGAAGACTGCTCCTCGCCGATCCTCAGATCATTCCAGCGTCCGGTGGACAATATGAGTAGTGGGAACGGTGCATCTGTGGCAGGATGGCGCAGCATGTACGCGGCCCTGCCTGGAAGCCTTGACTACGCTACTGTCGGCCGAGGTGGTTCTATTTGTGGCAATAGCGGCAATAGCGGTGGCTATTCACGTGGCAAATCCTTAGAGAGTCTTGAAGATGTACCCTTGGGTTATCCACCCTCACCCGCACCCCAGTCCCATCAGCCTCAGATTCTCGACTGGCGGCCGCGCAGCTACGACGACGGTGACCTTACACCCACCAACGACCATACACTCGTTATCGAGAACATTGGTGGTGGAACCTTGCCGAGGCCACGACACTGCCTCGTACGACCTCGACCTATTGCCAAGGTAAGCAAAGACATCTCTGCAGTTCCCGAACTTCGATTCGCTCATGTTTTTATACGAAATTTATGTATGGGAGGAGGAGGAGCTATAAATACTCCAGAGAGCCCGGAAGTTTAGCTTGCCAATTACAGTTTTTGAAATTGCAATCTAACGAACAATGTTAAATGACCAACATTTTTTACGTCATTTCCATGCTTTTTGTCTTACCGTTACCATTTCTATTTCATTTCGAGTGCTTTCAACCAATAGTTATAATAGCAATATTATACAATACCATAATACGATTACTCATATTATATAAAAAATGTAATTTGTGTTTTGATGTGTAAAAACTATTTCACATTCGGCTCATTTTTACTTAAACATGTATCATTAGTACGTCAATTTTGTTAAAAAGACTATTGTTATTTGATCTACTGGATTTATTTAGGGGCCGTATTTCGCAATTGGTCATCTGCCTACAAAGAAAGTATAACATCTCAGAAACTCGCATTATCACTTTAGATGTATATATTTTTTAGATATATTCACAAGAGTAGACTTTCTTTTCTCAGATTCAGGCAACGTCCGGCCAGTTCAAATCGTTGCCTCGCGACTTCGATAACAAGTACCAGTTAACATATGGACTGGACAGCAGTCCGAGCCTCTTAAAGCGGCGGCCTCCCTCGCCACCACGGCGCCAGAGCTCCCGTGAACTTGGCTCTGCCTCCTCGGTGAGCAGTGTCTGTAGTGGTAACGGGGATATAGTCATCGACTGCAGCGGTCCTGTACCCACAACCACGTGCGAGGAACATCACCAGCGGCTCATGCAACAACACCACCACCATCATCTGCAGCACGTATTATCAGGGTCACCGGCGTCCCAAGCACCAAATGTTAGCCCGACGCCCTCACAGCTTGTTCGACCGCCATCCTCTATGTCGCGCAGTTGGGGCAGCGTGAGCGCTAACGTCAACGAGGAACACGAACCCATAGCCACTCTTGCCTTGCAGCATCGCAACGGCTCCGATGCTAGCTTTAAGGTGCAAATACCTACAGTCATCCTTCCCTTGAAGCACCAAACTTATTATATATTATTTTATTTTTGCATTTAACAAAATACACTATTCTTTTAAATCATTTGAACATACGTGCATTACTAGTTCCTGTATCATAGTTATATACAGTAGGGACAACGATACACATAAGTATACTATAACACTTTTTTTTTCTTATATCTCTTTCTCTTATCTTATCGTATTGATCAACAAAGATAACCGTGAATTTATGCAAATTTCAGTTGATTTTGAAGTATGAGAATATTGCTTAATACATATTTAGTTAGAATAATCACTTTTAAAACTCTCGAAGATTTCGAATACTATACGAATAATAAGATTACGAATAATGGTATACGGTAAATTATAAAACAATCAATCAGTATTTTAATTTAAAGATGTGCTAGATTTTAATTTATATATTTCATATAATATTCAATTACTTATTTCAGAACAAATTACAACTACCATTGGTATAATGCATAACAATTGAATAAAACTTGAATAATAGTAAAAACGTAATGATTTTATGGTGCAAAATTAATAATATAAGACGCATAAACAGCAACATAAATTGTTTTTTTATAAGTTCTTTTTTTATAAGTTCATTCGATTTTTGAAATTTCGAAAATACTGTAATCAATAACGGTGATAAACTGATATACTTATTTAAAACATATATCAATGACATTCAATCTTTTTTAAAATAACAAGTAGTCCATGATTTCCAACAATAGAAAGATAATTAAAATTTCCCAATCTAGGTACTATATTGTTTTTTAAAATAAAAATATAAATTTAATATAGACAAATGAGGTTTTAGTTTTATTGGAAGTAGAAATTAATATAAAATTTACTTACTATGTTTGATTGCTTGTATTTTTTATTTAATACGAAATACCAAAAAAAAAAAATGAAATAACATTTCAAGTATAAACATTCAAAATGTAGTAGGTGATAGTAATTTCAATCAGATCCGCAGAGTAAATTAGTCATTATGACGGTCGTATTATATAAGACGTAGGTCTGCTGCAGGAAAAGAGCAATGAGTACGGTAAAAATAATTCACATTCGTATTTTAACTAACGGAATTCATTTATGTTTCAGTCAAATTCCAGCACAGAGTCTGATTCACTGCCCTTTGCCAACGAGAATGCCGGAACGATAAAGCAGCGCGCAGCACGCGTGGCCCAAGAGTACGCCAACAGTCCCAACCACATGATGTCCCAGCATCAACACCAACACCAGCATCACTCGAGCAGCGAACCTGCAGACGTGCTGAACGACATCGGTAACATGTTGACTAATCTTACGAACGAGCTCGATGCAATGCTAGAGGAAGAAAAGCGCCAGGGCCTCAATCCATAATAACCATAGCACACATCGCTGCCGTTGTTACCGTAACCATCTCCGCCACCACTACCAACGCCGTTATTGCCATATAAAATAAAGGACGCAGACGTCCCAGCTATTTTAACACGCAGAATCGAAGACGATTTGCAGATTGTCAGTTTCCTATTGAGCGACTCTGCAAATTGACGATATTGTAGCTTGTTGCGTGAGAATTACTATATACTAACATAAACAATAATTAAGATTTGAAAGTGGCTCCGGACTACAATACTGTTGATTCTAATGATATTTATCTCATTTCTTATAATGAGTTTTCAAAGAAAAATTATTCAATGGCTCTTTAGACAGATTAGTACTATAGTTAGACAATTTTTAGCTACGTTATTATAAATTGTTTCTTAAATGAAAGCTGCATTATTTAATTTTCTTATGTCTTCAGTATGTGTGTATTATTTTATAAAAAGTTGACGTGTGCTTGATTTTTGTTGAAACAACTCATTATTTGTAAAAAAATTATAGAATACGTAATTGAATCGCAATAAAGATTGATCCCTATATGTTTTAATAATACATATATATTCTAATAAATATTAACTTATTTATGAATTTGATCAAGCTAATATGATTTGTTATATTTTTTAATTTGATTATAAATTTAGTATAAATGATCTTTCTTTTGTTTGCATGATTATTGCTATTAATGGTATTTATTAGATATTAACAATTTTTCAAAGGGCAAAATGAATATTTATTGGAATATTATCATAAGTATTCTATTTTGTATTTGATCTGTTGTGCATTTCACGAAGGCATAAAACGATTAATGCAATTAAATCTTGTATATTTTCAAACTAAAAGTTTATATTGTCATTAAAAAATTATACTTACAATTTAAGAGAGTTAGAGATTGGAATCTTATATTATCTATGCTTTTTGAAAATCATATTGTCTATTATAAGTAATTGCTGGATTTTAATATTATAAACTTCATTATTCAATTACCTACATATAACTTATATAATTTTTCAACTATATTTTATGGAGTTTAGAATGTACTGAATATTTGAGAGTATTTTTTCAATGATCATTTGTATCGAGCAAATATGATATTTTAATACGCCTTTATACAAGATAGTACATTCCAAAATGTATTTGATTTTCCTGCTTCCGTCCTTTTTGATCCATTGTCAGTTTATATTATAATATCATTTATGTTTTATCCATATTTATATTCCTATTTATGAAGCTCATCGATCTGTTTTAAATCAAATAATAAATTTTATAAGAAAACGAAATGTACTCGTAATAAAATTGTGGTCCGTAACCATTCTTAACATCTTTCCATGTCAATTTTTCTAAGCAACCTAGTTACACTTAACATAATGACAACAAAAAATAGAAGCCAAGTATTGAATGCCAATCATTTTTATATTTATTATAGTAGAAGAATGTAATCTTAATAAATGTATAAAAGAACTGCGTGTTTTAAATATACTCCTAAAATATAGTTTATTAAAAGTAAAACGAAACTTAATTAATTTTAAAAGAATTGATTTTTATGAATAATCAGCCTTGAAAATTTATTTAGAATAACTACTAATAATATTTTAAAACCCATACAGTAACTGTATATTTTCAAATTAACTTATTTTATATAAAATGAAAAAGCAAATCCTTTAAAACTTTAAAGTCTACATAACTTTTTCAGTATATTGTAAATAATGATAATGTTGATGGATTACATGATTCATTCTTAATTAATTGGATAAAACTGAGCTCCACTTTAGATGAGAAGCAACATTTAATATTGTAATTCTGCATAAATTATATAATGTTAGTATGATGGAGAATTTGTAAATATACTTTTTAAAATTTATTTAACAAAGTTGACGTCATATGTAATGACTAGAGTCGTCAGACTCTTAACAGCTCGTGAATTTTTTTATTAACTTTGATTACCGTAGAATCTTTACATCCTTTTACATAATTCAACGTAACGCATTAATAAATAATGAATATAAGAATCATTTTAAATTGTTTTATTGTAATAACAAAATTGATTATAATTTATATTTACTATTTTGAATTGGAGCGATTTCTTTAATGCTTATAAAAAGTATTGTCGAACAATAAATTTGAATATATCGGGATTACCAATTTACTTACATTTCACACATATGTAGGAGTTTGCACGTTTCCATGAGGATATTTCACATATTACATATTCGAAATTCATTCCCTTCTTCAATCTAAATTAAAGGAGCTACGTTATACAAAAATAAAAAATAGAAGTCGATGAAACTATTTCTCGGCGTTCCGTGTGCCTCGACGTAATTGCAAAAATGCGGGGCGCCTCAAAAAACGAATTATTACGTGCAAGTGCGAGAGGCAACTTAAAATTTAAGAGCGCAAAGAATAAAATAAAATAGATATTACAGAAGATTAACTTTAAGTCCGTTTAATCGATTAGATTGAACATAAAGTAAAAAAACTTTGTACCTGTCGTGTATCAGGCTACAGACTTATCTTGTTAACTATTGTAGGTGTATAGTTATATATAGTGTGTGTGTGTGCATGCGCGCGCTTGCGCGCGTATATGTATATTTAAAAAAATACCATTGGTGAACACTGATTTCGGGAGATCTCGATTTTCTAAACTTTTTGAGAATATAAATAAAAAGAAAAGTTAAAGAAAGGCAAGAAAATCAAATTTAAAATCATAAAAGCGAATAAGTAATTTTTACAATATACCTATATATATGATAGATATATTAAATTGCCTACTTTCATAATATGCAGCATTTATTGCGATATAATAAATAAAAATGATTAAATAGAATGAAAAATAAGAAATATAAATAAATAATACACGATTAACAAAAGCCGTGCCGAAATTATTTTGTAAGGCTATTACATAATCTCCATTTTTGTATGTAAAGCACAATGTGTAATCAACATTTTCATATAAATTAAATACAGAATTTATATGTACGTCACATTTTTTAAACTAATACTCGAAATCACTGTTTCCTACATGGTTCACAAAATATACATAAATAAATTTAAAAAAATAATAAATAAATATATATATATATATATATATATATATATATATATTATAATAGTTTTAATTTTTGTAAAAAGGTCTGCGACTGGAACGACTTTGCTTATACAGCGAAATTGTTTGGATGCTTACCTAGGAAGCCGCATTGTACGCCATCCCCATACTTCCTTTTCACGTTGGTTTTAAATTGCGAATTTATTGTACTAATATCTTTTTTTTCAACTTAATTGACATTACTATGCGATAAAATATATTGACGATGAGTAAAAAATCAAATGAAGCGACTTAATCTGAACCGTATTTCTTCTTTCATATTACGTATCTCTGCGACATATTTTTGTACATTTATATTCTGTTAAAGTGTCTTATTTTCTGTAGTTTAATTTAAATTGATAAAGAGCAAAGCATTCATCTCATTTCATATGATTTTTGTGCACGTAAAATCGGACTTATAAACAAAAGACATTTTAAAATAGAGACTCTCCTCTGCATTATGTATATAATCGAAATTTTTATTAATGTTTAGTTAATATATAATTAAGTACTTCTTAATTTTACTTTTGTATTGCGGGCAAAAAATGATAAAATCATGTAATCATTTAAAATAATATGATAAAATATACGTACAATAATAGTATTAACATAAAATGAATATTGTAAAACAACATATATTCAATGTTTGCCCGCTCTACAAGACTGATTAATGAATCACAATTAAAACACTACTACGTACCATCAATAATCGAAGATCTATTTCGATAAAATAATTATCTACTTTGTAAGAAATTAAATTATGCTAACTGTTACAATCAACCTACACTTATGAAAATCTTTAATTATATCAACTTATTTTAATTTTAAAATACACACGGAGTGTAAAATTGTTAATAATTAAAAAATGATTTTACTTTACAATTTAAATGAACTCATCATTTATAACAGATATGTTATTTATTATGTGAGTATAATACTAACTTTACAATAATAAAAAATTATATCAAAACATTAAAGAGTCTTTAATTACCTTATGAAATATTCTTTACATATCGAATATTAAGAATAATTATAAATAATAAATATGTCCACAATATTTTATGCGATTTGGTTGATGTTCCCAATAGATTATATATTTTTATTATAAATTACTTACTGGCATATTAAAAATCTTTTATTACATCGAATTATTAACAAAATTAAAATATTTAATGTTGTAAATTAATATTTTTAAATTGTAACTTGTATATGATCCGTTATTGTGTAATTGTTTAAGAGTCATGAAAATATCAATTTACTTAGATAATATATTAAATATCAATTTACTTAGAAATTATTAAGTAAATTCTGTGTAATAATGGTCACTAAATTTATGAGACTAATAGCAAAAATTTTTTAAAAGACTTTAGATAAATTCAAGAAAAGTATTTTGGAAAATACAATATATTTAAATTTCACATTTTAAATTGATTAAAGAGTTAACATTCTATTAATTATAATTCATAATAAATTCTCATAATGATTCTCGGTTGATTCCAAATTATTTTCAAGGATGATCATAGTTTAAAATATTTAATTTATTACAAATAAACATCATTAATATCAATTTGACATTTTCACAATTTTAAATGTGTGCATAACATTATGTGCTCAACTTAAATAATTGGTAATATAGTGTTTATTAGAATTTTTAATAATCCTATAATTATTAACCGTTTAGTATAGAAAACTAATTTATATCTTATTACGTATGTCGCATACAATGTTACTTTACCTCTTGAAGTGACTATACGTAGGACAACGAAAAAACATTGAATAATTCATTTGTCTCGCAATCATCATATAGCTTTTTGACGAGTTGAGTAAGCAGATTGTCATTGAAAAATTTATCTTCTATAATTCTAACGACCACACGATTAAATGAATATCAATAACATAGTGCAATTCTTATTTTTTTTCCCGATCGCGTATAGATGCAGGTGTGTTGATGGATAGCTATAGTACACTAATGCGCCTGCTATATATGAATATAGTTTTCACGATAGGAGCTAATTCTAAGAATTCATTATAAAGATTCACTTCTAAATTATCGAATTTGCTTAATTATTCAACGTACGTGAATATTCATCGATTTACATGTTAGATGCTAATAATACTACAACGACCGTGAACAAAAAATTCTTTACAGTGCTATCATACCTTTGAATCTTATAAACTTCAAGCAAATAAATATTGTATTAGCGTTTTTAAACTATGAATCGTCTAAGTTTAATGATTAATAAAAGAAACTTAATGTTACAAATAATTTCACAAGAAAATTTATGAAATGTTTAATTTCAGAAAAAATGTTTAAGAATTGATCTTAAATATTATTAATTAAGAAATATTCAGAAAAAATTTAAGAAAATATTAAACATTAGGGGGATAAATTATATTGCATGAGTATAATTTTAGTTAAAGAAATTATTAAGTGAATGTTATTATTTATTGAAATTATCTATAACCCACTACTTCAAATTTTAAAATAATTCGAAAAATATTTCTTTAACAATTTCATTAGCACGTTATTAAATTTTAAAATAATTAATCACTGGGAAATCAACTAATAAAGTGACGACTTTACCAATTTAATAATATTATTCATTATATGTATAATAACTTAAACAATAAATAATAAGGAAGATATATGCTATTAGTTAAAATGTATACAAGATCAAACCAAAACTAATTTTCTATTATATACAATGTAAATTAATGTAACAGGAAAAAGTTTCATCCCGACAATTCGCATAAATTATAAATATTGACATTTAAATAATTTTAATTATAAAAACTATTAATCATTTTTAAATAAATATAATACTTTCAATTCTAATTTTTTATTTAAAAATTATGTAAAAAACAGTCTTATGAATAAATGTACCTATGCAAATTAATTTGTACTTTTATTTATTTTTGTGTAATTTATTAAATATTAGGCGCTGATTAATAACTTATAATTGACAAATAAATAATGTTGTTTAATTATTATTATACGTATTATTAAATTAATTTATTGAAATTACTATCTTAATTAAAATTAATCATCCTATATTTTTAAAAAGAAAAAAAATATATAATTAATTTATTAAACTGTAAATTTAAATAAATTATTATACTAATTAGATTATTAATATTGAATAATAAATGCAAACAAATCATTAATGTATTTTTAAAAAATTGAAAATAGAATAGACAAAAGAAAAGATCGAAGACAAACTATTTTTATTTGAATATATATATTAAATCATCCTCATTTATTTCCGTATTGTATGAGCAAGATTTGAAAAAATATTTAAAGAACTTTACACTACATTCCTTATTGGATACACGACAAACTTAAAATTACTTTATATTATACTCTACAGAATTAACAAATTTGAATACTGTAGTATTTCTACTTCATAATTAAGTATTTAGATGCTTCTCTTGATAATAATGGATCTTTGTTAAATATATTGCGTCTGTTCAAAAAAGTATGTCACATGTAAATATCACATGCTCGTTGCTATATAGTGTCAATTTTTTTCTATTTAAGAATTTTTACTGTCTTACGATTCAGAAAATGTCACCGTGCTCTCAGCCATGGCATTCTTATTAAAATTATAAATTTTAATTTATTGTTAATTCTTTTATTCTCAAGATGGAATTACAATAAAAATAAAAAGTATCTAAATGATTATTTTATTTTAGCACGAATAATATTGCCAATCGAAGTTATACATATATATGCTTCAATTTTAATAACTATAAAATACAGTTTCTGCTCTTCACTATTTGAATTTTAATGTTTGGTAACTTTTCAAATAATTTTAATCAATTATAAAAAACTGCTCGTCTGAAATTCACCCTTTCGAAATATAAAAATACTTAGATGACGTTTGTGCTTTCATGTACCTTCATAAAATCGTCGCGATACAATAACTTTAGATAAAAGATATGCTTGAAGAAAAATGGATTAATTATTTTAAAAGCTACCTAATAAAAATAAACGCCTACACTAAACATATCGCATTTGTATACTTATGCAATATTCTTCTATTTTGCGAATAAGTGATTAATAGTATATCTAAAAAAATTTCATAAACAAATTAATCAAACATGTAATCTATGAAAATTCTTTGAATATTAAATTATTTTTAATATACAAGATATATAATAATGATATTATTTTTTATTATCAAATAAATATATTATAAAAAAATTAATTAGTTAAATTTTTTTTTTATTAGTGATTTTGAAAATATTAATATATACATACGAAGATTTAAAATATACTTATGACATTTTTAAATATATTTGAATATATTCATTATATTCGAAATACGATTTAGAATAACATGAAAAAAAGTTTTTATAAAGAAATATCACAAATACATAATAATCTAATACTTTTTTAGTAATTCAATTCTATTATTGTTTTAAATTTTGGTATTTTGTTTATTAAATCTATTTTTTTTATTTTTATTTTATTATTTTTTATATACTTGACTGATTTATTCTATGTTGTTCATTAGCTTGAAATTAATTTTTTACAAATTGCAGACCTATTATTTAATGTCTTGTAATTAATTTCATTATTAATTTTTAATTATTTTAATATATATAAATAGATAATATATCAAATTACAAAATCTTGCTAATATTACAAGATCATATTCTTAAAATCCTTAAATTAATTAGTTTATTCTATTTTTATTTCATTGGAATTATTCGTTCTCGTATATAAGATCTGATACATTTTTAAATATATAATTTGGGTAATAGCAAAAGAAAATAAAAATTACCATAAAAACCACAAAATACCAATAAAAATCTATTTAAATTTTAAATTAGTAGTTAAAATAAAAATTGTACTTATTTGCTTTGAACTGTGCTTTGAAGAAAGTTCTATTGAGATTTGAAAAATTTTAATAATATAAAATGAATTTACGTAGAAAAATTATCCTAACATTACAAATAAATCCAATAACATTTAAATAATATCTTATAATAATAAATAATTCAAAATCATTACTAATAAAATATATTAACTCCATAGAATTTTATACAGAAAAATATTAGTATAATATTGATTAAAAAATAAATTCATATCAGAATAAATGTATTGCTTGCCATTTATTAATATTTGATAAAATTAAATGAATGAAATTGAGAGCAATAGATTAGAAAATATATGTACATATAACTGATTCATATGATGATAAGGGCTTTGTTAGAAAATCGTATTCACTTTGAGCATGTCCTTTATAACTTATTCTTCTTATCTGTTGAATAGTTACAGCATTGTCAAAATTAATAGAATTGAAATAATCTTTTAATCGAAAGAGTACATGCTATTTTTGTACTTGAAAAAATTAATTTCATATACATAGATAGATTAGATAGATAGATAGATTGATAGATATACATCTTTTACTTTCAGAAATTTTTGTAAGTTGATGAAATATTTTACAAGTATTTTTGTTTGTTATAAGATATCAATTGTAAACGAAAATAAATATAATAAAAATAAGAATTAAAACACTTTATTTTCTTTGTTGTTCGATATTAACAAACTAAAAATATCTTTATGTTTCATTTTATTATTATAAATTTCCTGTATTAAATAATCTTTATAAATATAATGATATTAATAATAAATTTTTTTTAATTGCCGTTTAAAATGAAAATTACTCATACAGAATTCAGTTATGTTCAATATCAATTAAAATATTTTAGTGAAATAGTCATAATATTTATGAAATATACATATATATTCATGATTAATAAATAATTTAAGAGTCCTCTTAAAAAATTTAAATATAAATGAAATTTAATTAATATAAACAGGAAACTATTATCAGAATTTTTCGATTGCTTTATGATTAGTTAAACTTTGATATTATATAGAATCATATAATATTTGTAATAAATATTGGTCAAAACATATTTTATAGATTATCCAATAATTACTTAATATTACATTATATTTTATATATTACTCACATGTTTAAAAAAATTAATTCGAAATAATTAGTTAATTATATATTATGTTATTCATTTTTATTTTAGAAGCTTTAACATATTAAATAATTAATCAATTTCTAAGTTTTATAATAATTTATGGACGCTTATGGGCACTTATAGGCACACATAATATAATAATTTAAAATTATGGGCTTTATACATGCAATGTTTGAAAATATTCTATATTCTCGGAATAATGTTTATTTAGATTTTCTGATGTATAGACTTATTTTCTAGAATTTTCTTTAAAATGCTTGGATAAATTATATATTCTATTAGTTGAAAAATTATACATTTTTATTTTTTGCATTGAGTCAAATATTTTTCAAATATTCAAATAAAAGTTTTTATTTTAAAATGTTAAATATATTATTTTGTTTGAGATTGCGAGAACATTTTTCTTGCTATAAAATGCCCATTGTCGTTGGAGGCTCGAGGTCAGTATATCTGGAAAACATTCGTGAATAGTTATTTTATTTATTCTCGCATTTCAAACGCTCATGGTTTTTCGTTGCGGTTAAACGATCTTGTTGTTTACTGCCAAGAAAGCGGCGATGCTGTAAGAGTAACAGATGTACGTAAACTATCAAGTATAACAATATATCCAAAATATTCATTGCAACCTAAAACCCTGACATGCGACAACGGGCAATCTTAGGCACGTGCGCACATCGAGCTACGATACACACTCTCGCACGAGCTAAGCAACGACGCTTAACCAAAAACCCCCTACGTCGCTAAGTCCAAGAGAGGGGCAAGCCTACCCCTTGTAAGTCCTGCTGCCGAAGACACTTTTTCGGTGTTATATCGCAAAGTGAAACCCACTGTCAGTAATGTATTTAAGAGAGACAACTTCGAGATTAATCACTCTCGATAAAGTACTTATTCAAATAAGAAGTGGAAGTCCCTTTTAACGTAGTTCAAAACAACTGTCGTTACAAGTCCTAAAGGAAAGATGTAGAAAATCCCCTTGTCAGAGTCCGAAGACAAGTGCCCAGTGGAAGTCCTCATCAAGAAGGAAAGTCCCTCTACTGAGTCTACTATTAGTCTTCGTAAGTTATTGAGGCCCTCTAGGAGAGACAGTGCGGAATAATACCACTCGTCGCCAAGTTCACGCCAGCTGATGCGAGTTTGCCGGCCTACCCTCACCTTAGCTCAAATCTGACGCTTATAAATCTACTCAGCGCGCCATTAAACGCTCATAGCAGACGCAACACGTAGCAGCTTTCTTCACGAGGTAAGAGCCTTACAAACTCTTACTTCCCAAGGAACAAATATTACAGTACCCAATACCAGGACTAAGGTACGCTTGCTACGACCCGGGTATATTCTCAACTAACAACAGTTGCGTATGTCGCGCTTCATTATAAACCATAACCTCAACTACGCATGGGCTCTCACGAACAGCGCGAGTGTCGACGAATCAAACTTCGCGCCATTTTACGCTCATATTCGAATCATCACGCTGCATTAGATGAATGTACGTTTGCCACAGCAAACGCAATAATCCACCAAGAGTTCAATAATTGATAATAGTAATACTAGTCAACGTTCTGTAATCGGACAATAACAGAATAAACAGCATATACAACAAATATATTTACATTGAATTATTATAATATCCCTTCCACTTTGACCTTACATCACGATCACACAACATCCCGTGGTCTCTGAGTTGTCAACGGCATCAATTTGTATCCCTCGAACCGATCTTGGTAAAACAAGCCGGAACGGCGAGTACATTTTGTACATTTTTGATCCTTCAAGCTGGATAGCCAGAGAGAACGGCTCATCAGACGTTTCTTGTCCTCTGAGCTGAATAAGTGGAAGTTGTTATATAAATCAGTATTTATACAGAAAGAACTGTTTTAAAGGAAGACTTAATAATTACAGTAAAATATCAAAAGAATACTCTTGAATCTCTAGGATACAGCAAGTACTCATCAATAACCTTTATTTTCTAACGTTATATTATTACAGGAAAAAATGTCAGACCAAGATAAAAGTTAATCCAAGGAAACAAATGTTAACATATTCATCACTCAATATAAAGAACCACGTGTAACTAGCAGTAGTGTTACAGACAGACATCCATCAGAGTTCAACGTTAAGACCAGAGCTCAAAGCTTTCGAATAGATTCATTAAAGGATTTAGCATGATGTGTCCCTGCAACTCATTCCAACACATCATTAGAGGAAACAATGGGTCTAAATGGAATACTAGATGAACTACACAAAAGATTTGTTCAGGAACAAATCTATCTTGAGTTTACATGGTTGATAACAATGGATTCACATGAGTATTTTGTAAATAATGTCCAACAAGAAGAATTCAATCTATATGTAGATGTAAGTTCAAATTTAAACAACTTGATATCCAAGCTGAAAGAAGCAAAGGAATCAACACAGTGCGAAAGGTCACCCGGAATTAAAACAGAAATGGACATGAGCTGCTTACCAGATATCCCCATTTCCAAATTCACAGGTGGCTACTAAGAATGGCTGATGTTCCAGGACTTATTTGCCTCAACAGTTACTAACAACAAGAAACATAGCGATGTATAAAAACTTTATTATCTAAGAAGATCACTGATGGGTGAGCCTGCCAAGACTACATCACGCTTTCGATTAGAAAACGATTCATTCCACCTGTCATGGCAAGCCCTGTCAGAAAAGATTGAAGACCCATATCAGTGAATTCTACTCTGACTTTTCTCCATTAAAAGATGATGCATGCGACTTGGAAGATGCTCGCAGTGACTGTAGCGACATGCTAAAGAAGCTACGACAACTCCAAATCGATACTGATCCATGAGATTTACTCAGTATACTAGGGGCCAATAGGAGAGTTCAATAGGTGATACATCCAAGTATCCCACATTCAAACAACTCAATTCCTTCTTAAAGACCAGAATACAAGACTTGGAACACAGTATGCCATCACCAACTAGTAGTCGACTACAGAATCTCAAAACCATAAAAAGGAAGCCAGTATAAAGCCCTATCAGTCTACCATACAGGCTGAAGAATCTAGCCCACCAAAAGTTTCAGACCGCACCACAACATGCATGTGCTGTCAAGGTAATCACGCACTGCCATCATGCAAAAAATTCATCGGTTACAAAAAGAAAGGCCTTTGTAACCGAGAACAAGCTATGTATCAACTGCCTGCGCCATCATCCAAGGAATTGGTGCAATGGCAACAACATACTTATTACCATATATTATAATTAATCGTGTATTATTAATTATATTGTATTATTAAAGGTGTTTTTAGTAAAGGTGTTTTTCACATATAAAACAATGTAAATATAGTTTATAATATATAATCACATACTGTAATACAATATAAATAGATGAAATATATCATTATTAAATTATTCAAGTTTACATTTAAATTAATTTTTGTAACAATTGTTTTTGTAAACAGTTAAATAATTTCTGATTAATAACTTTTAAAAATGTAAATCAATCTTCCTAAATGATAAATAATGTAAATAAATATAAAATTTATTTATCATAAAACTGAAATATGATAATGCATTTATTTATTATGTGTAAATTCATATATATATACATATATATTATAAGAACATTATTTTGCATAGTTGAGTAGATTTGTTTCGCTTATCTATTTATAATTTTAAATCAAATTGTTATTGAATTTATAAAAAAAATAATTCATTTATATATTAAGAGTTATAGAATCAACTTTATAAATATATACATATATAAATAAGCACTTGTGTAATACAAAAAAATGATGTTTACTACGATTTTGATGTATTATTATTTTCATAATGATTATTATAAATTTAATTTTCATTTATACCAAAATATGTGTAATAATAAATATTTTTAGTAAATATGAGTGGTGTGAATAAATACATTTAATAATAATAATATAATAATACAAATACTAGTATTAATGAATCTCTTTGTCATAAAAAATATACAAAAATATTTTTAAGAGATGATGAGGAAGTAGCCCACTTAGGAAATGACATCGTCTATATTTCTATTATGTTCATGTAAATCGTATTTATTAATACTTTATTAATAAAACATGTTTTATTTGTACATGTAATTTAACATGTTTTTTCAAAATAGGTGTTTTTATAATTCATTATTGTAATCATCTTTTTATTGTAACTATCGTTCTTAGAAAGAAAATGTACATATTTTGAAAATCATATTTATGTTATTATTGCAATATTAGTTTAGTTAAAAAAATAGAGTTTGGAATGTAATGTTTTATAATGCTATAATTTTTCTAAATTATTTTTATAATTTGGACTTGTTTACATATAGATTTATGAGAATAACATATTTAATTGTGTCGATTATAATTTTACTCAAAATGAACAACTAAATTTCATATAATTTAATGTCTTCTGTATTGTGTAAAAACGTTTCAATTTATTTATTGAAATTTATTTATTATGGTTTTAAGAACAATAATCTCAAGTATGGCTTTTTTGAGTAACGTATATAACATTGCAAACGCGAATGAAAATCTTATTAACAACGTGCAATAAAAATAGCAGAGATGTTACAAATTCACTGAAATTGAAACTGAGAAAAACATAGGATGCGTTTTACATTATAGATATTTTAGTTTCATTTATTGTTACTTCTACTTGTGTTTTGTAAATAATCATGTTATATTGATGTTATATAATATTATGTTATATTTTCTTTACGTCGTTAAAATTACAAACATAGATAGTCTATGAAAAATATTCGATATTAATAGAAATAATTTAAAAATCAGTGATTTAAAATATTGTTGTAATTATGTTTATTTTCTCTTAATACACTTGTATTGCTTTAACATTTTCAAATATATTGATTTTTCCATACTTATTTCTATTTTCAATTAAGTTTTTTATAGTTAAAAAATTAGAATTAAAAAAAATAACTTTCAAATAATCATATTACCAAGCATTGATTCCAACAATTTATATAACTGTTTTATTTATTAATTGACCGAATCTTACAATATCAATTTTTAAGAAAAAAATTTTAATTATTTTGAAATTTTTATAACTATTAGTGTATAAATTAATATCACTGAAAGTTTGCATAAATAAACGGAATTATTTTTTTTTACTTTGTACTGGGATAGTTTTTTTTTTAAGAACCTATGCTTCAATAAAAATATTAAAGATAATCAAAAATTAAATTGAAAAAACTATCTAAATTAATTATTCAAATTACAATTATTGAATTATTCTTATAATTTTTGTTTTTCTGTGAATATTTTTTTTGTATGGACAATAAACTATAGAATATTTTACTTATATTTAATTCCGTCACACTTTATTAATTATTATACTTGGAAAATATAATTATTTTAAAACATTATCTTAAATTTTCTTGTACTTCATTATTACACATACAAATTATTATCAATTTAGTCGCTTTTTACTTATTGTTAAGAAAGATAAATAAATTTTTACGTTCTATTTAGTTTAAAACTTATTTTAAATATTCAATATTTTAGTAAAACATTATTTATTCATTTATAATTTAATTATTTTGATGCGTAATTAAATTACTATGATTTTTTAAACAATATTAAAAACAAGTGAATAACAACTTGCATTGTTAAAATTGCGTTATATTTGGAATATATGATTTGAATTGAATCTAAATAATACTGTTGATAGATACTATATCAGAATTGTTGTTAAATATCGGGAAGTATTGATTTTTCAAAACATAAGTATCAATGAATTATACAAAATATTTTATTAATCCATCCCAAATATTATTTGCATAGTTTATAAATATCACTTTATATAAATTTCATAAGATAAATATAATTATAGTATAAATTATAGTAAGATATAACTTAAAAACCATTGTTTGTTGTATCTACATATTAAGTTGTTTTAATTTATATTTGTTAAGATGAGAAGAATAATAAAAAATAGTTAACATAAATGACAATATAAAAATATCAATTTTCACATTTAAATAATAATAATAGTCGTATTTCTGCATGTATTTTATTTAGGAACAGTACTTATTTCACTAATAGTGTACTAGAATTAAATAAAAAATTTAATTTAATTTATTGCATTGTGAGAAGTAATTATATAATGCAAACAGGATACAGGATTACAAAATTCAATACAGCACTCAGAAGTACTCATATAACATTCAAACGGTTGAAAAGACAATTCATTCAATTTCAATGCGATTGTTCCCATTTCTCCGCATCCTCAATGAGCGCTTTTTAAAATACAAGAATGCTATGACATCTTCCGGGATCTCCTTAGAGTAACGGAAAGCACGATTAGCCAAGTCTAAGGACGAAAATGTAATTATTAAAACGAGAGGAAGGAAATTGCGCTTTAAGTTGGAATTCGACAACTAAGTGTGTCAACTATCTCTCAGTCTTTGCGAACTGGATTGGAGAAAATTATCTAAGAATAATCACATGGTTACTGATTGTCAAAATGTTAAAGAAAATTGCTACTGTAATCGATTGATTTTTATCGCTGCGTTCAATTTTTATTGTAGATTCGATTTTCATCGTGCTTAAAAAATTGCTGCGAAGGACACTAATTAAATGTTCCATTAATATATTACAAAATCTCTACTGAAAAATATCATCCAGCATATTATTACTAAACAATATTATTAATATCACACCTCGTTTACAAAAAAAATTTCTTTTGACGATTCATTAATTTTGATGAAGAATGTGAACTTTTAAAAATCATACGAACTTTCTTATAAATATTGAGTTTAATATTGTTTTTGTAGTGCCCCAAAATTTCCTAATCATATTTGCTTTCTACAAGCAAATTACATATTTTTCTTTAAAATAAATAGTAAGCGAGGCTCAAACGAAAAGATTATATCATTAAACTGTAAGTTTATTTATTTTTATTTATTGTTAACATTACATAATAACTATTAAAATAAAATCATCTAACAGTTTAAAGTAGAAAAGAAATTATTTTCTTCATAATAATTAATATAAATAAATATTATATCTAATTGCATAATGAAAAATCGTAATAGAATAGTTTGTATTTCATATTTCTTATTAAGAATGATGAAATTAGGTTTTTTAATTATTAATCCTAATAAGATACAACGAATGATGATTTTTTAAAACCATTTTTATTTCTTTATTTATTAAAAAAAAATTAAACTGCGTCATACAAAAGCAATCAATGCAATAAATTTCAATATATTTTATTATGTACAAATTGATGGGATTCTATTTTCATTATTTTTTTATAATTTTCTTCTTACAAATTCAAATTAATACAAAGTAAATATGAATAAATATAATTATTTTTTGGGGATCTTCAACTTTTTAAACTAGAAACCTTTGTTAAAATGTAAAATTGTAGATATCTATTGTTATAAAAATTACATATGTACTTTCTTATAGATATAATCAATAGAATTAAAGTAATCGTGATATTAGATCTCCCGAAATTCCGAAAGTAACTATAATATTTTAAAGATTATGAATTTAATATTATGAGTTATACTATTATTATATAATTTTTCAGTATATACATGATTCTGAATTACAATTATTTAGTAATTAATTGTTGCATTTCTTGTAAGTTACTTTGTCAAATTTAGCTCATAGTGGTAAAATGAATTCTTACGCATAAGAGGTTTCATAGAGTTCATAATGCGGAAGAAAATTGGAAATTTGTTTTCAGAGCTCTTAAGCTTTTCAAACAAGACAAGGAAGGCATAATAAATTGTCAAATGTTAATAAGACGTTACGATGTTTCTGACATTGTCATTAGATTTGTGGAGTAATGAAAGACGATAAAAGCAAAATAAAGTGACGAATGGTTTTAAAGCGAGAATGTTGCTCGTCTTGTGCATATATATCCTGTGAAAGTTAACCGCCAAGTGCAGATTAGAAAATGGCGATGGTGGAGGCGTATCGAATAATCGTTTGTACGAAAGAACAGTAATTGAAGCTGTTTAATCCGATAGAAATAAATGGAGAGTTAAAAGTAGCTTCCTCGGCTGATCACATGCAAGTCAACCCAGTCTCTATCATGGAGGTGATTTGATCGAAAGTATACAACACCCACCGATCCGATCTTTGACTACTATATGAATGGTTGTTCTCTCTTGAATGACCATTTCTGTACCCTACGTCACGCGATAACACTTTTCTCGATAATGCCAGGTGGGGATGAATCGACCTCGTCACCACGCGCACGCTGGCTAACGGCGTCACGGCCGACCTCCTGGGGTCGGCGAAGGAATCAATGAGGCGATTTGAAATGGCCGAAGGCCGCCTCCACCCGCCGTGACGCAAGCCCCGAAAAGAGTCGTAATCACCGCCGCCGCCACTATCGCTGCCACCGCAACGGAGGCTCGATGCTCGTTAACCGTTAGAGAACGCGCCGCCGACGTTCGAGGAGGGGCCGCGTGCGCATGCGTTCAGATTCTCCCGTCACTCGGCACTCGGTCCTCGAATGGCTGCCGCGATTCTCGACAGCTTTCAATGTTCCCAGTTGACCGACGACGTCGCGCTTCGTTCGATTCTTGGTTCGATGGTGTTTGTGATAGAGATTCAACTTGTGCTTGCTACCCTTCGCCAGTGAGCACACGAGCGCGCGCATGTGTTTTACCAAGGTGTAAGTGTGTGCGGGCACTGAGGAGCGTCCCGTCGCGTTGCGTCAATAAAGGTGAACGGAATAGACAAGTCCAAGGGATCGCCAATCAGGACCCTTTGGGTCCGCTCTGCCAGGCAACCCAAAGCATCCAGTCGTTCAAGAGTAAGTACTCGGAGAGTGCGGTAGCTCCGAGCCGCATATCCGATTGCCCTACACCTGGCACCTTACCCTAGCCCCTTCATCCGCCACCACCACCACCACCAGCACTACCACCACCACCACCACCACCACTACCACCACCATCACCACCACCACCACCACCACCACCATCACCACCACCACCACCACCATCACCACCACCACCATCACCACCATCACCACCATCACCACCACTACCGTTGTAATCTCCTGTTCTCGAGTGTTGTCTGTCTAACTAGATGGGCCGAGGTGGCTGCCGAGGTTAAGACTGTAAATATATCTTTTCTCTTTGTCAGTTATATAGATTCCTTCGATTCTTTTCTATTTGCGTATACCGTACACCATAAGAATTTGTCTTAATACTTATTTACTTGTACATAATAATAAATTTGTATAAAACTTAAACCTTTTAATCGGATAAAATTGTACTGGCTATACAGTTTTATTAAAATATTGTATCTTTCCGTGAATAACATTTCACCACTAAGAATTTACAACTAAATGATCAAACAATCAAACAGTCTTGTGAATTTTTACTCGTTTCGTTATACACCGTTAATTGTAAAAATTACATCATTTCATCACTGTATATGCAATCGCCTGTTACTACTTCCAATTAATAATATCTGCATACAATATCACATTTGTATTGTGCCCTTGTGACGATTTTCATAAACAACAGCCTTTCCTTCTCAATTTGTAATCGACAATTACAGAAAAACGAAAGACATTTTTATTCATTAATAATATAGTACTATAAGTACTCGCGAAGAGTGGTAGTTTATTTTACTAATAAGACTTAAGATTAAAATTAAACTATATTCGATGTTAGTTTGGAAAACAATTTCTTAAATAGTATTTGTAAATCGTTTAAATAAATTTTAAGTGAAAACGACTATCCGTATGTTACAACCTTGTAATATCTCTTGACTTTTTTATTTAATTTTTTATATAACTCACAATTGAGAAGAGCTAGCGATAAATTAATAAAACTTAACCTAGTATTTTGATGGAAAACTAATGTAATAATTACTCCATTTACCTAAAATTAATATTTTTAAGTAGAAAAGTGTAAATAAAATGAATGTTCATAATCAATTGTTATTTGTCGCTTTAAGTGTTATTCTTGTAGCTTTGCGTTAAAAAAATTTTGCCAAAATATTCTCACAATCCTAGTTTGCACAAGTAGGTTATTGATAGTGCATGTTCTCGAAATTTTATTTGCAGCCTTAGATTACGTGACAATAAATATTACCAAATTATTTTGTCTTAATAAGTTTACTGAATTGTCATCTGGTACCGTTAATAACGAAATTTTCATACGTTATATTAACGCGATGCACAAAATCGAGACGGTTAAGTTATTATTGTAATAAACATGATTTATGAAACAAAGCGATGATGTAGAAAAGTAAACTGTACCATACTCAAAACATGAACAATTTAGTATATACTTATTAGTATAATTAAAAATATTATATTTAAATTTGATGAATAGGTAATGAAAATAAAATAATTTACAGTGCAAGTGTAATTTTGGCAATATAATGGAATTATAAATGCATTAATAAATCCAGAACAGTTTCACAGCTACCGCAAAAGGAAACCAACTATGAAATACATTTCATGGAAATTGAACATTATGTTTGAGTAAAAATATAAATTATACGAATGGATGCGCGATGTGAGCAATGGGGACTAGCAAACTAAATAAGGACACGATGATCTGGGTTTCTGATTAGTCCTACGAAGGCCTCGCACTAATGAGCCGATGAAAATTCGCCTGTACCAATTAAGATAGAGGCAAAATGGAGGTACAAGTATGGTAGTACCTACTTTAGCGAAAAATTTTTAACAAACTTTTACGGAGGAGTAATCGGACAAGTATCGGCTTAAGATAATAATTTCACCGATGGAGCCCGAATATCGCATTAATTCACGCGGTTTTTACTCGTACGCTCGATGGTGTTATAACTTTGTTTTTGCCACGAATGTCGGCGTGAGAGAGAGACTCGCGGTCGTCGAGGCCACTGCTCTCCCCTCCCCGTTCCCTTTCCCAGCCTTTCCTACTCCATTCTCTTTCTCCCTGGCTGCGGAGGTATTTGTTATACGTACGAATGAAATGCTGGCAGTGGAGACTGCGAGTGAAAGTCGACCGGGCGCTTTTCGTTAGCTGATCAGACGAGAAAAGGAAAAAGAGCGGACCTATTTACCGTTTACTTTTTCGTCTCTCTGTCGTTGAAAATGCATGATGAATCAAAGGAAAAAGCAGCAAGTCAACACTTTTGAACGGCCAAGCGTATTCAGAGCTTTTGTTCCGCACGTCCAGCTGAAATCCGAAATCATTTTCTAAAGCGTCTTGTACCCCCTGGATTTATTTGGTCTACGGTTGCTACAATTAACCATGTTAATGAAGATGTTGTATTGCTTAGCCGATCTAAGCAATCACACACGAGTCAGATTTTTTTCAGCAATACACGTTTTCTTGCTGTATTAAAGTCGCGCGATCACTTTGGCCCCCCGTCGACACTCGTCCTGATTCGACCTGCTTTCCCGTTGCGCGCTCCTTTTTCTTTTCTGCTTTGTAAAACTGGGGTATAATGAGGTATTACAAGCAAGCCTTCGAGAAAATGACTAGATCGTTGTTATCTTCTATTTATTATTATCTTCTATTTCGTGGTAAGCCTACCAATTACGATACCGTCAGTAATTTTTCGATTTCGTGGTAAGCCTACCAATTACGATACCGTCAGTAATTTTTATGTATTAAGTTCTGATTTTTGAGCCACAATAATGGATTACTTTGCTTCATTATATACCATTATAGATATGGTAATAAGTTTTGTCATTGTTTAAGAAAAATTAATCTTGTTCGCAATATAACTTATAATTAAAACACAGTAAAGTTGCAAGCGAATATGAAAAATAAATTATATTAATTTAATAAATCTAATATTATTAATATATCAAAATAATATGTCTAGTAAATATGGCCACCAATTTTTACATTGATTAATTGTACATTCGTAACTAGCTAATCTCGTCCCATTTTTCACCTGCTGTATTTCGTAACATGCTTAGAACCTAAAATTATTATGTTAATGTAGTAGTGGTAAGTGGTATTAATAGCAGTACAATTCTACCTTTTAATTTCAATTGATATCCAAGAATCATACATTTAGTTATTAAAATGAAATAAAATGTTCAGCTTGTACATCATATACATCGGTACACATCGATACACATTATACACATATTACATTGAGTACTCTCATTTTTTTTTTATTTATTCAATTAGTCCGAAAAATAATGCAAAAGTGACGTGCCATCAAATTGTGAGAATTCTGCTCAAAGTTGGTTCACAAATTACTTAATCTAAAAAGATAAAATATAAATTACATATATATACACAAACATGCTTTTACGAATTATTGCTTAACATAATCATTTTGGTTTAAATAACTTTGCTATTAAATACAACTGCAGTTAAATATTGAACAATACATACATTTATAGAATATATAACAAGATATACAATATATACAAATTGAAACAAATATGATAAATAACATTTTTTATTATAAGTTAAACTACAAAACAAAGAAAAAATTAAAATTATATTAATTAGAATTCAAATATTAATATATCAACTTTATTACATTAAAGCAAATATTTTTTATAAATGAAAAGCACATAAGTTATATTTTTTTCATGTTTCGATAACATTTCGTTGTATTCATAAATAACGAATCAGCTGAATGGCTATTATCGGTGTTATAAGTTATAATTGGTATTATCAGATATAATTAATTGCTTATATCTCATAATTTGATAGCTAATCTACTTCACTAAACTACTTAGCTATCTTCTACTCCATACCTATGTTTAAACGAATTTTCAAGAAATTGTCGATATCTTTTGATTGTTTTAATTGAAAGCACTATTTATGAATAATAGATACAATAAATCAACTTTTTAAATTATTTTAAATGAACAAATTTTTGTAATAGAAATTGTCAGCAATAAGCAAGCAATGATATTTATCAAGCATCAATTACATATATCTGGATAAGGATTAGAATACAATAATATATGAAAAATATACTATTTTTTAATGTTAGATATGCATATTTTCATGTAATATATTGTTTCTATTATTATTGTTGTTCATGATACTGATGATGTCTACAATGTTATTATACATATGATTTTAAACTTAAAAAATTATTTCAATTACATCACATTTCGAATTTTTTAAACATTTTTGAAACATGAAAACTCTAATGTCTGTGTATTAAAGAGAAGAGACTTTTCTCTATATTTTCTCTAGGATTAAAAGAACTATAAAACGCAGCTCACTAAAAAATGTTTGTTTCAAAATAAATGTTGAACTCATGAATTTCAAAAACATAAATCAATGTTAAAGAAATTACGTATAAAAAAAAAATGAATTATCAAACAAAATCGCATCAACTTCGATTTAATAACATGTTTATTTTTTATTTTATTATTTATGATTTTTACAGTGGAAAATTTAATCTTGACTGACAAAAAGTCAAAATTTGAACATGCACATTGATAATCATGACCCATTTTGCACTGATACACTAAAACAAATACACAAACAAAATGGCTTATTGACGATGCTGCTTTATAATGGTATACAGTAGGGCTTTAGGCAATATAATAACAGATTATGAGCCAGGCTTACTGTATATAAGGAGTATTTTCATAAATATCCACCTTCATAAAACATATTGTAGTAATAAAACAAAATTGTACATGTATAGTTATAAGAATTAACAAATAATGTAGGCACTCAAAATAAACGTTTTTCACAATTTACTTGTTACCAATTAATTTCAATTATTTCAAATAGCTGTATTAAGTATTTAAATGTTTCAATCACATCAATTAATTACATTAAAATTATAAATAATTTAAGCATTTACACAAGCATTTTGATCCGTTTTTATACTTGTAAATATTATATGTTTAAAATACTGCATTATACTCTTTATACTCATTGTTCTATAATCTGCTAATATTTAATGCACGTTATAATTTAATAACATTTAAGCGTAAACTGCTTATAAAATTATTTGCCCGTGTCAGATGTTATTTTCCAGAAATCAAATTTTACTAAACAAGTGCAATAAAGAATATTTGATTTTATATAAAAGCTGTTTAAAAATTACAAACTAATAATAAAATTAGTTTAAAAATTTACTTTTATTATACTTAAACAGTTATTATGAAGTTAAAATTATATTTTAAATAAGTTACAATTTTTAAATATTTAATCTGATTCCAATTAGAAGATTATTTGTATATTATTACAATAACTATTACAAGAATTTTTAATTGTTAATATTACGAATATTATTAGTAGTAGTCTTTACATTTACTGTACTAATTTATGAAATTATTTTATTGTACTAATATTAATTTTAGTAAATGATATAGATTATATAAAATTATGAAAAATGAATTTAATACCTGGGTAGCGATAAACAACTCTTGCATTTTAAATGAAATTCATAGCACGATGGTATTGTGCGCATTTTGTTAGAATTATAAAATTAAATTCATAAAAGGTATATTAGGTATGCAATTTTTAATTGAACATTCAAGATTGGTATTGAAAATAAGAAAGAATTAAAAATAATTATTGTAAAAAATTTCTTATTAAATGTTATATGAAGAATTTTATAATTTGAGCACAATTCTTGGAGTGCCTTAAGTGATGTAATATTTAAGGTTTCTGTGACATTTTTTTTTATATCTCACATACTTTTTTTAATTGAAAGTATCTTCTAATTCCTATACTTATAATTATAAATGACAAATATAACAAGGAATCTAAATTAAAAATCATAATTTTTGTTTTGGAATATAGTAACAATTCTTCTGAATAATAATAAAAAGAATTAGTGTTGCAACTGATAGATATTCTTGTTGATACCATTTTATAATAGCCTCATCATTTTAAGTTTTTTTTGTAATTTGGTAAGTAGATCTTGTTGTGTAAATTTCACTCACTCAATTATCTGGGCATTAAAAAAATAAAAAGTAGAACAAAGTAGGCCCAAGTTTGGCCTTGATATTTTTATATTCTATGAATTAACTAAAAAGTTTTTTGAATAGCTGAAGCGCTTATTTACAATGTCATGTGTGTGCGACTGTTCGTCGCAATCGTGAAAACTGCAATTTTAAATTTGATCACGTCCACACGGATAACGTAATTATAAATCTTCGCCTCCAGCCTCGGACACCATCATCTAATGAACACAAATAGCTGAGAAAAAGGAAATAATGGTCAATGGTGTCGATTAGCGCTGTACAACTCACGTTCGTTTCACCAGAGTTCGTGGAAATGGTGGGGGTGTTGATGGGGAGTACCGTTTGTCAAAACAGAGGCGACGATAATTTATGACGTAACGCTCGCCATACAGTTATGGGAGCGCGCCAGTCTATGAGATACACAGCCTCCTGTACTATTATCTTACCACTGCGCATATATAAATTTATCTTAAATCTGCTTTTGGAATTGAATTATGTAAATATAGAAGCTGATCGGGATTCATTCTCTTTAGGAAAATACATCGTCATTGCCTTAATTTTTCCATATCCTTGGATATCCCATCCATATATTACCAATTACGATTGCCACAACATTAAAATAAGTTCTAATGTACCGTTATAAGTCATTAAAATTAAATTAAATCAAGGTCATTCGCCTGCCAACGGTTTTCCAGAGATGCACAGAATATAACAGTGTTCTTGTGCATACCGGTGGTCAAGGGAACGTTGGTTAAGAACTAATCAATATTTGTAAAAATCTATCTGAATTAAATTTCTTTTTTTCATAAATTAAAAGCGTTTATACAAATATATTCCAAGCTTAATTGTTATTTCACGAAGTTTTCTACATGCTAGTTTCTATGATAAAAAAAATTATAAAAATAATTTTTTACAATTAATGTATAATTATTGAAGCTGCTGAATAAATTTTCGTAACGGTATTTCATTCTACTTAAAACAATTTTACATTTAAATAATCAGAAATATGTTCAATTATTTCAATAAATGTTTAAAATTACTAATGAAGTTCGAGAATTTTTATACATAATTGTAGAAAAACTATTTTATCCAAATTTTATTTATGTAACTCGAAACATCTGCTTAATTTCTATTAGGAACAATAACATTTGTTCTCTGATGATATAAAAAATACTTGCTATAAAATATTGACAACATTATAGAATT
The DNA here is from genome assembly GCF_000503995.2 of Ceratosolen solmsi marchali. NCBI lineage: Eukaryota > Metazoa > Arthropoda > Insecta > Hymenoptera > Agaonidae > Ceratosolen > Ceratosolen solmsi. Next base: position 819,932 of record NW_011948412.1, read on the forward strand.
CTTTAAAATTAAAAAATAACTAAATAAATGGCTTCAAAATTTATTATTTATAATTATAGATTTAATGTTAATGAAAAAATTTAAATAAGTAAACTTTTAATAATTAATTAAATTATGAACCTTTTTAATTAAAAATTAAACTTTAATAATTATATAAAAATTTATAATTGACATCAGTTTCAATATTAAAATTATTATTAATGTAATTGAGTTTAAATTTTATATTTTAATTATTGGAAAAAACATAAATATCCAGTAGATTAATCGATGACAAAAGCAAAATTTATGTGGTATTTTTTCTATGTATAAAATTGATTTTAATGTGAAAATCTAGTATTTTAATTAAATGATTCTTATTTGAAATATGCCTAGTTTAATAATGTAATTAATGTTATTTACGTTTAAAAGATTTAAACGATATTATTTTTATTTTTCATAAAAAGTACACGAGTATTATTTCATTACATATCATTTATTTTATTGTATCTTTTACAAAACATACTAGTAAAAACTCTTATATTAACAGATATTAATATAATAGGTGTAAAGTATATTTCTTTACACCTTAGGGGTAAAAGTGTATTTCTTGAATTTTTTACATAAAAGAATTATGATTATGTCAATTTCCATGAAAATACTGAATGTTCGAAAATGTATTTAATTTTCTGGCTCGAACTGCCAAGTTCGATAGTTCACTTTATTTATCGCCCGCCTTAGCGATGCTCAAGTAAGGAATTAAGTAGAAGTGTTGTAAAGATGTACAGTTTGTGTAATCTTCGTTACAACATCGTTTATTTTGATGGTATTGACTATTACACTATTGTTGTTCTGAATTCACTTATGATGGGAGAGTGTGAACTATGTTTTATCACAGCGAGTTAATTACTCCTTGGTGGTGGTGTGAACTATGTTCTATCACAACGAGTTAATTACTCCTACGATGTCGTAGATGATCTTATAAGGATCAGCAATGGATTGTGTATACTTCTGGAAAGGCAATATAGCTTGGTTTTGTGGTCTGTGCTAATGTTGTGAAGGTTATCAGGGATAGCCTATCATACTAATTATGGGAGTATGGAATTATTAGAATGGTAGTTATCCTCAATAGAGACTACTGGTATGTTAAGCCGGAGTCTACAGCCGAGAGCTCGCCACACAATCATGCATTACTTCATTTCAATGATCATATAATAATTATGAGTTTCAAAAAATAAGTTTATTACTAAAGTTTATTATTAAACAAAATTCATTATAAATTTCATAAATATAAAAAAATATATATCAAATTAATTATATTTCGATGATCTAAAAAAGCAGAATATTAAGTTAACTTCAAATTATTAAATGTTATATGTGCCCAATGTAATAAATATATCTTGATTGAAAATAATCATTTAATTTACAAAGTAGAAACTTTAATGCGTGTGGAGTATTTGTTACCTTTTTATTTGAGAAAACAATAATTTGATCCGTAGAAATGGAATTTACCGTCCAAACAAGAACAAGAGAGCAACTTAATATTTTTAATAATAATAGCAGGTTGCATTGATAAACTAAATGTGAGACAAGAAAAAGTGTTGTTCGATATATAAAATAGACTATCACTTACAATGAGATGTAAGAAACTCAGTCAATTAAAAAATTGAGTCGCACCTTCATAATACACCAGCCGTATGTATAAATCCTTCTACTGACTCATACATATCTTAGAAAAATAATCGTTTTGCACGAGCAGTTGGAAGTTGCCGCTGCTATCGCCGTCGCCACTGTTATAAAGACACTTTGGTGTTCTCCTTTATGCATGTTTAAATAATAATCAGGTTTGTTTTTTTTTGCTTGTGCAGCCGCAGATCTGTACCGAAAGAAGAAGGAACTGAAGAATCTGACGATTACGATAATCTCAACAGCTCTATTTCTAGTCGGGGAGCTCCAACAGAAGGCCAATGGTTTGCGTAGGCAGCGCTGGCGATGATCACCATCCGCGCCTCCCGCAAGCGTCGGCGGAAAATTTGAATCGCAGATTACGAAGATACACGGAGATCCACGCGGGAGGATCTAATGAAAAGGCGCATAAAAACTTCAAAAAGGACAGGCATCCTCGAATCGTCCTCGAATAAGCCACTTAGACAATTATCATAGGCAATCAGCCGTAAAGAGGATAAGCCAGAGAAATAGTAGTGAAAAAGTAGCAAAGGACGATAGAAAAGAGTCGAATTTAGATTAAATGTTTTGAAAAAGAAGGTTCCCCTGCAAAGAAGAAAGCGGGAGCGCAGAAGAAGTGAATAAAAAGAGGGTAGGTGAAGAGCAAGTCACAGTGGAAAAGAGTCGGTGACAAACGTCTAGCTCTGAACAAAGGATCGACAAACAACTAGTACTGGAGAACCGGCGTCGAGTAAACGGAAGAGTTTCCTGGCCGTGAGGATCCATGTCCAGTGTCATAATATGGCTGGGGCGCTGTCAGAGAGTGCCCCTAGACCCGTAAGCGTCGTCCGAGTGGACGGTGCGGAGTCGAGCGATCTTGAACAGACGAAGGGGGCACAAGAGTCACCCGCGGTTGAGTCATCGGTGCAGCTGCAGATTACGGGGGAATCGAATACTCATACCAACCCAATAAGCGTTAATGGTCAGCAGTCGGATTGTCAGGTTCGGTCATTCGCCTCGACCGAGGCCCAGACCGATGTCGCACCACAGCTGCTGCAACCTCCGAGCGCACCCTTCAGCAGTCACGCGGAACTGCTTTCCGAGGAGCTCCGTGACGCTAGAAGACGGGAGCGCCGTATGCGCCGACACCATCGACGCGCCATTCAGAGAGTGAATGGGGCCGCAGCCGCTGCAGCTGCGGCTGCGGTTGTCAACGGCGCCTGCGCCAGCTTGCCTCCGACGTATCCTAGCCTCATGGGAACGGCCAGCGGTGGGATCGCAGGTCCATCCTGTGGTGGGGGTACGGCAACGACACCGCAGAACGGTGCCAGCAACGGATTGCCGCTTGTGGGCCCCGGAGGCCCCGTAGGCGGTTTCCTTCATCCTCCACCGCCCCACCTGGGCTTGAGGGGCCTCAGCCTTGGACTACCGTTCCCCGTACCGGCCAGCGTCACCGCCTTCGGCAGGTCAGTTAACTCGATGCGTTGAGCCTCCTCTCTTTTGCTTCCCATTCCAATTTCTTTTAATTATTATAAGTTTTATTATTTGGATTTTCAAGTTCCTATGTATGATTTCTATACTTTCTTTTATCCTTTCAATTATCCAACAGTCTCTGAGAAGTTAGTAATTTAAATCAATATTAGAAAGTTATTTTAATGATTGCAATGAATAATAAGTATTTTTTAATGAATTACTTTAAGAATTATTTTAAAGAAGTACTGCTGGGAGAACCACAAGTTTCATATATGTAGTTTTGTATAAATAATAATGCCTTTCCTATAAGACTATAGGTACGTATGTTATGAACGAAATACTAAAAGTATCATAAACTTTTTAATAATTACAAAAATTATTACTATCATTGCAACTATATAACTAGACTCAGTTCAAAGCTATGATTTTTCAGAATCAATCCAAGAGTTTAATAATAGTAATGTAATATAAACAGCAAAGAAAATAATTAAAAAAAATAGTATTTTTAAATTAATTTCACTCATTCTCTTTACATTGTTACTGTTACAGTATTATATTTATATTATTACGGTATAATGTTGTATTCCACAAAATTTTTATGTTTTAAATATAATCGTGTTCGAATCTGTTTAACTTAATTATAGAAAGAAATATCAATTATAATTATAGTTTATAAAATAAAATGAAAATAAAAATATTATTTTAATTTCAGTTTCCGTAATAGCTTGAATTAATTATATTTTGAAGTCTAAAATTACCAATATTTAATGATTGAAAATGTATTATGTGAATATTTACAAGATCAAATTGTTTTTGATATTATAACTTTATGTAAAAAGTTTTCCATACATTATATTACATTAATTTAGAAGACCAAACATGAAACTGCCGAATACTTTCTTATATATAATTATATTTATCATTAAATGCTTTTATTATCTAACAACTAATTGTTTTATAATTCTCTGATAAACTTATAATTATTGTTGATTTAAAAGCTTTATCATAACTTAACAATCAAGAAACATATACTATTTTCTTAATTTTACACTTAATTCAAATTAAATAATTTTGTTTTTTTTTTAATATTAACAAAATATCACAAAAAGATTTTCTATAATTTTCAAAATTTTTAAATATAAATACTTATTTAACTAACTTCTTAATAAATAAGTTATTTTATTTTCATTTGAAAAATCCAAATATATTATATACTCAATATTATTGAAAGTTAAGGTCATTAGAAAAATTAAATATAATTGTGTATAACCTAAGTAATTTATAATTTTTTAAAGTACTACTGTTGCCTATTACCGTTATATATATAATATGTAATAGTTGCTGTTATTCCTGCATTGTTGCTTCTATAATATGAATGAAATAAATTAGTCACTCTTGAAACGCAGGTGAAAACACTCGTTGAAAATTATTCGGCTGCTTAGAACAATTGAGATATAAATGTAATCAAGACGATTTATCATATTGTTTCATAATAACTGCAGAACATTTCAAATGGACGAAATTTTCTTTGACTTTAAGTGAAGAAGAGGGGTAAAAATTATATCATATTTCCATCACGCAATACTGCAACGATACAATAAGCGCTTTCATCTAATATGTATAGAAAATAAGGCTACACAAGCGTTTGTTTCTATGCTACGCAATTCTTCTTTTTGTCTTCTTTTTTTTCTTTCAATTTCTTTTCGAGGTTCTTATCGCAATAAAAACTGTACATATGTGGGAGTTAATACATGTATGCATCCAGGCATTCAAATGTTTTAATGATTTTCAGTCTTTTATATAAACTAAATACATTGTGTCTGTGCCTAATTTTCTCAAATCTTATTTTGTAGAAAAGTTTACTAATATTTAACCAGTATTAATATGCTGGATAAAAAAATAATTATATAATTTTTTCGTAAAATTTAAATTTACAAAAAGTCTATATTTCATTCACGAAATTTATTATTGTATTAATTATAAGATGATTAGGCATATATTAGGTCATTTGTACATATTTATATCCAATTAAGTATTGAAATATTTTCATTGTCTATCAAAGATTAAAATTATATAAATAAGAAAAATATAACGACCATCGACAAACGTAAAACAATTTTAAAAGTGGATATAGAAACACCAAATTTGCAGCGCAACCTCGAAGAAAATGATGCAGCAAAAGCTTGTTACCAATAATACATAGTTACATGCACTCATACACGGAACTTTATTGAAATCAAATATTATCCTTGATTTTAATCGCGTGTTCAATAATAATAATGTGATTTAAATTAAAATCCTTGGATTTTCCACCGATACATTCAATATAGCGATCTACTACTTTCCAACAGGTACTTTTTCTTACTTGGCTGCATTCGTTTGTCCCATAAGCTTTTTTTTTGTCAGCTCGTACTTGATTATAGATACTCAAAAATAAATGATTATCTCAAATAATATGTCAGATTTAATGACCCACATAATGAGAGCGATTTATGTGTTACGCACGAATATAGACGCGATGCAATTTGTTGTGACGATATGTTCATTTTTATCTCATTTTTTATTTATTGTATCAACCAACTTGCTTGCAGTAAAGTTTATATTTAAACGAAGTGATACATTGTTAAAAACTTTAGATGGTTATTTTTCTTATTTTATATTTAAATTTATATTTAAATGGTAAGATCTTTTTAATATAAGAATATATATTTAAATATATTATTTTAGAATATTATTAATAGAAGCTTATAATTTTATTAATTAATTGCATTTGCCCTATACATTTACGACATATCATAAGTTATATTTTATAAATATTTATTCTTTTTATATTATATACATTAATGTATTTTTATTAAACACTGGTCGCACAAAATATTTAGAAAGAATTATATAAAATAAAATTTGTTATTAATAATCTATTATGACTATTTAAAAATCGCTATAATATAATGTATATAAACAATACGTGAAATTTTCAAAATAAAATGTGTTATTTGATTCGTTAAATTAATTAGAAAGATATATTCTGAATTTTGAAAACTTCAAAGCCCTAACTTCTTTTTATATCAGAGATAAAATTATTTACAGTCGTATGAATAAACATGCACGTGTTTATTTGTAAAAGTATGCTAATTTCCAAAAGAAAATGAAAATATAATATAATAACTAAAATTATATAAAAATTATTTATTTTCAATTTAAAATATTGCAGAATTCAGTATTTATATGTTTCATATAACTATGCAAAACATATCATTTAAAGACAATGAGATAAAAAATCTTAGCACATCATCCATGATAATCAATTAATTAATTTTCATTTTTAGTTGATGTAATTTAAAAAAAAATATTTTTGTGATTTACTTATACGCTATATACAATGCACATATTTTTTTATATATTCGAAAATAAGAAGATTTAATACATAAATGAAAAGAAATATCAGAATTGAAAGTTTTCCTTTATTTAATGATATTATAATATTTAATGATTTATAATAAAACTGGAAAGTACATGTAGTTTTTTTAACAAATATTTTCTTAATTTATATAAACAACAACAAATTTGTTGGTGTGTACATTGATCTGTATGAAAGAAATTTTTTAATTTCTAATTCTAAATTTCTGTAATTATTGATGTATAAAAAAGAAAGCAACTTTGCCTATAATGTTTGTTTCAGGATATCATTTTATTATAATTAGAAATTTCAAGCTAACGTATTATAACATTGATTATTTTTTGATATTTTATAATGATAAATACTGTCGTCTCGTTAATTATTGATCAAATTTCTGTGCCGAATTCTGTAATGTGTCTAAACATTTAAAGCATATAATTTATATATTCCTGAATAAGGTTGTGAATTTCACCAATTCGTTTTCCCATACTCATTTAAATTTTAAATAGTATAACGATATTAATATTACTTCTGCCATTTCGTAAAAAAGAACAATGGTTAAATGAAAAAATGGTAAAATGAAAACAATGGTTTATTCCATTTCATATGGATAATTATAAAAGCGAGTTCATGAAACATTCATGTATAATAACAATTATGTGAGTTTTGCGACACTCCCTATATTACAGTTACTCAAATAATGGCTGTTACTTCTTGTGTTATTAAAAAGAGATAACAATCCGGGATGAGAAAGAAGGTTGAACATACGTAGTCAAATGAAGGCCGTCAAAGGTTCTTTATCTTATGTGATCTGGAGCGTGTGATGGTGAGTTTACGAACCGAATAAAATGAGAAAAAAGAGCTGTTTGACGCCAAACCAAAATGAAATCTCCTTGCCGTATCTGTGCCGCTTCAGGGCATTGCGATGCTGTTAGGATACAAGATATTCGCATTTCGACTCAGGCCACGATCTTCTTGTCTTCGCAACATTCTGGAACAACTCTGCCTCCTATGAAATGATGTTTAAATTGTCAAACAGCGCAACTTGCTTTTCTTCGCTTATATTGAATCAGACGCTAGCAATCGTTTTTATGAGCCACTAACTTCGAAATACCAGCAGCTTTTTCGGTTCCAAAAATTTAAATGACATTATATATCTCACGTCATGTGCATACTTAAATATTATGTTTTTATAAAATAATTACTGGTGAAAGATAAAGCGAATTTGAGACAAGCCAGTCATTCGCAAGTGTGAAAAGCAATAGAGAATTAAATATTGCTTTATTTATAAAAAGAAAGTTATAGCCTCGTTCCATTTAGTTTTTCGTAGTGCCTTGAAACATATATAGTATTCAAAGTGAAGTAAATTTTTATGAAAGAATGAAATAAATAGAAAATAGTATAATCGCATCCCTCTTTCATTATCAATGTTACAAATATTTCGAGGTGCATAATCGTTTGTTCATTTAATATGTGAAATTAGACATTTATAACAGCTTAATTAAAATATTATTGATAAAATATAAATAGAAAATTTTACCATATATCTTTCAATTTTGGGTAATTACTTTAGTAAAGTAATTTTGTTTAAATGAAAATAAACATACTAGATTTTTTCGTGAACTTTGTTTAAATTTAAATAGAATGCATCAATAACGTAATAAATATTCTTTTCATATCTAGCTATTTAATGGTGTTTAACTTTTCTCCATTAATAATTCTTCGTCACCATAATCATTTACATTATCGTTGTACAATTTTTCAAGCTTTTATTACAACTCTATCAATTTAAGTATTGATCATTTCAAAATGGCTTTATTGTTTTTATTTTTTGCTATATGATTTCTTGTTCATGTCGTTAAATTAACTTATCATTTTAGAATAATAATAATATTTATTATAATAATAATAGAAGCTTGTTTTACGTTATTATTATTTACATGTATGCAGGTACCCCGCTTTGATACATGAAAATACTTAATTTTTTTGTTTTGATTTTATTTTCAAAATTCAATACATTTTTGTTGCTCAAGAATTTCACATTTCATTTCGGTTTCAATTTCTTGCATTAAATATGACATTAAATTTCTTAAATTCCATATATCTTTATTTTTCTATATTGTTTCCTTCACTTTTATTTGCGATTTGGAAAAAGTGTTAATTTAGGTTTGATTAAATAGTTTTTATTTAAGTATTTTATTATTATTATTATATTACTATCTTTAGATTGCTTTGGGATACGTATTACAAAAAAATAAAAAAGTTAATTTCCAAACAGTGATAAAAAAATTATTTTTAAAATATGAAAAGGAATTCTATAAATTATTAAATTTCAATATTTATCTTTAAAACTAATAAAGATACAAAATATTTCACTATACACATCTATTATTGAATTTTTATTATAGTTCTATATTAATGTAATGTATGTATATTTAATGTTATTTAATTTAGATTTAATATAGATTTATAACGCTGTAATGGTATTGAAAGAATGTATAAATTTAAATTTTATTAATTAGTTGAGTAAATATTTTACATAATTTAGCAATATTTTCACATTTTCTCGGTAGGAGTAATTAAGGCTAATAATTGAATATCTTCAAATCGAATGCGATAAGTATAGATTAATGTTGTTTTTTTTTTAAATGTATACATAAATTATATAATTCTAATATGGGAAATGATAAATAATATAATGTTCTGCAGTTGGTTAAATATTATTTTTTGTACTATATTATGTTGCTTTTGATTAATAAAATCGCATAAGAGTGTTATGAGGAGAATTCATCAATAGTAACTTTTAACTAATTATAATGTCTATAAGACAAATAAAAATAGAAGCTAAGATCAAAATTATCTTACTTGTATATTTTATAATATATCACAGTTTTAAATGAATAGTGTTGAATTGTTATCAAATGTATTTTTAATGTACCTAATAAATTAAATTTTATATTTTTAGAACTAGCTTATAGATGAGTAGATTTAGAGTAATAAATATGAATCTTTATAATATTTATTAGTAAAAATATTTTATTAATCATACTTCCCATAGACATATTATAATAATTTCATATATTCGTTAAATTTTGTAATTATAGAAGTAAAATATTTTAATATCAATTTTTTATCAAAATCTCCAAGACTTGATAGTAATCTTTATCTATTATGTCATTTATTTAATTTTTTTCATAAAGGGTCAGAAATTTTTATATTTTCTATTTAAGACAGTTGTCATGGCTCACAAAAACATATATTTAAATATACTCCGAATGAGAAGATATTGTATATTCAAAACATATTTTATAAATCTGTTATTGCAATTATTTATACAATTATTATTACATAATTGTATATAAATATTTGAAGATTATTTGAATAATTGATATTTTGAAAGAAGAATTAAAAGTGTTCGTTCATTTGCTTGGAAGGAAATATTTGTAAATTTGTTTTGTGCGATTGTACAAGTAACTAAATTAAGATATTTTAGTGTATTAACATTAAAGAATTTTTTTCTTCTAATGTTAAAGTGGATGATTTGCTTCAAAATTAAAATTACAAAATAAATATGTGAAAAGTAATAATGATTAGGATTAAAAAAATAATCTTGTACAATTTATTTTATGAAAATTATTGATTTATCTTATGACATCTATTAATAAAATTGATTAATTGTATTAAATTCGCAAAGAGATTTTTCAAAAGTGATAATTCATTTTATATTCAGCATTCGAGTTTATAGTGTAACGAAATCTTGTCATTTCTTCAAACGTTATTTGGTTAAGATTTTAGCTATTCAAAACCAAACTCAATTTGTTTTTAAATCATTTATTTTGAAAATTAATTTCTTATGGTTACTTTATTTTTTATATATTATATTGTAATATTTGAAATGAATATCACCTATCTTCTCAATAATTGATTATGTATACGTACAAAAATATAAATGCAATATATAATTTAATTAATAAGTAAGGAATATCCATAAAATAATTATATACTTCCAGTTTCTAGTTATAAGATATAATATTATAAGATAGCGATAACATCAATATAAAAATATTCTTAGCTTTACCTTTTATTTAAATTAGTTTTAATAAAAATAACAAGTAATTTTTTAAATAAATCTGTACAATAATTATTTATTCTTTCACGCTGTAATTTTTTAAAACAAAAAAAAATTAAAATATTTATAATAAATAACAATATTTTCATTAGATAAATTATCTTTCTACAATTACTACTATACTATTATAAAATTTTTAACAATTCATATGGTGCTTTGCGAAAAATTAATCAAAACAAGAAGAATAAAACTATGTATTAATAATTTTAATAAAACCATTACAATGAGTAGTTATTTAGATAAAAATTTATGAAACAATGGTAGTAACGTGATAAATTATAAATTTATTTATCAATATGAATAAATTGTTATTATGTCATTATATAAATGATTACAAATTTACAAATATTTTATAAATTATATTATACATTCAATTCATTATATTATTATAAAGACCATAAAATTGATTTTAAGTGTGAAATTAGTATTTAGTAAAAATCTTCTATTTTTGCAGAAAAATTAATTATTCTTAAATCTAAACCTGTATGTGCACTGTATTAAATTCAGCAATTGCATTCTGTTGTTTATTTAGTAGCATTCGGTTTGGTACTTATAATATACTGAATGAGTTAATAACACTCAAGTATAGATGATTGACTCACGAGGTTTACTTTGGGTTAAACGCAAACGTATATTGTTTTGAAGGAAGGCGTGGCAATTTTCGATCTTCTATTTCGGTTGTTTTCAGTATTTTTTTATGAATTCCAATTTCTCGGTTAATCTTACTACTTATACATTAGTATATTAAATTTCTTTTTAGAAAATTTCTGAGTTAAGCATTTATTAGCGAAATAGTCGAAAAATTTTTTATGTAAGCATACTGAATCAAGTTTAGTAAATTTAAGATCTATCTATTCAATCTATTAATTTAATGAATAGATAATTATTCCTATGCACCTAGTTTGGATTCTTCTAAAGTAATTATTATAAATTAAAGAAAATCATAAAAGACTCGACTAAAGTGGTAATAAATTATGAACATAACATAATAGTTTATAATGGTAGTACCATTTGAATAACAACGCTAATCTCTTAGATATTCAAAATGTAATATAAATAGTGCATCCTTTTTTAAAATTCATAGACTTTAATTGCAACAAAAGAAAACAGTTAATAGGGATTGAGTTTGCTGGAGATAATATATTTTGCAAAAAAAGGACGATGACGTGAAAGATATCTTTAAAGTATCGCTGCAGAAAATTGAAAATTTCACTACAAAACTCACTGTTATACATTAAATTGTTCCTCTTTCTAGGGAAAACCCTGTGTTCGTTTATTGCACAGAATATCTATATATATAGATATAGAAAATATTGATTTTTTACTTCATGTTATATAATGATATTATTAATGGTTTTCCATGGAATAATAGAAAATTAGTTTAATAGATGGTCGCATTTCAAGAATAAACTTTGCTTTAAACCAGAGTCTAAGAAAATTAGTCATAATAAATATTAGTTATCATTATTAACTTACAGAATTTTAATTTCAAAGATTAATTATAACAAATTAATATAAAAAATTAATATGCGTAGAAATATATTTGCGAGTTTAATAATAATAGTTTACAAATTCATTTCAATAGATAGTACATTCATAGTGCTTTTATAATATCAATGCAACTATTATACTGTAAGTATAATACATTAAATAAATTATTTTTGTATAAAATTCTAAAATAAAAATATTATTACACATTTTTCTAGTATATCTCATTTCCAAATTAATCATTTGTAAAGTAGCAATACATATTTCTATACATTTCTATATAAATGATTTTTTTATTATTTTTATTATAAATCGTTATAAACGCTGTCTATTAATACGGGACATGTATAAATAATTATCCATTGAATACAATATATTTACTAAAACGTAAATATATGTATTATTGTCAAATTACTTTTTAATGTAAAGTTAAGCATTTGAAAATTTTTTTCATAAAAATTGACTTGATTTTTTTGTAGAAAAAATATAAGAATTGTTAGAAATAATGGTAATGTATAACATATACACGCCTGTATATATTTATTTATTATTTTTTTTATTTTAGTTTGATGAATAATAATAATTAAATATCTAACTCTACTAGCAATTATTGGTTCGTTGTAAATAACCGAATATAGGAGGAAATGATAAAAAAAATCAAAATTTTTTCCTATTTTTCTATTGATTTAAGAATAATAAATTAATTTATTTTTAATTTTCACTTAGTATTTCGTAATGTTTGTCTTTCCATGTCTTTGTTAAATATCAATATTTATTAAGCAATAGTTGTATTTGTTTCTAAATTAATATATTATTAATTGCCATATAATTTTACATTATATTTCTTTATTTTATGTATAATTACAACATAAAGCACATATATGTAATATGCTAATTGTAGAATAACAATTTCAAAAGAAAAAGTAAATAAATTTTATTAAAATATTCATTAAAATAAAAACATTATAACGTATTATTATATTTTTAATTCATGTTTTGGTAAAATCAATAGTTTTAACAACATTGTAGATGATAAACTTATTAATTAAAATTTTTTTAGAATTGATTAGTTATAATTATAAATGAATTTTAAATAATTAATATAATTTTATATTATAATATTATCGAAAGAAAAATCAGATATTAATAAGTTAGTTTTTCAAAAATAAACGTATTTATAATAAAATAAACTAGCATTATCAATAAACAAAAGCAAAATATATTACAATTTCAATAAGAATAATTGACACGATTGGCGAAGATAAAAAAATGTTGAAATACTTCAGTCTTTACATATGAAATGAGTGTACATATAAGAAAGTACCACCAGCAATAAAATCATGTTTTCGTTTTATTTTTAAATAAAAATGAGGTATAATAATAATAATAGTTCAGTATACGAGTTATAGAGATATTAAATGCAAGTAGAAGTAATGAAAGATAGGGGGGGGGGAGAAAGCACCGCATTTCCTTACCATTCTTCAATTAACGATAAACGGTATCAAATTTGATAATAAAAATGTTCTTTAATAATATACTTTAATAATATAACAAATCATTTATGTAAATATTGTATTTAAATAATATTGTATAATATGAGTATATTATAAAATAAATCGGAAATTGATGTAATAAAAACCTAATTTTCTAAATAGTTTACTGTTATACAATTAACTTTTGAAATGCTATTGTAGTTGAAATATTTTCCTAGTGATTGTTGACTTAGATGCGAAGCTATGATCTTTGACTTCATTTTCACTTAATAAAAACATAGTATCCATCATATTTCTTCGAAGTCTTGAATTTTTCTGTTATTTAGCACATAATGTTGCTTAAGCTTGACTCAATAATTATATAAATCAATAACAGCATTTAATGTGTATATACAACAACTATACATTTGAATTAGAAATATTTTTTTTAGCATATAGTTTCCAGCCTAAATAATACGAATAATATAAACGAATAATATTCCTAAAAATATTATAAAAAATTCATTGAAAAATAAACACTTCCTCTTTATTTTTTTCGTTATTAGATATTCATAAAAGAGAAGTTTATATAAGTTATATAAAATAAATATTTTATATAACTTTCATATAAATTCCCACTGATAATTATGTCAAAAATTACGTGTTAGAGAAAGAGAGTATAGAAAGTGGAATACGGTTGATTTGTTGCTATTTTCAAATTTCCAAAGTCGATTCCACGATAGTTTCTAGATATTCCAAGGCATCTAATTATTTATTTAACAAAATGTATTTGTAATTTTGTATATTTTATTCAAGGACCAATGCATCATACAAGGAATACATATATAAATACATGTGATAACCAATGAACTGGAATTACGAGTTAAAGCAACTCAAGTGGAGTTATTTATAACTGTTAAAATGTACCTATGCCCGCTTTACTCTTGTTCTAACTCATTACTAAGTCAAGACAAATTTTACGAAGAATTCATATTGAATAAAGTATAGGAGTCCGTGTCACTAGAGGTCACAACTTCATAGAACAGGGCCTCGATATTGCTCATCGAGTAGACTCCTGATTTTATGAGAATCAAAACTGTTATTTAGTAGTTTCCCTTCATCTCATTAAAAATGAATGTATGGCATTTATATAAATATTTTGATTGATTCAGGACTCTAAATATATCAGGAAAATATTTAAAAGTTCTTCTTGTATACTTTTTCTTGAAATTTATAATTACCAAAAGTGACGTGATAAATAATTTCCCTATAGATGATCAAAATACGGCAAACTAAACACAAATAAGAGTATAAACAATATGAGACTTCAGAATAACATCGTTATTAATCAATTTTCTTAAATTATAGTAGTTAACAACAACTAAAGTAATCTTTTAATATTACAAATAATTTTTAATCAAAGATTAAAAAATTAATGATTAATTAAAGATTATTAAATATTTATTACATCAAGCATTTATTAGTATATATATATATATATATATATATATATATATATATATATATAAAGTAGCGCTAAAAATTATAAACAAAATCATAAAATTTATTTCAATACTAATAGTATAAACAATTGTACGAAAAGAAAAATATATATCTGTATTAAGAAAAATATTTTTCAATTGGAAAATATCAAGAAACAGTTGCATATACTACTTTGTTATTGCAAAAAATAAATTGAACATTATTTTAATCAATCATATAATTAAATGGTAATTACTATCAATTACTAAATATTATTTATATCACAAATAAAGCATCGAAGTAAATATAAATTATTAAATTTTTTTAATTTAATACCATAAATGTCATTAAAGTTATTTGAGTATCAAATAAATTTATAATAAATGAATATATAATAGAATAATAAAATCCTTATTAAGATTGATCGAATTCAATCAATGATTTTTATGTTTGATATTCTGCAAATACCATTGACCACTAATTAATTTATTAAATATTTGTCGAAGTATTTAACAAGGTATTAATTATCGAACTCACAAATAAAAAATAAAATTATACAAATTACTCTGAATATTTTATACAAAATAGAAGAATAATTATGTGCTTTGCGAAGGAAAATTATTAAAGTGTGTCGTAAAAAATATTTGTGAATTATAAATTAAAATAATATTGTCTTAATATCTTTCAAGATAATTAACTAATTGTTTAAACTTTTGAAAGTTTTTATTAAAAGATTTAAGACTAGCTTAGTTCATTTATCACAATATTTAGGCAATCTCTTTTAATTTCAATGTTCACACAGAACGCTGTTCTTCTGTGCAAGCATATTTAAAACGCTGTTAAATTACTATTACTTAAGAGCATTTATCTAGCAAATTCGTGTAAAAGGAATATGTGTTTGTTTGTTCTTGAAAGGGGCGTGGTGCCAAAACAATGCTGTGGTTTGGGTTCACCACCAGTGCGCTGGTCCATCCTGGGAGTTGGCGTTGTAGGACTTGTTTGCGCCGGCGCCGGAGCTCTACTCGGAGCCCTCCGAGCAACCGGACGAGATCACATTGCTGTTGCTCTTCTTATGATCGGTAAGTTTTACAATTAACAGTAATTTTGATTGAGCCATGAAGCATGAGAGGACTTTTTTGATTGATGTTGAAAAATTGTTGGTTGGACTTAAAATTGGATTTCACTGTAAATATGCTTTACTTTCTCGTGTCAAAATGTAAGTAAAGCGTCATTTATTCACTTTGAATTACAAGAATGAGATGCTTTATTTATCGATTGCTTCAATTGACAGATATATTATCCATGTGCAACTGTAGACTACTTAATGTTGATGCAATTATAAAATTTTAAACAAACTAAACATGTGCAATAATTCCCCAAATTCAATTTCCCTAAAACATTTTCAAATTTATATAATTTAAAAAAATAATAGAGATATTATAACGTAAATAATGACAATTTCATCAATAACTAATAAAATTATAAAATAATGAAACTAAAAGTAATTAAATCTGTAATACTTCGTATAAATGTAATTTCCATGTAATGTTTTTACAAGAACATTCTTCTAATTAATTAATATTAATTAGTCGAAAGTCTAAATTGAAGTCTCTTTTTATTAATGTGGATTTTAATAGGTGTTACGTTCAAATATATTATAGTAATTTATTATTATTTATTTATATATTTATAAATTTATTTATTCTTACAGATTTTTACTTATGTATAATTGCGAAACTTCCATTTAATTTTTACAAATTACTAAAGTAAAATTGTGATAAAAACTATTATTATTTTGGTATATTAACAAAACAGTTTAAATCTGTAGAAAAAAGTGCCAACTTTTTCTTACTGTGTTGAAAAGACACCGCGAAGTGTTGCACATGCAATACGAATATATATACGAATTATAATAAATATTTAATATTAGATGTGAATTAAATATGTATATACAAATAATTTCTAACAGTATATAAATAACAGCTTATATATAAATAATAGCTTATATAAATAAATATTAAATAATACTTACTAAATACTGCTAATATTACGTTATAGTGTTAAAAATGTACAATTTTGTGAACTAAAACTAAATGTGGAAAATATTGAATGTAATAAACATATACGTTATATACATAAGTAATATTCTCGAAGACGTAACTCTGTTTTTTAATATATAAGTACTATTATAATTACTAAAGTAATTTTAATATAAAAGTTAAAGGATTCGAGGGCTAAAGAGAAATGTATCACCTGCTCGTCCTTGATCTTATAGCTTTTATAAAAGTAGGTTATTACACGTGCATATACAGACGTTAGATCCTGCACACAATGAACATTTATCTCCAAAACTTTTCGGGGCTCATCCTTTCGTCGAATATTCGGCACTTGTCTTATAGTTTTACATTATGGTATGCTCCCCGCTATAATTTAATGCATGTTCTGTATTTATTTTGTCTTCGCTTGTCTACGAGTATATTTCACGCGTTTTAATGAAATTTCGCTGTTTAATATACATAATTGAGTTTGATATTTCAATTTTATTAAATATGTAACGAAATTTATTATTATGTATTCCAAAATAAAGGCTCGAAATAAAAAGGCGACAAATAATTTTTAATGAATTTCAATTTAAATTATTGCTATTAATATTGCTACTAATAATCTAATTAATAAATCATACAAATAATAATTTTACCTTATTTATATATACAGATTTATACATACATAGCCCACAAAACATTTACATTATCATTACAAATACTAATATATAATTCATTAAATATACTTTAATTAATTTTAATTCTTGAATAATTAATTCTTAAATAATTTTACTTTTTTTCAATAGTAAAATATTATTTAAAACATTTTTTCAATTTTTATCTGACACGTAAATATCAATTTATACTGATTATTCTTAATTATTAATTCATAATTATAATGTCGCTAAATTTATAATCTTCAAATCTCAGTAGGCTTAGTTAGTAATTTGTTAAAAATATCTTTTTAAAATGTAAAGAATAAATCTATCGATTTATTAATTTTGTCCAATATATTATATTATAAACGGAAACCAATACAAAATAGAAGGAAATCTCCGTGAACTCTCTGGCCTTTTTATTCAAAAAAGTTTTCTAAAAAGTAAAAATTTTTGGTTAATAAAAAGTTGGTTTTGAATTACTATAATTCAAATATAATTAGTATGTAAGCAGTATGTTTTTTTACTCAATTTATTGAGAATATATAGAAAGAATATAGATCATCAAACTATTTAACATCTTATGTAAATTTAAATTTTGTATTTTAAATTTAAAAAGTTTGACAATTGTTGGAAGTTTATAAAAATAATAAGGTATACTTTGGAAATGACGAAAAACTGAATAGAAATTAAATGTGTAGACGTCAAATTAGGTAAAAAGATTAAATTTAATAATGTGTATGCTAAATAGCTTTTATTAAAAAGATTTGTATAGGGATCGATAAATTCATCAGATAATTATTGGTAAATATATAATCGAGAACTTTATATATATATATGTGTGTGTGTGTGTGTGTGTGTGTGCGCGCATTTTATATAATTCGGTAGTATGGGCTATAGAATTTTATAAGGATTTTCATATACACTCAAATTTCACACATCTATATTAGATGTAAATTTTGAGTACCCTGTATACATGAAACCTTATAAAAATGAGAAGAGAAAGAAGTTGCTGGGATGTCAGAAATAAAGAGAGGGTTGGACTAAGAGTTTAGCTGATGGGGTACACTTGTTGCGTGAATACAACACATTTTAAAGGATATGCAAACACTCGCGGATTAGCTATAAGATTATCGTATTGCAGAAAAAAGAAAAGCAGATACCGTCTATAAATGACAGAACAAGAATTATTTCTTACAATATACATGCTTTTTAGTTTTTAATTTCTTTCGGATAACACAATAACTAGATACTGTTGCTGGTTTTAACTTTGTTTCATTTCTTATTTGTTCAAATAATTTGTATAATATAACAGCTATAACTAATTATTTAAATTTCTCAAACATGCAATTTACATTATAAATAACTATTTATACGCATTATAGCAATTGTTTTTAAATATTGCAGTCTAATAAAAAATATCCTTTTAGTAAAATTTGTGCATGTAAAAAAATCACATATATCTATTTAGTCTTTTACTTCTGTAAAATTAAAAATAATTAACAATACATAGTAGGATACATATTCATTCGCATGAATATTCAATAACACTACATTGGTTGATACTATATGGAATCGTTTGTCTTTACAATAAGTAGCATAGAATTGCAACTTCTTACATTTTCTACATCAACTAGTCTTTTCCCTATAATTTCAATTGATATCAATTTTCTAACATGTTTTAATATATATCGCATATATAGCTTCTCTCTCTCTCTCTCTCTCTCTCTCTCTCTCTCTCTCTCGCTTCTTACTACAAAAGGCTCTTACTTGAAGTTTCTCCTGAGTTGTTAATATTGCTACTTCTGCGATATTTTCTTTGATATTAATGAGTATTGAAAGTAGATTATGACTTTTTTCTACATTCCGAAACTTTTTTAGTAGGAATTATATTAATTAGTATTTATTGTGCTATGTTAATAATTATTGTACGTTAAATAACACATAACGATCCTATATTAATTTTATTAGAGAAGTAATTATATTTATTTAAATGATCGAATATATTCATAATTTTTCATATATTAAAAGAATATCCATAAAATGCATGAATTTCTTTAAGTTTGATTTAGAATTTAAAAGTATACTATAGTAATATTTAACTTAGACATTTATATTTTACTCTCTTTAAGTTTTGAGTTTTCTCCTCTAAGGATTTTATATAACCTAACATATAGTTAATTAAATACAAAAGAAAAAGGATACAATTAGGATATTAGGAACGTGTTCTCTAATATCAAAGCCAATATATTTCATATCGAAGTAATGAAAAGTAGAAATAGTAGTAACTTCAATATATTATGCTATTCCCCAATTTAACATTTAAATAGCACACTTGCTTAAAAAGTTTTTAACCTTAACTCTTCTAGTGGTCCCTTACTTATTTGCTACCTACATACTTGTATATTGACAATGGAAACTGGGAATACATACGAATGTACGTACATACTTACGAAAAAAGAGATAGAAATGGGAAAGAGATATATCATATCGATAACCGTTGTTCATTCCTAATTGATACGAACTAAATACTGGCCCTAAAATATTATACTCTGCCCTCTTAGGCGTCCTAGCGAAGCTCTCAAAACCCTGTCACCTACATTTTTATGGATATTCTGGTAACTCTTCTTTTCTTTTACAATTACCAAAAGTAAATATTGTTAAATAAAATTGTTTATTTTCATAAACAAGAGATATTTTGTGCGTGTTGTTCTTCTCAAATAAATCTACAATATGCTCTGGGCAATAATTACTTAATTACTTTCTTGAACATAAACTTTTAATAAGACTTATACATCTGTCAATAGTCCCTTCTTAAAAACCATTAAATGATATATTTTTATTTTATATCTATCATTTCAATATATTATGTAAAGTGTAGATTTGTAACATTATATTTATTTTTTGTTTACTCGCATCATAAATTGAAAATTTTTTTAACGCTCATTTTTCATATTTCATCAAGGTTAAGTGATTAATTACAAATTCTACGTAAAATTTATTACGTAAATCTAATACATAAATTCGTATTTCATTAAGATAAGTATAACTTTACAACCAATTTTAGAAGTTTCTTATTTTGTACTTATTGACATATTCTTTTATTGGTGTTCGAAATTGTAAGAATATTCCCAAGTCATTAGACATCTGGAAAACTAGCTATTAGAGTTCCGAAAAACAAAGTCGTTAAGCAACTGGCAAAAACATGACATTCAAAGTTGTGAAAAAAAGTCATAAAAATATAAGGAAAAACCACGTCGCTTGACACCTGGAAAAGGGTATTACAGGCAACATTGCAACGCATATCCATAACGCATACGCTGTTGTCAAACCCAGCTACATGTGGCTCGGATAGTGAAGCGAAAACGCGCCAAAAAAGTTCCCCTCGTGGTGAGGATGCAAATAAGAAGCGCTCTGATTGGAGCCGCCAATAATGAAAGAATCAATTCGATTGGAGACGCTCAGAAAGAGGCGCTTTGAATGGAAATGCCAAGAAGGAGGCAATTCGTAAACACCACGTGATGGCCGAGAATGCTTTTAAGAAAGACGCCGACAAGGCTTCTTCTCCAAAGGAACGCCAATTAAGGATGTAGACATACATAGTAATGGTCAAGAATTAAGATGCAAAGGCTAGTCATATCCAATTCATAATAAGTGCAAGATAAGTGAAAATAAATCATACACTCGCAGCAGTGCAAGAAAAGTAAAAAGGAACAAGAAAACAGTGGCGCACAGAGCACAACATAATCATAATCTATAAGGAGCCGCTCGAGGCAAGTTCAGCTAACGATACGAGGTATGTATAGCCAGCAAAACACAAAACAGAAACTACAAGCTGTCGCACGAGGCAAAGCCTGCAGACATCACGAGCTGCCATCAGGTGCACAAAATCTGCAGAACCCATAAGGCAAAGAACTGCAGACACATAAAGGACAAGTTTAGTTCCTACAAGATAGACTTACAAGGCGCCATACGCGGGAATATCTGCAGACCAAGATGAAGTGCCACCAAGAGCACACCTGCAGAGCCTACAAGGTAAGCAATAAGCCAATAACAAAGCAAGCTCAAGCTACTGCCACGTGTCACTACACAAGGAAGCGAAGGGGTTTACGACCTCGCACTTCTACGTGTACAATTACAATTACACCACTACGTGCACCACATGAAGAGGGCCAGGGGAGTTACGCTCTCCTACCTAACCATGAAGTGCACGTTACCACCACGTAGCAGCCATAAAGGAACAGGATAAAAACATGGATAAAAATCCATCATCAACACTTAGAATTATTATAGTGTAATTTAACGGGATGATATCAATAAATACCAATAAATAAAAAAAGGATTAATTATTGAATACATGCACTATCCTGTCCACTTGCCCGTAATCCTCCCATCAACCATCTGGGAGTTTCATCTAACTGTATTATTTGGCCCTCCTAGCCTGGTACTCTATTTTTAGACACTTGGTCATACACATTTTTTTTAATTTTTAAACATATTAGTTTATGTTTGCTTATCGCAATCTTCAATAATTTGTATAACATGTTCGTAAGCATTTTTCATTATTAACTATACAATTTTAACAATTCAATATAATTTTTTAAATTGTTGGTTCGAAAACTCACATTTATATTTTACATAAATTTTATTTTTTTATAGCTATTTAAATAATAAATTATAGTTTATGTGAATGCAATTTTCATTAACATTTTGTGTGTGTGTGTGTGTGTGTGTGTGTGTATTATGATTACAAGAAAATGCAAGTTTTTATATATTCTACTAATTATGTTTTCATTTACGAATAATAAAGATTTATATTTTAATATAATTTAACATTGCGGAGTAAATGAGAAAGAAAAAATATTTATTTATATGCCAATTTAATTTAACAGCTTTTTAATGCTGTACACAATTTTTATGTTATAAGATTATATCACATTATAAATATTTTCATTCTTATTAATGCTGAAAAAAAGAATAAGCGAAATATCTAAAAGTTTATTATATAGTATACTTTAATTATCAAATTCATCGTGTATTACTACGTATGTTTATTAATTATTGTACTAATTTACTTAATTAAACCCCGAGTGTTTTTTAAGTATTCATTTTTAAAATATTTAATTTTTCTAAAATAATCTTCTTTTTATGTAATTTTAATTAGCAAATTAAAATGATTACCCAACTCCATTTTATTATTTTTCAAAGTATACTTAATGTTGATGTACGATATTATTACTGAACTATAAAAAAAGATTAGAATAAAATGATATAAATGTGTATTTATTATATAATAAAAGAAATGTATCTCAAAATTATAATAAAAAAGAAATATTTTCAACAAATTTAATAAAGAAGAACTAGAAAGTTTTTAATAACTAAACAGCAATTGTTGGTTGAATTACTTAATAAAATATTTACTTGAACAATTAATTACTCATATAATTACTAGGCAATTGTAATAATACAATTTCAATAAGCAGAGTTTATGTAATTCCATTAGGTAAGTCCATTAGGTTCCATGCGTATTCATTTGTAGTTGACTCGTAATTAACAAAGTTGGTTAATGCAGTACGTGAACTAAAAGCGACTGTACAGGGTCGCTACCATATGTGGAATTAAAACAATTATTATATTAATGAGTAGAAAACTGAGTGAAATGTGGTAATGTTATGCTAATGAATTGTGCAAAATGCTTAGCAACGGAGATAATTTCCTATATGGACATATGTATTATTGTAACTCGTATCTCGCTTGCAGAAATCACTGCCCTTCGGCTCATCCTTGACGTTAGTAGCTAATTATATTATTACGCCTGAGTAGAAGACGAATAAAAACCAATACCGAGTACGTTTTCCTTGGAAAATCGACAGCCGTTCCTTACGTATTTTCATAAGGCACGAGCGATACATAACAAGCAAATAGATTTCTAGTCAAACGATAAAACTTGATAAAATTCGTTAATTATGTACTTATGATGGAAAAAGTATTCCATAACCTATTGATCTTCAATTCATCGTTAAAAATCATGCAAGTAACTATTTACGAATAAGATAATGTACAGAAAGAAAAGAAGCATCAGAGATAATATAAATATTTAATTCTTCCATGTCTTTAATCATCGAAGGATTCATTAAAGCCTCCGTGCACTTTATTACATAAAAAAAAGAGGAGAGAAGATGATGCTCTCGTGTTCCTCCTAAGAGCACCATGGGAAATAATTGGCGGATACAACGTGTGAACAATATCGACTTCAAAGGATTCGCGATGCTAAAATTCTGGCAATAAGCAATGATAATGGCGAGTAGGGATTAGAATATGTATGGAGTAAAGAGGTATCAAACTATCGATCCAGAAAACGCGATCATTTCATTCGTACGCTTTTTCCTTCGGCATCTTGGTAGATTTCCCTTTTTCAGTGTGCTATTTCATTTCAAAAGTCCAAGATACTGATATTTCAGTCTTTCTTTACTTCGATTTGCTGCCCCTTATTATATTTGAGCCGACGATTAAATGTATGAGAAATTATATGTTGGGTTACAATGATGAATTTATAACCAATGGATACGAGTAGATTTCATTGACACTATTAGACAATATTAGATTCGAAACCTTCGGTGCTCACGTAAACCACGTCACTAATTAATTGCATAAATTATAAAAAGAAATGTATCTTTTTAGACTTTTAAAAAATCTTAAACTTTAATATTAAGTCTTATTATTTGTATTTTCTCTTTCAACGTAAGTAAACATTTTTTAATGGTTCTGTAACTGGCTTAATAATAATTTCATTGTGTAAAAATTAAATTAAAAATACATGTATTTTTATACTCTTATGAATTAGAGCATAAAATATTGGTTGCGCACAAATTTCATAATCAAATCCGCCTAATAGTATAACTTTTTAATAATTGATTAAAATATATATTTATAAGAGTGATTTCTTTTCGGCTTAAAACAATGTTAATGACTTATTCGGTTGTTTTAAAACAAATATAATTAGTTTCATTTCCACTAACAAAATATATTAAAACAGCTTTTCTATTACATTATTTTATCATTATGTTCTTATTTTATTAGATCTGGATATATATATTATATAATTTCTATTATATTCTATTCTAACTGAGAATAGTACAATAATACAACCTCATACAACCTATGAGGTTAATCTTCAAATAATACAATAATACGCTTAATTAATACTTTATTAATATTAATTATTAATACTTAATTAGTAATTTATTTATCTTCTGTAAACTTTAAAATCTTCTGTAAAGATATACATCTTTCATTCATCTTTATTTTGATCCACCCACTTTATAACAAAATTTGAGAAGGAAATTTTTTAAATACAATTATCTTTAGTCATACATGCTCTCGATAATAAGATCTAGATCTTATTTTCTGTTTATCTTTTTTAAGATATAATCAGTAATATATATAATATATAATCAGTAAAAATTTATGAATTAAATTTATTTGACTATTATTATTTTCTTATCGAGTTAAATTTTCGTATGTTTTAAAATAAATGTTATAACAATTTACAATTCTGCAATTTTTAATATCGAATGAAAAAGTTTAATTATAAATTTTTTGTAAGAAACATTGAAAAAGAATATTCATCAAAAGTTGACGTTGCTTCAAAGTATACAGAATTCAATACTTAAAGCTTAGTACATTTTTCTAAAGTCCAGTAGATATAAATATACATAATATAAAGCTCGTATAAAATAGGCATTTTATAAATTTTTGCGTGAAATATAAAATATATCGAAGGATGCTTTTTAAAATAAAGAAAAATAAAAGTACTAACATAATTTTAAAGTAACTGTTCTATTTTTATGCAAAAGTTATAATCGAATTGTTATGTTTTTTCTTAATTCGGCAATAAAATTCATTTACTAATATCAAAACCTAGGTTTCGAAATGAATTGATTATCAAGTGATACTGACTGTACATAAATCTTTATATATAAATTAAATATAAAATTATAGATATTATAACAAATTTTTAATTGTAATGCATAAAATCAATGATTTAACCATAAAATTTCATAGTACTACTAAAAATTTATTATTGAAGAAACTAATATAGAGCAGAGGCATATGCTCATATAAATATTTCTTCTGCATGTTATAATATTTAATGAAAAATTTCCGAAGCTTATAAAAAATCTTAACTCAACTTTCCACAATCTAAAAAAGTTAGAAATACATTAAAAATTGTACCCAAGCATAGGCTACATATAAAGTATCAGGTCAAATAATAATCTAGATTTCGATAGCATTTACCTTTGAGAATGAAAAACACTTATGGAAGGAAGAGGCACGCGCAACTTTCATCTCTAATGTATTTTCCCTGATATAGATAATAAAATCAACTGATCAAATTATGAAATCTTGATAGTTCCTTCAATAAATTAAAACAACCGATAAACTCGTAACCCTCTTTAGGCCACTTTCTCTCTCCATTCAGCCTTTAACTAAAGGATCAAGAGAAAGATGTCTAAGATGTCTTAGATTAGAAGAAAAAAATCGCACGTCACTTATTTCTATTGTTTTCTTACACTAATTGTTTTCTTTTTATGGGAGCAGTTTCTGCAATATCTGTCGTATATATCACGATTTTTTACTGTATAGCTGGCCAAATTTTTACTCCTTAAAATCTGTTAGAAAAAGGATAGCGAAGTATACTTGTAAATTGAATTTATTTAAAATTAATCGAGTTCACAACTGCTAATCGTTATTTTTTTTTCCTCCTGATATTTCTTAGTTTTACTAACTTTCCTTCGTACGTAATACTATATTATAAGTGAAGAATCCATAACTTCAAACAGCTTCTACTGCTAACGCAGTATGTTTTAGTTGATATGATCTGCTTATGTAATTATAGATGTCAACGCATTTTTATCTATTTCTATAAATCATATCGGAGGATAGGATTAACGTCAAATTTGTTAATACATTAATATTCTCCCAATAATTTATTTGTTAATATTATATTGTATTGACATTCATCAGTTTTGATTTTCATAGCCGTGAATTAAGAATAATGAATTTAAAAATTACTCGGTGATTTGGAATAATTTGGAACAGCCTATGATATGATGATCAAACCAATGATGACATACATATTATACTCATATAAATTAGTAATAGTTAACATTGATGAATCTATTGTAATGTTCTATTAAAAAACAAATAATAATAATACATAAAATACTGAGAATACATATACAAAATACACATAATACATAAAGTACTGAGCTTTAAGTATTGCATACTATATACTTTGAAGCAACATCAACTTTTAATAAAAATTCTTTTTCATTGCTTCTTACAAAAAATTTATAATTAAACTTTTTCATTCGATTTTAAAAATTACAGAATTGTAAATTGTTATAACATTTATTTTAAAACATACGAAAATTTAACTCAATAAGAAAATAATAATAGTCAAATAAATTTAATTCATAAATTTTTACTGATTAATAATAAATACTTGTAATAATTATATCATAGATATATGTATATATTTATTTATATTGAAATACAATTGATTTCCATTTATGCTACTTATTTCGTATAAACAATATATAATATGTATGGCACAAAATCAACGATTATGCTGTATACATTCAGAAACGGCATATTTACGAATGGAACTTTCCTATAAATGACGATAACAAGATTTTTAATTTATTTCTAACCTTCAAAACCATTTTATAGGATTACTAATACTTAGCTTAGTTTCTAATTAATAATTATAGCTATCAGCAGAAAATTTAATGAATTCAGATAATATTGCGATAAAATTGTATTGGTTACTTTCGCGCTCAGGATTAACTTTGAGAGTTTACGTTGCATGATTTTCCTCTATTCACGTTTGCGTGTGTTTAAGCCTGAATTCGCGCCTTGATAAAGAAATCCAAATCAATAGTTGGAAGAAAAAAAAGAAGCAAAACTGAAAAAGCTATGTCAAGGTAAAAGGGGGAAAGGAGAGAGTATGGGAAGATCGGTCAAGAAGAATAACGCCAAGAAAAATAAAGTAGATTCGAGACAAGGTAGAATTGGTCAGCAACCTCGCACCATCTGCAGCGCACATACGTCCTGAAGCTTGGAATAGTCATGACTAGGAACTCAGCCCGCGCATTCGTCGTTCTTTCACAAACCGAGTTTTCGCTCCCCGTCCTCTGCCGCCATTACCATCCGTCTCCTCGCCCCTCCCGCAATGGCCATTCGACACTCGTTATAAACGAACTTCCTTTTCCACCTCCTCTCTCTCGTCGCTCTCCTTCGGCTTTGTACCTGCATATCCTTTCTTGCGTCTGCTGACGTTGAACGACGACCGATTTTCCCCTCCGCGACCGGAGTTTCTCTGCTAGGCTCGGCGGCTAGGTTAATGCAGCTTCCTTCTCACTCGTTCTTACGTGCCCAGCTGAAGACCTATCGAAGATTTTAAGTCATGCGCGCATCCGCTAAAGACGTACTCGGCGAATTCTATCCTCTTTTCTCGTCTCCGCATCCTCATTCCTCCTTACACACCTCCGCCATACCCCATCCCACCTCACTGTCTAGCGATCATCAACAAAGTTTTCAGCCGCACTCATTCTCCAATTCATGGTAAATCGTGTTTTCAAAATAAAACGTTGAAATACTTGAATAACTGTTACTGCGCATGCGTTTTACTCGTAGACACATACATTGACTCTCTCCTGCAATTATTATTTCTAGTTCTAGATTATTTCTTCTGATCGCCTGTAGTAATTCACGAATGTCGAATGGCACAACCTCTTGCTTTTTAAAAGCATTACTCAAGTACAGCTGATCCTTATGAAATTAATATTATGCCACTGTTTTCTAAATAACATCGTATCTTGTAAATCTTGTTCGTCTCACACTAAATAATCAATTACTAAATAAATTATAAATATGCGTTCGATTAATTAAAAATATGCAAATTATGTTTTAGGGTTTATGTTCTCATTGTATATACGTTCATAATAATGCGATAATTTTTAATAAACTTATTAATACTATAAACAAATATAAAATTTAAAACTCATAATAATTTGAAAAATAAAATTATATTACATTTATTATTCCAAAAATTAATATTTGACTTGGCAGACAGTCGACAAGATAAATATTTTTCTTTTACATTTTACTAATGAAATTTACATTATGCATTATGGAATTAAAAAAGTAGCTTTGTTACAATCACAATATTTTTTGTTTAAATTATAAATTAAAATAAATAGAACTCGAAAATTTTTAAATACAAATGATTTAAATAATAGTTATTTATTATTATATTTATTATTTAAATAATGATTTTAATAAATAGAAAACGAACATTTTTAAATACAAATGATTTAAATAATCAATAACTTATTGTTATGTAGATTATTATATATATATATATATATATATATATATATATATATATATATAGTATACAAATAAAAAATTAGTTAAATTATCGGAGAGGTATTAATTTAAAAATAAATTGAATAATGCTTTTACTGTAAAAGTATTTTTAGAATTTATTTTCATATACTGTGTGAAATGATTCTCACAATTATTTTTAAGGAAAAAAAATTTCAGACTTTATTCTATATGAAAATAAAACTGTCTTTATACTTGTTAATCATGCCCTTACGTCTTTTTTATCGCACATTTCAGCAATTATAGAAGTAAATTAAAGCTTTATATTATTTTCATTAAATGTGTTTAATTAATGTTACTTCATATTTATACAAAGTTACAGTTAGTGACATTTTATTTTTCATTTAAAAAAATTGAAATGGCAAATCAGAGGCTTGAGATCCCGTGTGAACTGTTTAAACAAATTTGTAATCCCAGATAAGCGCGGAAAGTGTGAAATTTTTAAGCATCACTTGGCTTTTCTCAAGATTGGCCGACATTTAATATCGTCGAACAGCGGAAATTCAATATGCATCAAACATACGAAAAATGTGCATACAGTGAAAGCGGAAAGAGCGTATAAGGCATATAATGCATGCACTTAAAATGTTTCAGGAATTGGTGTAGTGTTGGTAACAGTTAGTGCAGTCGCCTGGCGGGTTACCAGTCGAGAAAATTGTGGGGGTTTCTTCGGCCTGACAGGAATCTCGGGCAGGATTCCACCCGCGAGACCAATGCATCCTTACGCTGCAATGATTTATCCCGAGTTCCAGTTCAGGACTCCACCACCGAGTTATCAGGTACATTGCTAGGCACTCATAAGTAAATGTTTACACTGCATCTTCTACCAACATTTTTTCAGTTGCATTCTATTTCCTTACTTTTTCATCTGTATTGTTCTTGATGTATTATCAAAATTTAAATACATTGTAATGCATGCAAAGAAAGAATTACTACTCGTAAATTAGAACACGAATTTGACACTTGTGTTTCCATAAAAAAAAATATAAATTTCATAAAGCCACTCGTTTAATGACGATGATTTTTTAACTTTATCGTTCAAAAAGTAAAAACAGTAATAAATTATATTAATCTAATAATCTTATCGTAATCCAATGAAAATAAAACTAAAAGATCAGTTTGTAACAATTAACAAAAACTTACTAAAACATTAATTTTACACTTATGCATGGATTAAATATAAGATATAATTGATATTAATGAAATTGTATAAATTTATTTAGATGTTAGTAGTATTATTACAAATACAAATAATGTAATGGTATGATTTCTTAATATTAGCCTCAACTATAAAAATTCTTTAAAAAATCACTTTAGAAGAATTATTGATTATTACATTAAGTTTTCTTTAACGTTCTTTTAATTGTTAATATTATAACATGTTAAATTTTTAGTTTACTAGCTGATTAAATCTAAGCGATTTCTAATTAAATAATATTTATCATTAAATTAAGTATATTTTTTTATAAACATTGGTTAAAAAGGAAACAATTTTCCTACATGTAATATTTTTATTACCCAAATTTACTATATATATAATTTATTATGTCAAAAAATAACTGCCGCAAAAGACAAATGTTTTGTCTTTATACTAGTTGCAATTAAAGTTCATAACGGTAAATTATTAGTATAAATTTTTTTCATTATAACACAGATTTACAATTAAAATTTATTTAATTAATTTTGGGTTTTTCATAAAGCAAAATTAAAATAATTAAAATATCTGGAATCCAGTAAAATTTTAATTTTTAACAATTTATTAATATGCTTTAATAACTTATATTAGGAGGAAATTCTATATGAGTGACATTATTTGAGAATTAATAATTACATTATGCAAATTTTGATCAGAGCATGTATTTACACTTATTTCTAGTCATTATAGATATTATTATTATCTTTTCATAATATTAATTATTTGATTAAAAATTACTTTTTTCTATTAATTGTTCAATGGAGTATTTTCCATTGCAATATTTCATTTTCATGAAAATTTGTTTTTTTAAATAAGTGAAGCGAGAACCTCAAATTATTGCCACTGACATATTACTGCGAAACTTATTTATAAATATAAATGTTTAAACATATAATATTTTACATCTTGCCTTGCATAGCTTGAGAAATCATTTAAAAAATCTATCAATGAATTTGTAATTAGCGAAATTAAAGATCTACTTTTTATCGGAACTATATTTTTCCAGTACTATTTTATTTTTCCAACTAACAATTGCATAAGTTCGTCTGTAAAGTAATCAGTCTTTGTAGATTCATCGATCTCACTATGAGCCTTAGCGCTTCGAATGAATTGTCCCGACTTTGAAAAGTATTACTATCCTTATGATTTAGATATTTCACCCTGTTTATTTTTATTATACCCCATCATCGAGCATATATATTATATATTCAATTATGTAGTTGTGAATTTGCAGTAGATTAGTTAAAGAACTAAAAAAAAAAACGTTTTATATTACGAGTTAATACGAATGATTTCCATCCATGTAATGTTAAAATAAATCTCATTTAATATAAATACCAAAAATCAACATATGCAAAAGCAAACCTAAAGTAAAAATAATAAAATATTAGTCAATTAAAATTTTCAAATTAATATTTTTATTATCTACCATAGTAAAGCTGTGAAATAAATAAAAAGAGCTTTGATTCTTACATTTAATGTTTAGATTATATCATTACAAATGTTTTGTGATAATGTAGATTTTTAATTTTTATTCGAACATATTTAAGAGTGATTAATAATAGTAGTCATTAAAATAGAAAATCTACTTTGCTTACTTTACAATATGTTTTGATAGATAATATAATTAAAGCTATTAGAAATAAAATAAAATTAAAAATAACACCTAAATACAAATTTATTTTATAATATGTAGTTTTTTTATGATTTATCTAAGTTATGAATCCATTTGTTTTTTCGTCACATATCTTAATTAGTATAGAAATGAATGATTATTGTTTGTCAAGATGTATCTTTGAAGTGACATTGAACCAACATTAAAGAATATTCGAAATGTTAATTTTTATGTAGATTATTATATTTGAAAATAAAAATATTATTTTAGGCATTTAATCAGCGCTTAGAAAAATTAATTGTATCATTATTCCTTAAAAATATTTACAATTTAAATTTCCTTTCTAATTTAATTTGTTTAAATAATTCGATCGAAAAAAGACAAAAACGGTAAATTAGTAGAAGACTTTAAACAGATCATACAAATAAAGAAAATTAATAGAAAGTCGAATATTATTACTTTCTTGTAATGGCTGAGAAATTTTCAGATTAAATAAAATACAAAAATTTATTTAATAGTTATGCACTTTGGCACAATGAGATTTATTTTAAATGCCATATACTACTAGTATAGGCTGTATATTCCTTTCAAAAGGCTTTTTTGCTGAATGTAAGTGAATGGAATACATAGAATATGTAATACTTGTAAAGAAATTTAAAAACTATATACTCTTATGTTAGTTATTTACTTTAGTTATGTTAGTTTATGTTCTATATCGTAGATAGTATAAATAATATATTATAAAGTCGCGTTGAGTTGTTGAGTTGGTATTAAGTGTACAACTGTCTGAATATTTTTTGTGATATCGACTCGTAATTATTTTACATGGCTCCCTTAGAATTCACTTCCTTTGAAAATACACTTTCGAGAGCACTTTTATCATAGCAGTTATTGCATACTCGACATATTCAGCCAATGCAAAGTGATTGTCTCTTTTATAACGTGCTTCGTATCTGCTTTCAGGCAAGCATGCAGGAGTATAGGCTAAGATTGTTGCTGCTGGATCGGCTGCAGCCGACCTCGTCACCGCCACCAACCTATAGGTCGAATACCGGTAGTTGCGTGGCCACGGGCAGAGTAAGCAACGGGGCACCGACAACGACTGCCGGGGCCCTCCAGGTCACTGGCCCTAGAGAGAATCAGCCGCCGAATTACTGCGGTCACCGGGTCACCAATACTAGCCAAGCCCACCAGAGCTGTTCACTCGTCGTACCCTCGAAAAAAGATGCAAACTTAGTTCGCATCGTCCAGACGGAAAGCGAGCCGGTAATCCTTAGCGGGGATCAGACGCCGCCTGTTACTGCCGTCGAGGTCCTCGCCCATCTTTAGTCATGATCCATTCACATGTCCCTCTATCCTGTGACCCTCTGTATAATGCTCTATCATAGAAGATACTTGTATGCCACATCATGTGGTGTGCCCGATTTTTGTCTCTCCAGGTGAAAGTGTCTTCGCTGCACTTCTCCTGAAACCTAACTGTGTAATGTACAGGAACGAAAGTTGCCGGATTCCACATCGGGATTCACACCAAGTCCCAACTGCAATTAACAAAACTTTATTCAATTACAATGCGTGCTTCTAACTAGTACAATTAATAAATTTCATTTAGTTTACGCTTCAAAGCATTTTGTTAAATTATATAAGCATGCTATTGTTTAACATTATTACGAAGTTATGTTTAACACAATTTTTAGTTAAATTTTCTTCAGTCGCACTGCATCCTATTAAATCAATGTAATAAATAGAAATTTTTAGAAAATCGTCTCTTATTTGAATTTTTGTCGCTTTGAACATTTATATTACATTATCAAATACACTAATTTATCCAATCAAATCAATGATATTTGGTAAAGTTGTAAATAGCATTATCATTTTTAATACAAATTGTATAATTAGGTTTATATAATTAGGTTTCGTATAATTATAATATTTTTAAAATATATTTAACTTCTGAAATTAAATATATAAAGTATGCAAAAGTAATTTATTCTTTTCCTTTTCAACTTAATCTTCACTTTATGTTCAAAGTTCCATATATACAGCAATAGATTAAAAAATATAAAGTATAGATTTAAAAACTGTAGTATACTGCATTATCATGATATTGATAATTAATTAATAAACTACCATATTTCGTATTTAAGTAAGTTGATTTTAAATTAAAAAAATCACAAAAAGCAGAGTAAAAAACAAAAAATCATTAATTTTGTTATAGAATATTATAAATAAAACATATTATTTATTTTATTTTTCATGTTATGTACCAAACCGAAATTTTTAAAAATGTTTAAATCGATTCTGTTTTGATTAAATTGATTTATATGTATATCATTTAATTATATATATATATATATATATATATATATATATATATATATATATATATATATATATTTGTTATATTCAATACGATTAAATGAAATACATATAATTATTAATATTATAGCAGAAGGAAAATTGTTTGAAAATTATTAAAATACAATTCGTTCATTAAAAATTACAAATAAAAAATAATTGCGGAATGAAAATACAGTTAGAAACACTTACATTGAATTGTACTATGGTTAATTGCTCAAAATAATCATTTGAATATTTTCATTATTAATAATTTATTTCAATTATTTTTGAAAATGTTTTATAATCGTAAATGTAATATATAGTATTACTAATAAATATTGATTTATAATTAATGAATCTGGAAATGAACGATTTATTTTATTTTTGGAGAGACAAAAATTCCTGGCAGATACAACAGACCAAAGCGATGTATTGTTTCGCAACACAAAAAATTGATTTTCAAATGTATATTTGAATTTGATTTATAATGTATATTTTCCAATTAAATAAATTAAATTAATCAAAAGTAGTACTGACTACCATTTATTCTAATGATTTGATTTAAAATTTCATATTATCATTAACATAAATAGGTCTCTGTCACAGCTTAAATAAGTAAAAGGGAAGTTTATCAACTTAGATGTATTAGAAAAGTTAGTTATAAACAAAATAAAATTCTACGTGCGAATTTAATATTTTTTCGTTAAAATGATTAGACATTGTAACATAAAGTTATATATAAACAGTATGTAACTTAATTATAAATTAACAATAATGTCATAGATTTATGTTGATATTACATAAAGTTCCAAAGTAATTAAATGTGCACCTAAACAGAAACAAATACTTAATGAAAACATCTAAAAATAAGATGCAACTATTTTTCTTATAGCTCATGTATAAAGTTTTTAACTCGTGAAGATCTCAATAATTTGTTCTATAATGTGATTTAATATGCATACGGGGAAAATTAAATATTTATAAACAATATATTAATTAAAAAAGTACTTTAAAATAATTTTAACAGATAGAAAAATTTGGACGTTATTAAAATGGAATTTTTTGCTTATTTAAAAAGAAGCGGGATAAATTGAGATGTGAATAAATGATAATAGAATAGACAATATTTAAACCAAATTCTTCGATTAACGTTTGTTCAATCAGATCGGTTTAACTGTTTTATATTTAATAAAGATAATAAACACGAAATACAAATATGACGCCATACAGCTTTGGCTATTTTCTATATTTGAAAATGAACAAATGTGTTTTTTGAAATGAGCTTGTATAATTTACTCCAAACATAATTTTGAATTAGCAAATTTTTATTTTTTGAACCACTTCATTCTTGAATTTTAATTTTAGTATTTATTATAATTCACTGTAATTTAAACTAATACTCTAATACATATTATACTTGTTCGTAAATTATTATTTTCAAAAATTTAACGATATTGCCTAATTTTTAATTTAAAAATGAAAACATGTACATATATTTCATGCTATTGATTTTAATTTATAATGGAGATGAGGTTCAAAGGAAAAATTTGTTTATGAAAAAAATTAAATGTATCAGAAAATTGTTGCAATTCATTAGATAAACTATGATGAGCAGTTATCCTGAGATACGTAAGCTTTATACAAAAGCTTACGGGTATTATGTAATTCGATATATACATTCGCAATATTTTTTTATGTATGCAAAGAAAACTAGAAGGATGTGTGTGTATTTTTGTGTGAGATAAAGACAATGATATGATGCGCGAGTTTTTCGTACTTGTTGTCAAAGCTTGACGTAAAGAAAAAATAATTATAAAAAAGTGCTTATTATGCTCAAAACCAAACTCGCAATGATTCGTGATATGTATAAGAGCGATAAGGCGATTCAATTGTCAATCGAATTAGTAGTTCCTTAATATATTGTAGGCGAATTTGTATATTAAATAAATAAAATATATATTTATCTGACTATTTAAAACGAGTCTAATTTTCAATTGATATGCTTTACTTCTATTTACTAATCAAATTTCTCTTAAAAAATGATTGGACTAATAGCTTTAATAACCATATGCACTATTATAGTTTAGTAATTCATGATAGTGGTAAGTTTGTATTAATTATTAATATTTATGTTAAAGTTACTAAAAAAAGTAATATCCTATATATTATATATAATTATTTTAACTATTAAAATTTTATAAACTTATTAAAATATTTATAATTTAAATTCAAGTTATATTAAATTATATTTTGATAGCAATAAATAATTCGTACGTCTTTAAAAATCTATGTCTGTTGAAGTTGAAATTTATTAAAAAGAGTTTGATTCAAAATAACATTTGATTTAATAATAGTAAAGATATATTGTAATTATAAATAATCATTTGTAAATAGTATATGTATGAATTGAAATTTCGTCGTATTTTTTTATTCACATCTTAATAAAAATTTTGTAATTAAAATATAAAGTTTTATATGTATAATTAATAATTCCCTACTTATCAAATATTCTTTTATATAAATGTAATCTTATCATAATAATATTTGTGCTAATATGTTATTTTTGGCAATAGTTTTTTAAAACCTGTAATCAAATATATCTATATAATATAAAAATTAATTACTATAAAAACATTTAAACAAATTAAAGTTTAAAATACATCTCGATATAAAATAATGCTATATTAAATATAATTTTTTTAAGTATATGAGCATTTTTTATATGTTTTACATTTATATGTTATACATATGTTTTAATACATTGATTAAATAACAAAATTAATAATTTGATAAAAAAACAATTAAATTTTTGATATATTAAAATTAAGGTAGTAAATAGCGAGTGTCATCAATTTAAAAATTATAAGACAGTAACCGAAAATATAATTAATTAAACAATATTAGAAAATATTTTTTTAATCAATGTAAATATTTTTAGTTTATACATTAGGGTTCAAAATATACAGACATTTTCTAATAAAAAAAGCCAGTTTTTATGTACTTTTATGATTGAATAAAATTAATTATTTAAAATAGTTATTTATGAAGTGAATTAAAACATTTATAGACCATTTTATTCTTGTATTAAAAAATATCTTTATCATATGGTTAAATATTCTTATTTGATAATCTAATATACTAGATATTCTAATACGTATTTTTGTCGATATTTTAAACGAATAAAAATGTCTGTATATAAATCAAAATACTAATCTGTCTATAATTAACTCTAGAGCTTATATTTATATTAGAAACATATATTTATATGATATTTAACTTATTTTAATTTAAACTTTCAAATATATTTTTATTACTAATATTTAGAACAAAGTAAAGTTTAATTTATAAGAGTATCTATAATTTATTATTATTTTTCATTTATAATAAAATTTTATTTATTTAGTAAAATAATTTTAAATATTATAATAATATAAAGATTTATCGCATTAACCTTGTGAAAGCTTTAATTATATCTATAGCTTGTTCATTTTCTTTTATCAATAATTTATTAGTAGGAATCATTTTGTATGTAAATACTTTTAAAAATTATATTAACAAATTTTTTAACTATCTCTTTTGTTAATTAAATTTAAAAAAAGGAAGTTTATTTTCTAATAATCTAAAAACGTATGAAAAAAATTATTTAATTAAAAGCAACCTAATATATTCATAGGAAATTTTAAAATATTAATATTACAGCAAATTGTTTTTAATTAATTTTTACTACTTTATAAATTTAATATACATAAATGTAATTCCGCAAATACAGAAAAATTAAGTAGTGTACAAATTTATAATTTTTACGTTATCAATCACTTTCCATGTAGATCAGTACTAAAACAATCGACAATGTTAAAATCATTATTTTATTTAATTATCATTATATGATAGCATAAATTGCACCTTAATCTTCAGATTAAAAATAAATTAATATTTACTAAATTCTAATTTATTATATAAAATTATATGAAAGTTTTTTCTTTGGATAAATAAAACTGTATAAAAAGTTGATGCTAGATGTTAAAAAAATTTAATTTAATGTTATTCATTATCAAAAAGGAGTTTAAAAAAACAATGTTTAAATATATTTCTTAGTTTATTAGTATATGCGATAGTCTTAAGTAGTTCTATAAATTCAACAGGTAGATTACATATGTCAAAACTTTGGAATAAAAAATATTTTTTGTAATATCTTTTATATAAAAATGTTGTTAGAAATTATTGTATATTTTATTAAACAATAGTGAATAGAAGAATAGTAAATTATAAGACAGCAAAGTAAAAAAAAAATAATTAATTAAGCAAAATAGCAAATTGATAAATAAATATAAATTAAAATTTTCATGTACTAACCTTTTCACGTAACCTTATCCGAAATAATTAGTACACGTGTATACTTGTTCCTTACATTTAAGAAAGTTAAAAACTTTGAATTCTTCAAATTTTTTTCTAAATATGTGTGGCATATTTTGTTCTATTAACTGTATAAAAAACAATAAAAAACGTTTTAATAAGAATGAACAATCTGAGGTAATTGAATAATATTTTTTAATATTAAAAGTATATTTAAGTTTTACTGAAGTATAAAATAAAATGAAGTTGTTATTTTCATTAACAGTGGGAGTTATGCAAGCATGTAATAAAAGCAAGAGGACCAGATAATCTGGACAGTTTAAAAAAAGAGTTATCAGAACATTGGTATGGTCAGTTCTGTGCAAGCATATTATGGCTGCAAGGATTACAACCAATTTCACAACCTCTTATGGACACAGATTGTAATATACTTCTTTGGAATGGAGATGTTTTTTCTGGTAATATGGTACGTTTATGAATTTTTATAAGGATAAGGATGAAAATTTTTATATTTTTAATTTCTTCTATAAATATTAATACAAAATTAAAAAATTTTTAGTTCAAGGAGAATATTTGTGACAGTAAAGTTATTTTATTATCACTGAAAAATTCATTTAATATACCAGATACTTTAAAAGAAATCAACGGACCGTTTAGTTTTATTTATTATAAGAAATCTTCAAAACAATTATATTTTGCAAGAGATAGATTCGGAAGGCATAGTTTATTATTTAAAATAAGTAAAAATTTTAAGTCATTACTTTTAACATCTGTAGCTGTTAAAGCTATACAAAATATTATGGAATTGCCAGCTATTGGAATATTTATTGCAAATTTAAATTTTAAAGAAATACAGTTAAGTTGTATTCCATGGTATGAACCAAATGAACGATTTATTAATATTTTAACTGACATTAAAGCTCAATTTAATATTAATATTAATATTATTGAATCAAAATATTTGCCAAAAATAGAAAAATTATATTTAAATATACTACCTACTTCTAAAATGGGTTTCTTAAAGTTCATTGAAATTATGAATATCAATAATTATGATGAAATAATGGATTATATATTGAAGGATGTTAATATTGATCAGATTGTAAATAATTTACTAGTTTTATTAAATGAATCCGTAAAAAGAAGAGTTACAATTATGCCTAATTTTTGTAAAAATTGTACATATTTGAATATTTCATTTTGCCAACATGTGAAAGTTGGTATCTTATTTTCAGGTGGACTAGATTCAGCTATTTTGGCTGCATTAACACATAATCATATTAATATTAATGAAACAATAGATTTAATTAATGTTGGATTTGAAAAGAAAATTAACTGTAATTATGAAGTGCCAGATAGAATAACTGGAAGAAAAACACTTAATGAACTATTAGAAATATGTCTAGGAAGGACATTTAATTTTATTCAAGTATTAATTTTTAACTAGATGCTTTACAAATTTTAAAATAAATTATTGAAATATAATTTATAATTATTTTAGGTTGATGTTTCACAAGAAGAACTGGAAAAATATAGATCAACTTCAATTTCAAATTTAGTTTATCCACATGCAACAGTTTTGGATGATAGTTTGGCTTCTGCTGTTTGGTTTGCTAGTAGAGCAGAAGGAACAATTTATCCAACAAAACAATCTTACAAGTCAACCTGTAGAGTACTTTTACTTGGAATGGGAGCTGATGAACAATTTGGCGGGTATATGAGACACAGAACAATTTTAAGACGTAAAGGTTGGAATGCTCTTGCTGGAGAATTAAGACTTGAATTTGATAGAATTGCAGAAAGAAATTTAGGAAGAGATGATAGAATGGTTGCTGATCATGGAAGACAATCAAGATTACCTTATTTAGATGAAGATTTTGTTAATTTTGTACAACAACTTCCAGTTTGGGAAAGGTGCTTTTTTTATTATGATAATTATAAAATTTTTTTTATTTGTCAAGAAAATAATTGTTTTAATTAAATTTATCTACTTAATTTAATTTAATTTATTTTTTTTTTTGTAAAAAATGAATTATTAAACAATTCTTTCAATACATATTGTTAATTAATTAATCTTATACATTTAGTTTAATGTGATAGTTAATACATTCTATATTTTTTTTGTAAATTCTTTAATGATGACTTTTACATATTAAAAAAAATTAACTATAATTATGAAGTGCCTGATTAAATTACTGGTAAACAAATGTTTAATAAACTATTGGGAATACATCTCAGTAGGGCATTTAATTTTATTCAAATATTCATTTTTAAATGGAGCCTTTATTAAATTTTTAAGAAATTATTAAAAATAATTTTAAAAACTATTGTAAGTTGCTGTTTCATGAAAATAAAAATTAATTTTTAAAGTTTATTTTTTTGTTTTAAAGTATTCAGAATTTGATAAACTATTAAATTCAGTTATCTATTT
Organism: Ceratosolen solmsi marchali; assembly: GCF_000503995.2. NCBI lineage: Eukaryota > Metazoa > Arthropoda > Insecta > Hymenoptera > Agaonidae > Ceratosolen > Ceratosolen solmsi. The sequence continues at coordinate 861,100 of NW_011948412.1, forward strand.
ATATATAAAATTTTATTTACAAAATAATTTTTAAATAATTATAATTAAACATGCGTCATTATTGATTCAAAAACAGTAAATTTTCTTTCGAGCAGGTGTTGCCCAGTAGATAAATTTCCACCAGGTTTAGGTGATAAACTTTTATTACGTTTATTGGCGCGAAAAATTAAATTACACGAAGCAGCAAAATTTCCCAAACGCGCATTTCAATTTGGATCACGAATTGCGAATGGAAAAGAGAATGCCAAGAATATATCAAAATATTTGTAGCTATAATGTTTGTCTTAATTACTGTAAAGCATTGCCTAAACTTATCAATCTCGTCTTATCTGTCATTATCATTAGTAATAAAGATAATTTGTACATTTCTTAATATTTTTCTTTTATAATACAATGAGTGAAAATAAAAAAGAATATTTAAATGTTTATTTGAGTCCAGTACCAGTTGGACTTGAACAAGAATTTCATACTTTATTAACACCTGAAGCAATACAATTTTTAATTGATCTTAACCTTCATTTTCGAAATAAAATTGAAGATTTATACCTTACAAGATTAGAAAGAAAGTTTATTCAAAAGAAAACTCATAGAATACCAAAATTTCTTAAGTCTGATTATATTAAAGATGATTGGAAAGTAGCACCAGTCAGTAAGTTCAATAATTTTTTTAAACTTTTCAGTGTTCATTTTGAAAATAATAAATTTATATTTCTATAAATTTAATAAATATATATTTATTTTAGATCATAGACTTCAAAATCGACATTTAGATGTTGGAGATGTTAGTCCGTGTAATTATACACGATTTATTTCATCTTTAAATAAAAATGTTCAAGGAATTCAGGTTGATTTTGATGATGGCCATTGCCCAACATGGAGAAATCAAATAATTGGACTCTATAATATTTATCGAGTTGTTCATAATAAGATTTTAAATATTCCTAAAATATCAGATGCACCAATACTCATGTTCCGTCCAAGAGCTTGGAACATGATAGAACACAATATGAGTATTAATGGCAGAGAAATTCCTGGGTCTTTGTTTGATTTTGGTTTATTAATATTTCATAATGGGTATATTCTTTCTCAGTGTGATTCTGGACCATTTTTCTATTTATCCAAATTAGAAGGAGCAGCAGAAGCAAAACTCTGGAATGAAATTTTTATATGGAGTCAATTAAGATTACGTATACCTTATGGAACAATAAAAGCATGTGTCCTTATTGAAAATATTTTATCTGTATTTGAAATGGACCAAATTTTATATGAATTGAAAGATCATTCATTAGGTTTAAATTGTGGTATTTGGGATTATGCTGCATCAATTATTTCTAAATTTGGTGATGATTTATCTTTTGTACTTCCAGATAGAAATAAATATGTAAATATGAACAGACCCTTTTTGAAAAAATATATGGACTTAGTAATTAAAATCTGTCATAATAGGAATACATTTGCTACAGGAGGAATGATAGCTAAACTTTTACCATCTAAACAATCTAAAGATTTTGATAAGGTTCTACAAAATATAATTGAAGATAAACTGATAGAAATACAAGCAGGAGTGGATGGATTTCTAATATATGATTTAGGGTTAATTGAATTCATTACTAATCTTTGGGAAAAGTATGGAGGATCCTTTCCAAGTCAAATTAATTATTCTGGAACATCTAATATAATAACAGAAACTGATTTATTAATATTGCCAACAGGAGGAGTAACTGAAAAAGGATTAAAACATAATATTTCAGTTACAATACTCTTTATATATCATTGGTTATGTGGTGAAGGTGTATTTAAATTTAAAGAAACTATTGAAGATTCTGCAACAGCTGAAATTTCTAGAGCACAAATTTGGCAATGGATTAGACATGCTGCTTCGATTGAAAATAAAAATTATGTTGTTACAAGAAATTTAGTTTTTACTGAAGCTTCCAGCATTTTAAAATGCTTAACAAAAAATTATGGAAATAATAACTCTGCAAGAGTAAAACTTGCTATTGCATTTAATATATTCTTAGAAGTTGTAAATTGTAGAAATTTCCCAGAGTTTCTTACAACATACTTAAATGATGAGTGTATTTTGAGAAAAGTACAAACTAATTTGTAAATTTTTTTAATATCTAATAAAATGATCATTAATAATTTCTGTGTATGTTTAATTTTCTTATTTTATATGTTAAGTAAAAATTAATTACCATGGAAAAACATAAATTTATAAATAATTATAATTTTTCATTATATAACTCATTTTGTTATAACATTAAAATCTCAAAAAATTATATAATATGTACAATAAATTTGTAGTGTATGATATTATAGTATTAACAGTAATAAAGTTTATGATATATAAGTAGAGCAAGATTACATAACCTGTTAATTATAATAGTGTTCCAGCAACTACTAGTCTAAAATAAGATTCAGATTGTATAGTTCATTTGAATGTAATATTTCAAGTAGCTTGTAAATATAACAATGATATAGTGAAAAAATATATAATTGTATCTATATTTTTTTTATTTATTTATATAAAATGATAGAACGAATTGAAATATGTAAGTGAAAATATGATTTAAAATATAACTTAAACTTTCCAAATACGTAATATTTTCAAAGATAATTTTAATCATCAATATATATTATATAAATTTTTAGTTTTCATTATTTAAATTTAAACATAGAAAATTAAAAATTTGTTATAAGGTTATTGATAAATGAACTACTTAGATAATTAATAATAAATATAAAAAGATTTAAATCTATTTATTTATTATTATTCTTTTTAATATTATATAATTTTGTCTGTAATAAATATAATCAATATAATTTAATATTTTATAATTATATCAAATAAAATTTTCAGCTGTAATTCCTCAAGATTTAAGACACGAAGAAACAATTGTACAAATTGCAGAAGCATTGGATAATTTAGATTTTGCAGTTTCTCATATTTTTAATTCCATAAATGAACGAATTTCATTACATACAAAAAGGTGAACGTTTTTTACCTAAAATCCGATTTACAACTAAAGTAATGAGTAAAAGAGTTTAATATAAAGTATTGATACTTTGTTATTATAGACTTGGAGTTATTCGAACTAGGGCTACAAAACTTCAAGAGCAATTAGAGTATCTTCAAAATAATTTAAATTTAAAAGCTATAAAATTATATTCTGCAGCAAAATATCCAGCAAATCATACATATAATGAATATACATTGGTCATACAACCGAAATCAAGAATTGAAATTCCAGATAATAAAATTTACAGAAGTTCAGTTCCAATTTCAGATAAATCTGATTCAGTACTAACTAGTAACAGTAAGATGGAAAATAGACAATATACAAGTAATTTAAATTTGCAAGAAAAGTTACAATTTTATTATGTTAAATCTAAACCATATAAAAAAACAAAAACTTATATCGAGAAGAATCATGCAAAGGAAAATATTTCCTCTATTGATTCACTCTTACTATTTAACATAAAAGACTCTCAAACTTCTGTTAATTTAGAATTAGCTCAAAATGAAAAAAAAAATCAGATTCAAGATGCTCCCAATTCTATTTTACAACCATGGCACACTTCTGAAATTGAATACCCATCAACTTATTTATATGCTCCAACATTGGGAGAGGTATTATAATTTTAAATTATATATATTTATATTGAATATATTGTTGACATTATTAATAAAAGAAACAAGCAATAAGCATTTTTATTTTAAAACTTTAGCACTCAATTTTTATTTAAAAACTTAACAAATATATTTTTAAAAATATATATTAAATTTCGAATTTATATAAATTTTGCTTTATATTGTTTTTAAATGTGTATAGATTTATTAAGAAAAGTGTAAGAAAGAGTTTAATTAACTGAATATCTGAACTATCAATTACATCTTTAATTTATTTTAAAATCCATTAATGTTATTGTTACGTAAATTATTTAAATTTAATAACAATATTATTATTGCTGCTTGAGATATTTTATACCACCTTTCAAACAATTTTTTACTTGTATTGTTTATATATATAGTATATATAATGTAAGTAGTAAATATTTTGGTTCTATATTAAACTGAAAAATTAACTAAATCTAAAATCACATTACATTATTTTTAACGAAATTTTGATTTTAATGGTATATATATTATTTATTATACGTGCATATTTTATATATTAAATAAATGATAGGGTATTTATCCATTCTCTTATAATTGAAATGAAATTATCTTCTTTATATGTATCGTTGAAGTGATAAAAATTGTATTAAAAGTTTTAAAGTTATAATGATAAACTTTAATAAATTTTAGGTACCACAAATGAATGTACCACTCATGCTACCTCATTTACCTGGAATAGTCGATGACGAACGTTTTTCACTTGATCTAAATTCGCAAAGTCCTATAGCTCCTTCTTCAATGGCTGCTACACCAACAATTCGTCATGATCCCTCAATTTCGGAAATTTCAGAAATTTCAGAACAGTATAATAAAAAGTCAGAAACCAGTAACAAAGTATTTTCTAATGTTAACATTAGATCAAATACTTCTTTATCTTTAGCTTATGAGGCTAAGAGCGTTAGTGAGCAATTACTAGAAGAAACCCCGTTAAAAGCAAGTAGCAATGTTCCCGTTGTGACTAGTCAATCACCAACAGTTGTATCACCATCAACACCACCACCACCGACACCACCACCACCACCACCACCACCACCACCACCACCACCACCGTCACCCCCGCCATCACTACCGCCACTTCCACCGTCGCTACCTCTCGAATATAAAGAAGAATTAAAGCCGATTAAAATAATAAAGAATTCGACTGTATTGAATGCAAATGCAACCGATGATCGAAGCAATCTTATGGCTGCCATTCGTGACGCTGGCGGACTTGGACGAGCCAAATTGAAGCATGCGGTACTTGCAGACAAAACCAAAGATCGATGGTCCTCGGCTTCGGTCGGTGGTGATCTTATGGCCGATCTACACGCTACATTATCTCTCAGAAGGAAAGGTATTGCTGGCTCAGCTATTAACGCCCTCGTAAGAATGTCAAGTATGATTCCACCACCACCTAAGCCAAATGAATCATCTACTTCAGACAGAAATTCGGCAACAAGTGAATGCGAGTCTCAAGATGATGATGGATGGGAAGAATAAAATTGCCGATTTTATAAGAAAATCTGTTTGATAAAATCAATTTATTTTTCTTGTTAAAACATTGCTCACATACTATTCCCAGAGAAATCTATGTACAATTCATCTGTACAATTTTATTCTAATAACATAACAAATAATATCTTTCTTTGTCATGCAAATATCAAGTTTGATATTTACAATCAATATGCATATAATAAAATGTGTCATTACAAATTATTAATTAAGAAATTTGTTAAGAAAAATTTGTTGCAAAAATGTGTTACTATTATTTTATTATGATTATTATTAATAATTTATAAGATATATAGTCATTATAAGTAATCATTTAACTATTATTTATTTATAAAAATAATTTTAAAAATTAGATATATTTTATAAATTATGCTTTAAACAATTGTATACAAAATAATACAATATGTATTATTTTTATGTTTGTATATGCACAAATTGGTGATATATACTTGATGTACATTTGTAATTATAATTTTTTAATACAATTGCCCTTATTTTTTTTTGCTATAATTCAATACTTTACATGTGTATAAGAAACATCTATAAAACTATTGACTGTATTATACTAATAGTATAATATACTTAATTTCATGTGTATGATGTATATATTAAAATATTTATTTTTATATACTTTCATCATTTTATTTGTATATTTTATTATTAGAATAAACTTTCATTTAGATTTCTATCAATTAAATTACAACTACTAATACAAAAAGTTTATAAAAAATATTCTAATTGTATTATATGTAATAGTCACATAAGTATCAAATTTGTAATAACAAAAATACAATTCTGTTTTACAAATATTAACATATTTTTGCATTCAAAATATCAATGAAGTACTTAATTATACAGAATAATATTAGTATTCTTTTATCCTACTATAGGCAACTGTAAATACTATTGATAATTCTATTAATAGTGAATTTTAATCTATTACTTGATGCAAGGAAAATGTAATCGTTTGTAAACTCAAACTTAATAAATTACTAAATGTTTCATTAAAACATTCATAAATTTGGTAACAACCAATCTAAAAAATTTTTTGCTACTTCAAAACCTAAAAAACAAGCTGCATTTGCTGGGAAAGCTCTAAGCATTACTGGTACAACACCTTTATAAAGTGCTATTGGTCCTTCTGTATTCATAAGAGCCATAAAAACTTCTCTAACTCCTCTTTTATACATCCCTTCTGGTGCTGTAAATAAAACCAACTTTAACATACTTATATTAAAAAATAAAATATTACATTGATTTAACTTTTTATTTTTATTAATATAAATTTATTAATATTTATACAAAAAACAGTTTCTAAACTTTCCCTTTTGTAAATAAATTTTAGTATAACTATAAAATTTTTCAATAAAAAAAATAATATAATTTTTCTTGTAATTTAAATTATTTAATACATTTATAAGACAACTTTTTTTATAAATATTTCTAAAAACAGTGAAAAATTGTATTTCTTGATAATAAAATCTTATTATTTATTATATTGTATAAATTCTTTTATAAAATATATTACAATATTATAAAAATTTAATTTTTATATAATGTCCTTTAAAAAAAAAAAACAACTTGCTGTAAACACTATTCATTAACAATGTCTGATCAAATTAAATAAATTTTTTATTTTTGAATATGTTTATTCGTACCAGTCTGAAGACGGGATTTTAAAACGTCTGGTGGCATTCCTACAATCCAGTTAGCAATACCAGCACAACCACCAGCAGTTATTGTTGATAGAAGTCCAAAAGTTCCATCTTCAGATTTCATTGCTCTTTGTAAAATTTCATACGTTGTAAAATAAAATCCACTAGCCGGTATATCTATAAAAAAAGAATTTTGTAAATAAAATTAAAAATTTTTATATAAAATTTAACATATCATTAATTGTGTGGGTTGAGTAGATAATAGACATCCTGTATGATAGGAAATACGGGAGACAAGCAGATAAGAGACGATGAAATTCAGTTCCACTTGGTCCAATTGAATGAACCAAGGTTTATTATATTGTTAAAATTATTATTATTAAAATTCTATGGATTTGCAATGAATTTCATATCTTTTTTTTTTATTACCCTGTTCTTGGTACACTAAATTATAATTATTAAAATATCCATTTCATTGAGCTTTTATTTATATTTTTATGTAATAAAATAAAAATTAATTTATAAAATTATTTAGGATCAGTATACAGCAAACATTATTGATATTAGTGGTGTTTGGGAAATCAAATGCCCACCTGAATGTTCCTGTGAATTTCTTCGATATGCAGATCTACCATTACATCAATGGATCAATTCTACTAATGATTTCAAAGTATAAATATTCGTATTTAAATAAACTGTTTATAAAATAAATATAGAAGGATTTTTATATAATAAAAACAGAATACACAATACAATAAAATGTAACAAATACTTTCATTAAAATAAAATTTTTGATAATGCAATCAATACTACTTTTATATAAGAAAAATTTAATGTATATTTAGACTTTTAAAATCTTCTGTGTATAATTTTTATAAATAACATACATAATAATTTTATTTTAATTTAATAATATAAATTTTATAAAAAATTATAAGTTGGAATACATAATATAAGAATTATAAGGCAATTATAGTTATATAATAATTATATTAATTATTATTAAATACAATTTTTTAATTTTACATTAAGTTTATTAATAAACATAGTATATAATAAAAACAACAATGTGAAATGAAGACTAATCAAAATAGCTGCAATATCTAGAACTTAATTTAATATTTGAATACAGGATAATTATAGAATTTAAATGATTATAAAAAATAAATAAGGAGAAACTTGCCTTTGTAATTATTACGTTATAGTAATTATAAATCAGTTATATATATTTGAATATAAAATAAAAAATATTCCATTTAAAAATTCTTTAATGTTTAACCAATTTAGATTTATAAACGATGATCTATATATTTATATATGTAGAAATTTTTTTAAACATACTAAATAGGTAATTGTGTAAATATAATTTTCAGAGTACTTCATTCGGTCATAACAATGATGAACATTCAATAGCTAATGAACTTTTAAAAGTTGCAACATGCATAGTTTCAGAAAATCCAAAAAATTTATTGTCCATATTACCCAGAGACTTACAAGTACAATTTAATTACTTTTTTGTACAACACATATAATATATAATCTATACATAGAAAAAATAAAATTTTTTTTTATTTTTGGATAATTTTAATCGTTTTTCAGATTTTTACTATTTTAGAATCTGGATCTGGAAATACAGAAATAGTTTTGCAATCAAGTGATATGCAACATTTCACAGAATTAATATCATTAGATATTCAAGGAATAGAAAACAGAGATCCCTTAAAAATTAACCATATTGCAAGAAATAAAAGTAATAGAATAGGAATCATTTTATCAGCAGACACACTTCTTCCACTTGCAACAACATTACTTTACTTAAATCTGGAACGTGTAACATTAACTAGATTAAGTACCACAGATAAAAGTAAAGCAAATCTTATTGTTAAGCCTATAAATCCACCAAAGAATGAATTCGATATAAATAATAGAAATCAAACTGGCCATAGATTAATTTTTTTGAGTCAACAAGTGAACAGTAATAATGATGATAAGGAAATTTTACCATATGATATTTATAAACAAGAGATGGAAGGTTATCGAGAATCTACAAGTTTATTTACTGGTTTAAAAGTTTTAACTCATCTTAGAGTATACGATTGTGCCTTGAAGGAAATTTCTTGGCATATGTTTGATGGACTTAATCGTTTGCAGTATTTATCTTTACAAAAAAACGATTTGAAATTTATTCCTGAATTTTGTTTTTATGGAACTCCAAATTTAAAACTCTTGTCATTGGCCAAAAATCAATTGTTGACTTTAACAAGCATAGATCTAGCTGGATTGTTACTTCTTGAGAAGATTGATTTGAGTGGCAATAATTTGACTTTCTTATCCGAATTATCATTTCCTCCATTTCCAGCACTTTTATCAGCTGACTTTCGTGAAAATCCTTTAGATACAATTTTTCCAAGGTATCTTGTTGACATTATTCAAATAATAAATTATTAAATACTTTCTTTTTTATAATTCTATACTTTTTATATAGAAAAAAAACGAAATGCACTATATTTCTTATATATTGTAGAATTATTATAGATATAGATATATATTATAGAATAGACATATTATGTAAAAATACATTATGTATAATATAAAAATAATTTAACATCGATATAAATAAAATGGAATAGAATTACAACAAAGATCCAATAAATACTTCTATATCATCTTTGAAAATGCAGATATTTATATATAAAAAGAATAATTAATATTTCAATTAAAAAATCTATAATAACATATAGTCATCAATAGACTAAATAATAAAATAATTATAATGTTATTATAAATAATAATTATAAAAAAACATTGTTACAATAGTATTCAATTATTTATTTTAATACTTTAAATAATGTATTTATTCAAACTTGATGTGAACTTTGATTTCCATTAATTTTCAATAAATTCTGTAAAAGTAAAAACTTACATATTTCAATATTATTATTTAAAATAATATATTTATTAAAATTTAATATTAAATTTATTATATAACAAATTTAAATTTTACTAAATAAAGTTAATACTTAAATCGATATTAATATTATCACTATAATTCGTATTTTTCAGTACATTCGAGATAATGAATAAAACTATTCGATTAGATCTAGGTGGTAATGGTGAAAAATTAAAATTAGAAGAAAATGCATTTTTGGGACTAAAAAATTTAGAAGTACTTCACATTTATAATATAGAAATTCCAATTTTACGACGATTTATTTTTCAAGGAATACCGTCATTAATCAAATTGAAATTAAGAGGAAATATATCTAGTATTGAATTTGATGCATTTATTGATCTTAATAATATTATTGACTTAGATTTAGGTCATTGTCGTATTTCAAGGATATCAATGGATGCTTTCTATGGACTACAAAATGTTAAACGTATTGATCTTTCTTATAACGATTTGGACTATATCCCGTCAGGATTATTTTCAGTACAACAGCAAAAAAAGCTCAAAGAAATAATTCTCAGTAAAAATAAACTATTGAAGTTGCCGCCAGATTTTTTCCAAAGTTTACGCTTACCAAACAAACAGTTTGAGGTACAAAATATAAGATTAGATGGAAATCCTTGGGACTGTAACTGTGATATGACAATATGGAATCCTCATTTGGTACACTAATATTTCTATTTGAGTAGTTATAATTTGTAATTTACTATTTGTGTAGTTATAATAAACAACAAAACATTTTATTTTCAAATAGGTAAATAGAGTCAAAGAAATTACACCACGATGTTTTACTCCTAAATATTTAAGAAATTGGGGTGTATTTTATGTACTTCGTAAAGGTGGTTTGAAATGCAAATGGCCAAAACACAGACTTCGAAAAAAACATACTACAATTGAAATTAGAGATGATAACAACATAATCAGTTAGCTAAAATAAATTTTCATATTGAAATGATATGATATTGAATATCATATTGAATAATAAACTTATTGTAACTTATAAGCATACATGATTTCAAATAAAGACAGTCGATTTGTTTACCTCTTAATAATGTTGCACAAGATCCTTTAAACACACTCTTCAATCCACCTTCTGCATACAGTTTTTTAACACAATCAATCGAACCTTTATATTTTGGTATTGTATCTACATGCTGTATTTGTAAAAGACATTTAATTCGTTCTCCTGGAGCCATAATAATTGTTGTAAATATGCCACTAAAAGCACCTGCATAAAATAGCTGCAACTCTGAAAGCTTCTCATTAGGATCATTTTGTTGCAATCGTTTTCCTATTCCAAATCCTAGAAAGCTCATCGCAAATATTGGAGCAACACCAACAAGTGGAGCACCCATCCCTATATAAAATAAAAGAAAATCAATAAATAATATAATAATATTTATATGATAATAAATTCGATTAATAATAATAATACCATAAAATAATCTGTAAAATAAATAAAAAATCACCTTTGTAAAAACCTCGGAATCCTTCTTTTGAAACAGTTTTTTTTGCACAGTCCCATGTGCCAGCATACAATGGTATTTCATTAAATCCAACAAAGGGCATAGTCTGAAGTCGAACCTACGAATAAAATATTTAAAAATAATAAATAGTGTATCACTCAATTACTACTGAAACGGACTGTATATGCATATATATATATATATATATATATGATAAGCATGTCAACAAAATTTAATAAATAAAAAATATCATAACCTTACTTTTATTGTATCAAGAGGGTGTCCAGCAAGAATGGTGCAAACACCCCCGAAGCCACCGCTCAAAAAATATTTAATAGGACTCACGTTTTCTGACATTTTTTTAAATTAATGACAATCAAAAAATATAATTAACCAAAAATGTAGTTGAGTAAAGAAACAATTTAGACCACGCGAATGATGCACAAATATTGCATTCGACATTATCTTTACTTATTGAAAATGAAATTGTCCCTTTTTAAAAGGGCAATCATCTTAATCGATTCTGAGGCCAAACAAATTAAATGTGGTTAACTTTTATTGGCTTAACTATAACGTTATTTTATTAAAAATTATTGATGACTTGAATATATACGTTAATTTTCTTTGCCATTTGGTTTGCTGTAATTTTATTTTTTATACAGCTATATCAATTATTATGTATTTACAAAGATTAATTCGTGAATTTACTAATTATTAGCTGTAAGCTTTGATATTATCGATGTTATTACAGTTGTCTATTTTATAACGTATCAAAAAATAAAAAAATTAATTTATTTGCATTAAACAGTTATTTAACAAATATATAATAATTATAATTCAAATATAATAAATAATCTTAATGTTATTAAGAATAAATTTAATAAAAAGAACTTTAAAAATCAGTTAATTTAAAGAGCAATTTTTGACAATAAAATCAAGCAAAAATAATGCTATGAATAGTATTTTTCTAGTAGAATATTTCTACAAATACAAAAATGTGAAAAAATTGAAAGCTTTAAACTAACATTTTTACAAAATTTTAAAAAAAGATATCGTAAACGGTTCAAATATATTTGTAGTAACAGTAATAAATTTAATAGTTTAGTTTTGTTGTAACTAAAACATTATATTTTAATTTTTTATATTAATAAATGAATATATTCAATTGAAGGAAAACAAATAACTAAAATTGAAAAATCTTATTTTTTCTATTTAATTAATACTAAGTTTATAAACACATATAGGATATATAGTACATATAGGATGTTTTATTTATGAATAAATTTTCTTTTTCCTAATATTGTTTTTATTATTGCTATTTGTCTATTCCATTTTATTCCATGAAATGACTAAAAAATGTTAAATTTTACACCTAGAAAAACTATAACAGTAATAATTTACATTTTTATATTTCTCTTCTAATTTATATTGCATTCTAATTTATATTTATATTGCATTTATGCATATTATAAAAATATACAAGAGTAACATAACAATATTTTTAACATACTTATTTCAAGGTAATATTATACTATTTTGCAAAAGCATTTTATATAAATATATATAAAATTAAAATGGGTAAATTGACTAAAAAATAAAGAAATATAATACAAAAAAAATATAAATTTCATATTTCAAAATGTTTGTATAAATGTTCTTGAAAAGAGCTGATATGTTGTTTTCTATAATTAAGTTTTCTTTTCAGTTTTCTTAAAAAAAAATAGCTTAAATATTAGATGGCACTTCATTCGAAATGATAGTTGCTTCGAAAAGAAATTTTTTTAATTCTCGTCGCCGTTAATAACAAATAAATGACAAATAATTCTAGTCTTCTTATCAAACAACATTTTTCATTAATTCAAATATTTTAGTAACCACGAATTCTAACTGTGGTTAATTATTTTATAATAATTTTTTATAATCAATTTTCGTTATTATATGCATTTATTTTTTATTATATGTTGACATTTCATATTATTTTCGATAATTAGAAAATAAGTTAATTTATAATCAATGCACAGAATCTTCTTTTAATACTTATTGAATTATGATTCAAACAACAGTGACAAACAATAATTATTAAAAGAAAGCGATAATGAATATAGCTATAATAAAGAGACACGGCAAACACAAATTATAAAAATTCTGATTTAGAATTCATTTTTTGCTATTGTAATATTATTAATTTATTTATTACAATTATCTAAATCGTTGCTATATATAAAAGTACAGGATCAATTTTAATTGCTTAAAGAAACGTTAAAGAAAAAATCAATCAGTTCTAAAATATATATTTGCTGTGAAAATCATTAATTTAAATTTGCTAAAATTATATAAGAAAAGTTGACTTGATAAGTAAATCGGTATACAAAATATTTATCGTACATTAAATGAAATTCAAGAATTTAATATTTTCTAATCGTTGTTTTTCTAATTTTTCTAATTTTCTAATCTAAAAAATTATTTTTTGTTATGCTTCTGTACAGTTTATATTTGCACTAAAGACTAAATTTGAATGAAATTTTGCTTTAGAATACAATTTTGCGATTACAATTTTTTCATAAATATATTAAAATTTACATATTTAAAAACTTTTTTATTATTACTTATTTCAATTATCATCATTCAATTATTTAATTGTAAAAATTGTATTTTTAAAATTATTTTCAATACAAATTAATTAATATAAATAAAATGAAAGTGTTTTTTTTTAAATAGTTTTTAATGTAAGACTCCAACTTTAATAATAATTACAAGTTATTTTCTGGAAAGTAATAAAAATGAAAAAATGTTAAATATCACAGATACTGTCATAATAAATATTATTGATTAAGTTTAAACTACACTATATTTCCTGAGATTAGTAATTTGCAAATAAAAATATTCCTATAAAATTAAATGATAGATGAATTTGAAATGTAATGCTATTCAATATTGCTTGAAGACTATTTTTTAATTAGTGTAAATATTATTGTACAGTTTGTAACTATTTTAATCTTTTATATTATTTTATTCATTAATAATCTGAAGTTTACTTAAATAGATATAATTTTAATTAATGTATTGTTTTTATTATAAACATAATATAAATTTTTGCATTCTATTTAAAATTTAAAAATATTTAATGTCTTTTGAACTGAATGACATATTTTAGTAATTTACAGTTTTAATACATTTTTTGATTTTTAAGCTTTCTAAAAATTTTAATTTAAATTTTATATTTATTAAAATCAGAAAATATTTTAAAAACATTTAAATCTAAATAAAATATAAAAATTTAATTAAAGACTAAATTATAATGCAATAATGTTCTTCTTATTTATTATCCTTTTCCTCTTTTTTTCTTTTTTTTTTGAATACAAAAAAATTTAAGTGATTAAAATAATCACTAAATAGAGAAATATTTAAAATATACAATTTTTATGCACTCAATAAAGTACGAGCAAATTATATGTTAATTTATAAAGTACCTATTTTTTAATATCCCAAATAAAATAATGAATGAATAACTTTTACAGTCATATTTAAATAAAAATATGTATTTATAAGCTAATGAATAATGCTTAAATCATTTATTAATCATAAATTAATCAAATGGATAAACAGTAAACCATAATTTAGAAGTGTTATTTAAGCCAACTAAAATACATAAATAAACTAAATAAAACAAAGATTGCACACCAATTTTTAATATTTCTATACAAATATTGCATATAGAAATGTTTCAGCATCAGCTGACTTTTCTATTGCAAATTTGACATTTATTATCATTGATTATAATATTAACGACAATATATGTATGTTATTTTTCCACTTATGAACATGTCACTTTTCAAATTCTTCGTGCACATTAAGAAAAAGTTTTTTGAATCTTACATTTGTTGCTAGTCTAATGTTATTACGTTACCACTTGTCTTCAAACTAATTCACATTAAAATAATAAATACAATTTTATAATTTATAAAATATTAATTTATAAGTAAAAATTTCTATTAAATTTAAAATGCTTAAAAAATTTTTAACTGTATAATTTTGTAAGATAATTTGTTAAATATAAAATCTTATAATCAATGAACTTTAATATATATTTCATATACTTTAATTGATTCTTTTAATTTAAATAAGATGCTTTTATTACTTTATATAATAAATTGTTATCAATGTTTTATGAAATATAATAAAAACAAATAAAAAATAAAGATCAACAATTATGAAAATAATAGCTTTAACTGCAATACTAAATATTATTGTCCTCTTGACTTAAAGTGCTGTAAGTTTGGACCATGTTATATTTCCATGCATAAAATTTGATTTTTTATATCCTTAGTCAATAACTCCTTATTAAAATTAGGTATATACACTTATATTTATTGAGCTCATAATATAAGTAGAAATATTAAAACAAAATCTTGCTACTTGGCTTCCTACACAAGTTTAAAATTGAATTTTATACATATTATTCTTTAAACTATTTGTTGATTCATCGTTAATCTGCTAATTGTTCAAAATCAGAGCAGCTTTTTACTTCCAGAGCTAAAACATTCTAAAAATAGAATAAAAATGAAAAACAGATCGCCAATAGTTAAACACTTCTAAATTTAATATAAAATCAAAAAATACCTCAGAATTTGATGAAGAAACTATATATAAATACATTATCACTTTGTAATTATGAATTCAAACCAAATTCAATACAAATATTACTTTCATTATCATGTACACATGCATGTGCAAATGCATTCTTATACTATACTATAAGCTCATAATGAAAATCAAAATTTGTTATTGATTAATTTTGTATTTAATTACTACTGGAGAATTTATTAATAAAAAACTTTATAAAACTAGTATAAATTAAAAGTAATAACTTTTAAATTTTTAATAAAATACGTTCAATAATATATGTGGTTGTATTTACAATGTGTGTTAATTGCAGGTTTTAAAATAACAAAATAATATTTTTATTATTTTCTCATTGTAGCGAGACAGATTTAAGGTATTAAGTATGAAGGAAAAATTTATTTTAGTTACCCGCTTAATTTCCTTGCACTGAATAAATTGTATTGTCAACATTATCAATAGGTACTAGTGATTCATTCCAGTTTAATTTTGGAAGAAAAATATTATCAATATATTGGTTGTTAAGCTGTGATATAATTATCTTCTAATTTATTTTATTTAATTGCACTAGATTTTTTAAATGAACAATTTTTACAGGATAATTTTCTTGATAGAATCATTATTTGAAAATAATTATTGAATTTTTCTATTAATGCATTTTCTTTAGAATTAAAGTAATAATTATAATAATTTTAATGATTCATATTTTTAATGTTCAAAATAAAATTCTATGTATTTCAAGTCATTAAAATATATTAAAATTCTTAATATATTGAAAATATAAATATTTAAAAATTAATTTGATTTATTTTCAGGTTGCATTTTGAAAATTTCAATTTTAATTCCAAAACAGCTTGGGAAACTGAATAAATTAAATTTATTAAATTTATTAAAAAGCTATAAATTCTTAAATCTTGTATATTAATTTTAATTTTTACGAAATGTTAGCATAGTTTAATTTTAATAATATATTAATATAAACAGTCTTACTAAGCATTGTGTAACTAACAAAATTTATAAAAATATTTTGATGTGGTGTGCATTAATACAATTATAATATAATTTACTACGCTATCGACATTAATGTTTATACCAGATCAACACCTGTACAACTGTAAAACAATATTTACTCAAACGTAAAATGTAACTAAAAAACCAAAAATTCCATTATAAAACTTTAATAAAGAGCTGTTTAATGATTTTGAATTGTTTTTATAATTTCTAGCACTAAAACAACGTTTGGTTGGTCCTTTACGACATTATTATGTAGAAGAAATATAGAAGAATAATAGATTTACTTTGCTATTTTCCAATTTCCAATTTTATGTTTCTTATTGTTTATAAATAAATTAACACTTAGTTTTCATAATAAAAATTCAATTTAATAAAATTTCATCAAGTATAATAAGATAAAAATAAATGATAAGCAATACTTTATATTAAGCATTTTTTTATATATTTCATATTTGCCAAATTATAGACTTTTATATATATTAATAATTATAATTCATTATCATTAATTTTTATTTATTTGTTATAATTGTTGTCATTGTTTTCAAAATCAGTTAATGAAAAAATAAAAATATATATATGATATTACGATCAAGAAAAATATAAAATAAAAAATATGTTCGAAGAAACTATTTTAATATTTATAAACCGATAGCTGCGTATTGCAATTATTAAAAGTATGAAATTTTAGTAAAAACAATTTTTCAAATTTTACCCTATATATAATTAATTTCTCTGTCTCTCTCTCTCTCTCTCTCTTTCTCCTTTCCCTCTTCTAATTGGTCAAGGTGTAAAAGAAATAACCTACACGCTTAACTTCTAAAATCGATCGCCCGAGGGAGACTCTTTCAACTATTGACTCGTGGTAAGTTATATAATTGTACTGTACATGAAAAAGTAATCGTTGTAATCCTTCAATTAAACTTTTTTAACATATTAAATATTAAACAATAATGATTGTTTAATTTTTACACTTCATGTTTGATTGAATAGTTTTTATAGAATTTAAGTTTACAAGTCTATTACAAGTTTTTATTATAACATGTTGACATCTACAGTGATGGACTTTTAAACTTTTCTTTTCTTCTTTTTTCTTTTAAATATTTCTTTTAACATATATTCTTAATATTTTAAACTTGCTTGTCTTACATTTTCTTAATTATCTGTTATTCAATTGTGCGATTAGTACTCATCAAAATATTTTTAATAATACGCATAACCAATAACTATATGCACATTTTGACGACAATAACAAATTTTTTAATTAATTAAAATGATATTTGCAGATGTCGGATAACAACCCTAAGACTACGCCAACAAAGGTACCTACTCCTAAAGTAGCTGCCGCACCTAAGGTAGCTGCAACAGCCAAAGCAACTGCTGCAGCTAAAACAGCTAGTGCACCTATTCCAAAAGTAGCTGCTGCTCTTAAGAAAGTTAATCTTAAAGAGAAAAAGAAAAGATTAAATAAGCCAAGAAATTATGATTTGGGAAATGGAATATACAGGTTTAGTCGGAGTCGTATGTACCATAAAAAAGCTATTTATAAATTCATTAACAAGAAAACACCTAAGAAGGTAAATTATGATATACACATTTAAAATAATTTTTTACTTTTATTTATATATAATTTTTAACTAAGTTGGGCAAATTAAATTTTTACAGGAAGCTCCTAAAAGTCCTGTAACTATTGTAAAGAACATAGATGGAGACAAAAATGGAAAAACTAGAACCGTTTTGTTAAAAAAAAGAAGGGCAAACTATCCTACTATAAATCGTATAAAACCTCGTCCAGCTAAAAAATGTTTTAAAGATCACACTAGATATTTAAGACCAACATTAAAACCAGGAACAGTTCTTATCATTTTAGCTGGTCCTCATAAGGGCAAGCGTGTTGTTCTGTTAAAGCAATTGAAAAGTGGTTTACTTCTCATCACAGGTATAATAAATAAAATTAATAAAATTTTTAATAAAAATTTATACAAAAATTTTTTTTACATTTAACTTATATGATTCAATGTTATTAAAATTAAACACATTCCATTCTATTATAATGAATATCTAGTATAATACACAATATAATTAGTAAATGAATTTGCAAATAAGTTTTCATTTTATTTTATAGAAACTTTAAACATCAAAAAATTACAAATGCATGTCCATAGTAATTTATATGAAAATCAGTATCAATTTTCCAATAACTTATTAAATTCACATAAATTTAAATATTAAATATTTATTAGTTGCTTATAATTTTCTGAAATATAGATATTAATTGTTTATATATTACTTATATTTATTTTAAATATTTTTCCATAAGGACCCTTCCTTATCAATGCTTGTCCATTAAGAAGAATCAATCAGATTTATGTTATTGCTACGTCCACAAAAATTAATTTAAATTTGATACTGCCAAAACACATCAATGATAAATACTTTAAAAGGAAACGTGACAAACGTGCTAAGAAAGAAGAAGGTGACATCTTTGCTGTAAAGAAGGGAGAATACAAGCCAAGTGATCAAAGAAAAATTGATCAGAAAGTTGTTGATAAACTTGTTATTGATGCTATCAAGAAAAGCAAGGATAGAAAAATGCTCTTTGCATATCTTGCAACTATGTTTGGATTACGAAGCAGTCAATACCCACATAGGATGAAATTCTAAATTTAATAAATTTTATAATTTTATCTGTAAGATCAAAAGAATCAATAAAAATATGTTTACAGTATAATTTTGTTGGTTTTTTGGTCTTATTAAAAAATTATTTTTTAAGTTGAATTTTAATAATTACTTTGATGTTTTGAATCTTGTTGAACCTTTAACTGATACATTATTTTTACACTTACTATTTTGAGCTATTTGATTAAAAAATTCAACCTCTACTTGTACATATGATCCTCCTAGGTAATAATAAATACATAGATAAATGATGTACAAGTATCGATGAATGGCCTTAATTGTTATAAAATTATACCAATTGGATGTGTACTATTATTCCAAGTACTATGTTTTCCAGAGGAATGAGTTTTTAAATGTAAATTCAATTCTAACATAGCTCTTTTAGATAATAATGCTATCATTTGTACTGCTGCTTTCTCTTCAAAATCTCTTTGGTTGTCTTGGTTATATCTGATAGTTAAATTTGGACTCCATGCTCCCATTCCTTCACATCTATAAAATAATTTATTATTATATTAAAGAAGGAAAATTAATATATTTTGAATTTGAAAATAACTACGTTTTAAGAATATTAAATTTTGTTTTATTTTTTTTAATTGAAACATCAGTAGATTCACAATCGCAAAATTCTTCACTTTCAATAGATTCTTCATCGATGCTACTGTTTTCATCTTGACTTTTTTCATCTTCATCACTCAAAAATTCTGAAGATATAGAAGAAACATCAGCTAAAGATCTTTGATGTATTTTTTTAACCATTTTTTGTGAAGATATATGATACGATTTGTGAAGACCTGATCCACCCCAAATTTTTGCTAGTATAAAAAATATATAACAAATTAATTTGTTTTTTAAGAATTTAAATGTATTAAATATTTGTATACCGAGAAGGCCAAATTTTGGTCTAGGCGGTATAATTTCAATTCCTTCCCACCAAAATGTTTCTTTGCACCATAATTTGCCGGGTGGAAGTAAAGGATCATGGGTTAATAATCGTGTAATTTTTTCTGGAAAAAATAACTGTGGAACTGCGATAGATATAATTTCTCTATATGCAAGAAAAATATTGATAATATTTTCATCCTTTTCCGAAATTATCTCTGGAACATGTTCCTAAAAAACGAAAATTATTAAATCGAAAAATTATAAGTTTTGTAAAAAAACTCACTCGAAATTTGCAGCCATTTTTATTAGTTATGATTTGAAATTTATAAGCTCTTTGACTGCAACACGGGTATCTTCCTAAAGGTAAAGGCAGTATTTTTTGTTGTTCATTTATAAAGAATTGTGGATTTTCAGGATGATAAGAGCACCAATCCATCTGATTAATGGGAAAATAAATTCCACACTGTCGACAAAAAAGAAAATGACAATCACCCCAAAGTCTCCAATAAATTTTACGCCACGAGCGTAATTCGGCTCGCAGATTAATAATATAATTATTTAAATTCCATGTCATATCTCTAATAAAAAAAAAGTTTATAAATTTTCTTATTTTAACAAGATATATATTTTATTATAAAAATTAGTTGTACCTAGTATGTTTACTGTGAAGATTTCCTTTAATATCAATTCTCATATTACTAGGTATACAGGGGATTAAATTTGAAACAGAAGAAACTACATTTTTTTCACACTTTACACATTTAAAAAATGTAGCTAATGAATCAAAATGCCCTTTTTTATTATCTGGTTTTGAATTAGATAATGACATAATTAATTTACAAAATAAACGACTTTGAATTTTGTCCTTTTTATCTTTTATGGTTTCTACGTCTATATTAGTATACAGATCTGCTAATTTTGTTAACAAATTATCATTTAAACAGGTTAAAATTGTAGTAGTTTTCAAAATTTCTGACATATTAATGTGACAATATATTAGGCAGCTTTCTAATAATGGATACATTTGAAGAAAAGATGCAGATACCATAATAGGAATAACATTATGTGCTTCGAGAACTGGCCATTCCGATGTTTTAATAATGTCTTTTTTAACCCATCTCATAAGCCAATCAAAAATAACAACATCACAATGTACAGAAATATCCATTTCTTCTAATTTCTGACCAGTTGTAACATCAGCAAAATAACACATTTTCTGTATTAATAATCTTTGAGGACAACGAAAATTCTTCTTGATATTCTTTACTTCATCGCATACATGGATTTCTACTTCAGTTCTATATTATAAAATAAATTAATAAATTTCATAATCTTATTGTAATTTTAATTTAAAAAATATTAAATTGTTACTTACTCAATGCTGTTCTTTTGTTTATTTTTATCTTTATCTTTTTCTTTGTTACCAGTTATTGCATTAATTATACAACTGTCCATATCATTAGAGATAAAGGATGATTTTTTAGAATCCATAATTAAAGACTTTTTTATAGTAGGTTGTGAGAGTACATGCTTAGGAATCATATATGGAAGAACTGAATCTAATAAACCTTCATGAAGAACATCGCTTAAACATCTTTTCATAACTTTTGTTAGTAAATATTCTTTTTTTATTTGTGCAGATTCTATTGTTGTTAAACTTTTTGATTTATACACATTATTTTTATTTGAAGTTTTAATATTTAAAAATTGATTGCTTCTGTCTCCTAATGGTGTAATTAAACTTTCTGACTCCTGCACATTAATAGGAATCGCTTCTGCTTCTGAAGCTAAATTTAGATTATTTGGCTCCTAATAAAAATAGAAGTTATAAAAAAAAAACAAAAATAAGAATATTGAGATTGATATTCTAAAAAGATACCCTTAGACAAGTAGTTTGTAATTTTTTATATTCTTTTATGACATTTTCTGATTTTGCCTCGTACTCTGTTTCTTTTAAATTTAACGAAACTTTAACAAGCGTCGCCCAGTCAATTTCACTATTTGCTGATAAGGTACTAGCTAATTCTTCAAAAGTTTCATTTACTTGATAAGCGGTTTTCATAAAATCAAAAAACATTTTTACTGACAGTTCTGGATATTTTTCTTCTTCGTCGAGGCATAATGCTTTCTCTGGTACATTTTTATTTGATTATTACACGATTTTTTATTAATAATGAGGATTTTAATTGTATAAAAATTATATTTCTTCATTATGTAACAAAAATTATATATAAATACCTTCGATTAGTGATAAATCAATAGGTTTTGATACATCATTACAAAGTTTCGATAAATCCAAGTGCTTGAATAAATTTGGATACATTTTTAAAAATTTTAATTTAGTAATATTTTGACAATTAAAATAATTTGTTTATATTAACAAAAAAAAACTTTAAATTTCCATCACTTTTTACAAAAGGTTATAAGTACACTAACAACAAAATATAACATAATATTAACAATAATTAATCAATACCCATGTGATCTATTGTAAATACAGTATCTTAATTTTACTGTTGCTAAGGAAATAATTGATCAAACAAATATGTTTCTGTCTTTATAATTTTAATATAACTATCATTATTTTGTAAATAGTACTTTGTTTATTTAAATTGCATATAAAATAAATATATTGTTTACAATATTAAAATTATTTCACTTACAAAATTATATGTTTTTATTTTATGTAAATTACAAAACTATTTGATTAACATTTATTATTAAAATCAATGTATAAAATAATATTTTTTATTTATAATACACGTGAGTAATTTATTTTAGTTATTATTTTTAAAAGAAAATGTACAGATTAATTTTATTTATTTAACAAGTAAAATATCTATTTTAAATTTTGTCTATTATTTTTAGCAAAGTTAGTCGTTTTCACTTTTTATACAATAAAAATAATTAAAACCGATATTTTTAATAAAAAAAATAGAAAAAGATTATTTATAATTACACGTCTGTTTTAAGACAGAATTATTTAAAACAGTAAATGTTATTAATAATTTATAACAAAATGAGTTTATAAAAATAATCAAAATTGTGGTTTTGTAAAGATAATATAATAAAAATTTATTAATAACAAATGTTTTCTATCGTGAAAAAGCTTCCAATACAAATTCAATACAAAATTAATTTTAATATTAATAAATGAGGACAACTTCATTTAAAAGTAAGACTATAATTTGCTTTGGATTTTAATTAGTAAATGAAAGATAAATATGGTAAATTAGATTCATTAAAAATTAGTTTACAGAATTTGAAAATGTTAACTTTTTAAAAAAAAAAATTAATTTATGATAATTAAAAGACCAATACTAAACATATTAAATACAAAACAATTGAAATTATTGGTAATATGTTCTTACAACAAAATTTATTTTAAGGAAGTTTTCGGAGCTTTGAATACTTATATTATTTGTATAGTATTTATGACAGTATTTCAGTAATTATTGAATATTAAACTTTGAATATGAAATTAAGAGAATGGACTTTATTATTAATAGATTTGCAAAAAAAAAATATATCACGACAATTTTTGAAAAATTAAATATTCTAATAATAATTTAACTTCTATTAAATTTGTTTAAATTCTTTTATGAAGAAAATATAATAAACACTATTAAATTTTGATCTTCATAATTATTAAATATGTTTTAAATAATTATTAAATATGTTGATAAACTTTTATTATATACCTGAATATATACCTTTACCTATAATTTCTATTTATAATATAAATAATTAACAAAAGTTTGCATGAAATATAAAGCTTTAATGAAAATTAAGAGAATGACTTTTTTGCTAATTGGTTTCTATATACACATTTTTTTTTAATTTGGATCTGGAACAGTAAAATATTGAGTTGGAAAATAAGATTAAAATGATACCTTAACAGTGAAATAAAATTTGAAATGTACATTTCTTGATTCTGATAAAAACAATGGATATAATATACATGGTTATATTATAACTATAAGCTATAAATAAATGAAATGATTATTAATGAATACATATTGTTTACTACTATTAATGTTGGATATTAAAAAATTATTCAAATTTTTTATTAATAAATTCTTATTCTTAATAATTACATGTTTTACATTATTTATACCGATTGGGTATTTACATATGTAAAGCACATTGTGTTAATAATTCATGGCAAATGATCTTAAAATATCTTGAAATTGAACCATTTAATTTATGTCATTAATTTTTTTATTTAATACAGAGCATTATTATATGAAATGAAATTTAAATTATTTATAACATATATGTTTAAATAATTAGTTATGTCAAATATTTATAAATTGATATAAAGATTTAATTATAATTTATATGCATTATTTTAATCCAGAGGATAAAAATAGTTAGCTGAATAAATTGTAAAAATGTTAATTTTTTAATTAATTTTTTACAGATACTACATATTTATATAGATTAACATGAATAGATGCGATTATTTAAATAATATCTCACCAAGAAAATCTTTTTCGTAAGTTTTGTAATACTCAGCACAAATAATAAGGTATTATGTTACTATTAAGATTTATTTGATTATATTTTAAATATAAATTAAATATATATTTTCTGTAATCTCCAGTGTAAAATTCTAAATATGTGTCTTAAACCTCTAAATTGAGTTTTAAAAAGAACAAAATTACAAGGTAATAACGGGAAAAGAAGGCTACAATGAAGGTAAATATTAAAACTAGAATCAAATTTAAGTATGAAATGCTCAATAATGGAAGGAAAATGAGAGTAAATACGAGAATGGAGTTTTATCAATTTTGTTAAATTCAGGTTGAATCCATCTTAAATGGGAAGTGATGAAAACATTAAATGTTAATTAAGAGAGAATACAGAATCAGTTAATGATAGTCATTTTATTACAATAATATCATGATACGTGTTTATTATTTTGAAAAAAACAAATTTGTAATAATTGCAAATTTAAAGATAAATATTTGTTATAAAATAAGTCAAATCGTTTTTTATTCTTTTATCATAAATTGATATAAAGAATATTTTTCATATCAATTAGTCATTATATGTATAAATAAATAAATAATGGATACATTTACCATTTATACTAGATTATTGGGTTCATATAATGGGATTATTAAATTCTGTCACCATATTCAGATCTAAAAATTATATCTACATTATACATAAATAGCATATATTTAGTTAAAAGATTTATTAAAAATTTTGTACCTAACATTCATCGGTTAAAAGTAAGATGAATTGTGTTTTGTTATAATTATCAAGACTTTAAATACATTATTGAAATTGAAAAGCTTATAAAATTTGGATGAGAAAAAAATTGTGACTATTAATTCAAGTTAAAAATGCAATTAAAAACGTATACTTTATGAACATGTACTGTTGATGACGATTTGAAAAAAGTTGAAGTTTAAATTTAAATAATTAAATGTTCAGAATACAGTTTCATTTGATTTAAACGCATTAGAGTTTATCATTAAGTCTTAGTCAACTATCATAAATTTTAGAATTAATATAAACAACAAATTTAACGGAACTTATAACATTTACAATAAATTTTACGACTAAAGTAGTACACTATTGATTTAGCATACAGTCCTAAATATGTAGACGATTTATGAAATACTTCAAAATAAAATCTTCATTATCATAGTCATGAATTAATAAATGTAAATTTTTTTTAATCCTATTTAACATATTTAAAAATAGCCATCACAGTCATTTTCGAATTTAGTTAATAAATGATGGTACATATATTAAATTATAAAAATCTATATATAAAAAGAAAAAAACCTATTATAATAATTGTATATAAAAATAACTACAAATTTGAAATAAGAATTTAATAGATTAGTTTTAGAATACTACTAAATGTCGATAAATTAATAAAATATAACTTATTTGAATATGCAAATACTTTTACAAAATTTTACTTTTAAAGGTAAATTGTTTATTTATATTTAAAAATTGTAGTTGATTTATTTATGAATTACATATTATATAAATATACAATATGATGAATATATAGTATGCATGTATCTATATCGAAATTTACAACAAAAACCTAAACTTACTTTAGAAACAGATATTCAATAATTAAAGCTAAAGTTGTTTTATTATATTAAAAGAATAAATTATAAAAATATCTATTCAAAAAGTTATTCTTTATACGAAATAAACTAAAACATTTAATATTAACTAAATAAAAATAAAAATTTATTATAAAGAAATTTTTGTATATTTATGAAAAATAAACTGTCATAAATCTTCTATGTAAGAAACAAATTATTTATTTACATATTAACAAATTAATTTGTATAATTTTTTATATTTTACATACAGATTTAAAAAAATATTTTATAATAAAAAATGTTTTTATTACTCTAATTCGTGTTAAAAATTCAAATGCTCCGAAGTTGTAATAATTTTAGTTTTTATAAATTTTTGTTATAAAATATATATTGAACGCTTAGCTGATGAACGATTATATAATATGAATATATAAAATATTTTTTATTAATCATATGTATGTGCATAATGTAATTTAATTTAAAATAAAATAAACATTATAAAGCAATTTATAATCTTATATTAATGAAAGACTTTTTCATATTTATACAATAGTTTTTTATGTTATTGGTAATGTATTTATATCACTTTTATTAATTAAGGGGAAATAAGGATATATTAATTCATATTCACATAAGATTTACAATAATAATAAAAAATATTAATATAATTCATCATCTTATAAAAATGGTTCAATATTAATTTCGAATGATGTACAAGGTATACTTAAACCAAATTTAGAAAGCACTTCAGGATGATGAGTTCCAATTTTACCAATCACTTTTCCATATGATACTATTTCTGCGCAACGAGAAAGAAAAAATGTTGGATCTAAAAATATTTTATTTAATTATTTTGTAAATATAATAATCTATAAAATGATATAATATCCATAAAATAAATAAAATTATTTGAAATTAAGTAGAAAATGTATTTATTACTGTTAACCTTTGAATGATCTTAGATAATAACCCGTATCATCTTTATTGTAATTCCAAGAAACTTTAAGAACATGCATTATCCTATCAAGAACTCCATGAACAAATTCAAATCTGGCAATTTTGTTATAATAAACTACACACAAATGCCTTTCATTACGAGCTCCAACTTCTAACATAGTATCTCGTAAAATAACATCAGAAATTTCAAATAATTTTATAGGAAGTGGCAACTTCCGATTTGCTGCAATAGTTCTTAAAATACCGGGTAACAAGGTCGTCCTTCCAACCTATAAACATTTTAATGCAAAAATTCAAATTTATTATTGTAAAAAATTAATAATATTCAAAAATTTATTACTTGAAATTCAGCAGTTTTTGGATTTAAAATGTGAACTACAGGCAAATTCATAATGTTATGTCCAAGTTTTTCAGCAATATCTTCTTTAGAGCACTAAAAGTTTATTTTAAATAGCATTGACAGAGATATTATTAAATATTGTTTTAATATAATAATGAAATAAATATACCAGTGAAAATGTTAAAGCTTCTGTAAAACAAGCACTAGCCATAACTTCACGTAATTGGTCAGTAAGTTTATTAAGAGGCAGCTAAGATGTTAATCCATTAAAAAGAAAAAAAATTATGATATAAAAAATGTAAAGATTAAATTAAATAAAATTAAAAAATATATAATATATATTGCATACTTCCTTTCCAATACTTGGTGTTTTTGGCACAGTTTTCTTAATTTTATTATAACCATACGCAATTGCAATATCCTCATAAATATCACATGCATGAATAATATCATGTCTTGAAGGTGAAACTTGTACATGTAACTCGTCATTGCCTTTCAATTCAGTTTGTAAAGACATTTTTGTAAGAAGTTGTGCTACTTCCTCAGGTGATTGACTAATTAAAATAACACATTAATTATAATAATTATACTATTAATATTGTTGTTTGCAATGCTAAAATAAATATAAAATATAAATTTACTTAATTCCAATATAATTTGTAGCATGTTTACTATTGATTTTTTCAATTCTGTACTTCAAATCTGGACTATCAAACTTCTTAGTATTAGGATAAACTACTTCGACAATTTCTACCTGATGCATTCTAGAACAATATTTGCTGAAGGCACAGACTAAAGTATCAAGTGCAATTTTTGCCTGTAATAAAATACATTTAAAATTTTGTAATAAATTTTTTATGAACCTTATTTAAAATAATCGTTTAGGTCACTACTTTTGTTATATTAGTTGCAGTACATTCAATAAAAATATTTTTAGTATTGAGAGTTATTTTAGAATGATCTCCATTGACAATCGGTGGTAATGATAATATAACTCCATTTTTATCATAAATTATTGGGTAAACCGGGCTGTTCTTAATGATAGGTAAATATTGTTTTAATTGAGAATGATTCTATGACACAAAAAAGAACAAATCAATTATAATATATGGGAAATTTAAATAAATAAAGAGAATCTCAATCGTACTGCATATAGATCCATTATTTCTTCTCCGGTATATTCTTTATCTTGATTTAAGGGTTTGAATTTAATATTTTTTGGTAGCATAGCATCATATATAAATGGGCCTTTAATTGTATCTAAATCATGTGTTCCTATTGATACCAAAGTACGTTTTCTACCAATATTCTGATGCAATTTATCTTGAAGGTCAATAAAACTATCATAAGCAGTTTGTGTTATAGTAACATCTCGTAATATAGCAGCAATAATATGTCCTCTTATTTGTAAACACTATGCAAAAAAACATAAGCAAGAATTATCTTTAAGATTTTAATGTATTGAAAAAACAAATTTTAAGTTTTTTAATTACCGCCTTTGTCATTTCAATCCTTTCTACATTTTTTGGTTTAACAGTTTTATAGACAGGAATTGGTATTCTATCGTTTAAATTTGTTAAGTTAAAATATATATGAGTATATTTCTAAAATGATCACAATACTTACTTTCCTAAAAATACTAAAAGACCTGTTACTAGACCTTCTAAACACAATAAATCATAACGATTAGCAGGAACATCTATTTTATAAAGTATTTCATCTGACCCTTCTTGTATATGATCGATTCCTTGTTCTTTAGCTATCATTTGTTGTTCTGTTGTCTAATAAATGAAACAATTATAAATATTATTAGTGATTAATATGTTATGGTAATAATTATATCAAAATTATTAATAAAATAATATTGTTTTAATTATAATAATTTCATATATTTAGTAAAAGTTTTAATGTATAAAATTGAATGTTTATTATTATTGAAATACAAAATTAAAATTGAATATAAAATTACTTATCAATTTAATGTACATAAATTACATACCACTTCGTCCAACTCAAGGCCAAAGGAAAAGCATAATTTTTGAAATTCATCATCAGCTTTAAAAAATAAAATATTAAATAATATTCTTAATGATAAATACATCCATCAATGAAAAAAATTTCTACAATTTGTAAAATGCAAACAATTTAATACTACTTACTATATGTTTTTCCAAGAGCTTTAAAAAGTAAATCACGTTTTATAGTCACTGTAGGCATTTTTATTTATAAATGGTATTATAAACTTAAAAAAATCTAAGTATCCGTAATTAGAATTTTTTAGGTTAAAATACTTAGACTAAAATACATATATCGCTCTACTTCTTTCTCTAATTGTTTATGTAATTCTGTTTTTTCTAAAATATTAATCTAACCTATCTCCCTGTATTATTTATTATGCTAGAAAAAATGTTTAACAACCAAAATACAACACGCACTACTTTTCGTTTAATAATTGAATCTTAATAGAAAATTTTTAAATATTATTTTATTTATTGTAACTGAAATTGTGTACACTGCAATCTACAGAAAATTAATATGCAATCAAATAGTACACATCATTTAAGATTTGCAGATATGTATTGTATCAGCATTTAAATATATATCTCATCATTAGATGCTTAATAGTTGTAAATTTATATATTTTTAAATATCTGACATAATAAAAGATATTATTTAATGATTAAACTTATATTTTAACAGTGGTACAATAAATTTTATAACAAAGTTATAAGTTATGACATTTACAAATCAATGGATAGTATACGAACTAAAACATCAAATGATACGTATTGTAAATAGTATTATTAGAAAGAAAAAAGAATAAATCATTACAAACGATAAAATCTAGATTGATTCGAATCCATAGAGAAAAAACTAAATTGAATATTAGTATTTAAAAATAATTTATTTTATGTTTAATTTTAAGTTTTATATAAATAAAACTCAAATAAATATATATTATTTGAAAGAAATTTTTTTTTATATAGTTGTAATTCAATTTTCTTAATTTTTTTAATAATTTATTCAAAGAATAAAATGATTTAAAGCTATTCTTTATTTACAGAAAAATGAAAAGAATAAATAATCTTTAAACATATTACAGAAATATCTATTAAACTCATTAAAAAAATAAATCAGAATAGCTCTAAAATTATTCAAAATAAGATTATATGAGTTTTATCACTTCATTGAAAAAAAACAAGTTATATTGTAAATATCTTGAATTGCATCAAGTATAGTAAGTTTTTCTCAATGTCATTTTTTTCAAATTGAATCCATGAACAAATAGAAAACATTATTTTTTTTAACTTCATTTGATAATATATTTATCACATTTTGATAATATATTTAAAAATACATGATATTGATTTTAAAATAATTGTATTATATTAAAAGTATTTAAAACTTATAGGCAGAATTTTCGTATTAATTATAATACTTTTACATTATATATGATAATAATTATGTTATTATCAATATTTTTGTATAATTAATATTTGAATAAATGCAATTTCAAAAGTGTCAGTGCAGTAGTCTTCAATGCGTTATAAAAGTAATGTTAATTAATTGAATATACCGATTTCTAAATATCAATTTAAAAAAAGTTGAAAAGATTAAATAAACATACGCATACAGGTATTATAAGTGATAATTATTTGATAATCTTTGATTATCATTGTACTGACTTGGCCATAAATCTCTGTATATTTCACCTCCAATATTTCAGTAATGAGCACCCGTATCAACGCGCATATTCAGGTATTGGCATAAATAAGGTGAAAATCTTACAAGAGTTTAAACAAAGATAAGAACATTTTTTATTATACATTGATACTAATATAAATTAGTATCAAAAATAAATATTTTAAAATAAAATTTAAAAATTCTGCACAATGTGGATCTTACACTATCAATGAAATAAAATAATTAAGTTATGGGCTATAATATGAATTTGTGAATTAATATTCTCTTATTCTTCTTTAACATTTTATTTCATCCACTCTTTTCTTCCGAGATTAACCTTATTTTATTAAATTTTTAACAATACTCTATTATTATTTTTTAAGAGTTATATTTTGCAATAAATTTTGTATGACAACAATTCATTAAACTATTAATAATATCAACGACTAAAATCATACTACTAATCTGAAACGCAGTATATTTTATAGACAAGTTTATAGACATTTTTATTTGTTAACTTTTATCTTAATAAAAAAAAATGTTATGGAATACTTCAAAGAAAGAAAAGCAATTCAACTACGAAAACAGTAATGTATCATTCTTTACGAATCAATGAGAACATAAAACTAGATAATCTAGCTGAAGTAATTTATTTTTAAAAACTTGAAATAAATATAAAAATAAATCTATGTAAAATTTACATAAATATAATTTAAAGAAAAGAAATTCTAAAAGCAGATTATAAAACTAATTTATACATTTTAATATTATTTTGATAAACATCCTCTTACAACATCAATGTTTTAGAAAGAAAAATAAACTATAAGTTCGAACTATTAGTCATAAAATAAAAAAATTAATTAAAAGTAATAGAGTAGTGTAAAATAATAAAAACTTTAATTATTCAATCAATATCTTATATTTAAATAAATGCATAACAATTTTATTTTTAATAATTTCTTAAATCTAAAAAAATTACTTCATTATTTTATTTTTTTCATTTTAAACATTATCGAATATTTACAAATTTTAAGATTTTATGAGCCAGAATGAATTATAAAAATCAGTAATAAAATGCATAATAATTTAAATATGTTAATTATTTCATAAGATTATTTTTAACTATTTGTAATTTACTTCATTTAATAATAATAAAGATACTAATTATAATTTTTATGAAGAAAGAATTGCAAACAATTATCAAATTAATTCGAATAATTAAGCTAATACTGAAAATGAATTATTTTTTAATGAATTATTTTTATAAAACAATTATAATAGAAGATATTAGTTTAAAAATTATAATTATATATTATAATCAAAGTGCTTTAATAAATATCATTAACATATTCTTACAAAACATCTAGTAAAAAATATTGAATTTAAGATTTTTAATTCAATAAACTTTAAAGATAAATTGATTTTGATATTTAAAAAAAAAATTAAAATAAAAATCAAGTACAAAAGTTGTCAATTTTATTAAAATGTGTCTTCATATTTTTTTAATTTTACCATAATACCGTTCTTTATATGTGTCATAAAAATCAAATTATTTGATTCGTGGCACATTATGAATTCGATTGATTGTGTAATTACATAAAAACTTGTGATTGTTCCACTTAATGAGAAAAAAATATATTTATTATTATCCAGCGTTAAAAGACTCAAGTATATTTATATGTTAGAAAAAAAATTATTTCACGTTATTATAATGATTTCTTTTTTTAATTCTTTAGATTTTCTTTTAAAACAAATTTTGAAAGATGTTAAGTATGATTATTTAAAACATAATTAGCTAAGCTATTGACCCCATTCAAATATTATTTCATACAAGTAAAAACAATCCTAAATGAATTAATAAAATTAGCGAGAACAGTATTACTAGTAATTTTTAATGTACAAATAAGACTATATTTGTCTTTAGATTTTTATTTACTTTCTTATTCAACTGTTAACTAAAAAATAAATAAAAACTAGATATTTATACTTTAATTTATATTTGAAATATAGATTACAGGTTCTATCGTTTATAAGGATTTGAACCTTAAATATTATTTATTTAATAATACTTGTTAGTTAAGAATGTTTCAAACTAATAATTGCATAGTTAAGTACTAAATAGTAAATACATTTTTATTAAATTAAATTATTTAACATATTAATTTGTAACGTAAATTTTATTGTATTGGTGAACGATAAATAGATATGCTAGGGATCTATGAATTAAATAAATAAACATGATATAAAAACAATACAACAATTTTTTACTTTTGAAGATTGCAAAGTTGTAGATAGTAGTACATTGTATTTATATTAAACAAATATAAATTACTAATTAAACATAATACCAATATTGTAACTTGAAATACAATACCATTAGCGCACAAGCAAGTATATATAGATAAAAAATCGTAAAGGTAAATTCATGCATAAATAAGAATTTGTAAAAATAAAACTTGTATACTCATATATACATAGCATGTCAAAAATCTGAAAAATTTTTTTAATTCGAGTTGTAGCTATTTATAATATTTTGAACCAGAGCGAAAAACTGAAAGAATCTTTATTTTCATTAAAACCAAAAACAATTTCTTGATATTCATAATTATGGAATTTATCTTTATTTGCCTCTTATAATCAATCGCTTATGTATTTCTATTCATAGAGATGGCACCATTGGCTATATAATGAAGAACATTATCCCTCATTTTCTTTAAATTAATAAAATATTCAAAATACTTATATCCTTAATGCAATGAATGGCAATACACTCATGATTATTGTAATTATTTGTTCACTATATTTGCCATTATAATAAGCCCGAATCTACTTTCCAAAATGGTTTATAGTTATTTCACTACAGAAATTCACGTAAATACAAATTCGTAAAAACTTGATAATAGTAGGATTTGTTATAATTTATCAATTTCATCGGTGTATTTTATTTTGATATGTTTGGATTTATCGAGCATAAGATTAATGTTCTTAAGCAAATTAACTATTATAATATGAGAATTATACATTATATAATGTTCATGATTTTACGCCGTTTGATATTAATAAATGTATTTATTTATTCGTTTATTTATTTATTTATACGACAGTATATTGTATTTATGGAAATTAGTTGTATTTTTTAATAAATAAAATAGCATATTATTACATTGAAGGTAAATTGACCAATTACTTGTAATATCACAATTCTATCTACAACAATATTAACTTTTATAATGTAATGTTTGTACATTCAAAATCCAACTGTTTATACTGTTTATAATTACCTAAAAAGTGATGTATTATTTGAATAAAATAAAATTAAACATAAAGAAGACTAATAATATAAAGAATACATAAGAAAAATCTTATTAAATATATATTTCTCAATTTTATTTATAGATCTTTAATATTTAATATAATAATTCTAAAACAATTTATGAAAAATAATCCTGTAAAATTCAAACAATAAATTATTAAAATTCATTGAATGGATATAATGTAATTACATTTTCTTACTAAATAATAAGTGGGGATCAATATAGCAATTCGTATTCTGACTGGTTTAAAACATGTAATATAAAAATACAAAAAAATTATCGATAAAAGAATTTTAATTTTAATCAGTTACTGAGCAGCAAAAAATACGCACATAACTATACGTAGATGGCGTTGCATGTCTCTATCACACGTCTGTTTTTTAAATTAAAACAAAATCAACGTGTTTTGCTAAAAAAAGAAGTCGACAATCAATTAAGAGTATATTTTATTTCACAAAATATGCTTTCTCTCTCTTTCACGACGCCCCTTGTTTCTCTCTCTCTCTCTCTCTCTCTCTCTCTCTCTCTCTCTATCTATCT
The DNA here is from genome assembly GCF_000503995.2 of Ceratosolen solmsi marchali. NCBI lineage: Eukaryota > Metazoa > Arthropoda > Insecta > Hymenoptera > Agaonidae > Ceratosolen > Ceratosolen solmsi. Next base: position 896,454 of record NW_011948412.1, read on the forward strand.
ATCTATCTAATCTATATATTTATCTATATATATCCCTATGTAAACTGTAATATAATTTTAAAAATATATAATATAATATCTTATACACATATATATATATATATATTTGTTCTGCATATAATCCATATAATTATGCATATGTAATTTCTCTTTCTGCTGTCTGGCTCTCTCTCTCTCACTCTCTCTCCCTCTCTTTATCTTAGTATGCGATCATTCCAAAGAATAAACTTTAATGGATTATTTTGTATATAGATAGCTTACTAGATATTGCAAGGTAGCATTTAAAAATTGATGGTTTCGACCAACAATTTGGTATTTTTAAATTAAAATACCACGAATTTCATTTTGAATGCCTTTGTTATATTCAGACAAAATATAAGATATTTTTATATTAATTTGAATTTTATATCTGAAATATAAGACATTGTATAAATTACATTACAGAATAAGTAACTTTTATAATGTAATTTGAGAAATTAATAATGATATCCTTACAATTTTTCTCTACACGTTCGTGTATAATATATTTCCCAATAAATATAAAGTAAAATAATAATTCAAGCTGAAAATGATAATAAATTATGCTAATGATTTGCTATTACTATTTAATGCTATTACTATACAATTCTAATACTATTTAATAAATATGTTAATGTTATTCACAATGAGTTGCTAAATCTTGTAAATATTAATTAATTCTGCTATGTAAGTATTAATATAATATACGTTTATAGTGCAGTATTGTACGGATAGAAAAAATAATAATATAAAATAACTATATAAAATACTATAATCATTCGTAGAACCAATATATTGTATTTATCAAAGTAATGTTGAATTTAATAGACATTTTGTTTAACTATCAGAAATACATATACTGAAATTGTTAAATGTTTATCCTCTTATATGTAATTGAAGGAATTACCCTATTTATCAAGGCTTCGTCTGAAATCACTTGGTTAATTGTAATATATAAAGTACTTATGGAGCAGTTTTTAAACAATTTGGAATATTAAATCATCTTTGCATGCAAATGTGAAAATTTTATTTCTTTCCGAACGACGTCTTAATCATTCGAATACGCATATACAATAATTTTTATATCTTTATATTACGATTCGTAGAGCATAAGTCTATAATTGTTGTAATAGATTGGGTGTCAACAATGCCTGCTGTATTCAATCATAAAATATAACAATGGCGAAGAAATTATTTATAGAAAAATTGTTCGTCTGTGTCAAATGTTAATTTTCTTTCAATCGTTTTATCATTATTATTATTGTTTTTGCGATTATTATTGTTGTTGCTATTGTTGTAATTAGCTAAGAATAATTATTAGTATTGAGTTGAAATCAATAAATCGCACCTTCGATGTCACTTACCGATAACTAAGGTCGTTTTACCAGAGCCTTCATTTTTTAGGCTTTGGCATGGCTGAGAGGATGCCGAAACAAATTTCGGCAATCAACGAGTTCCGCAAGTCAGCAGAGAATAACGTACTAGCGGGTTAGCTTGACCTGCGCAACGATATTAATTAACGGTCGGCGGGAGGGGGAATGGAAGGGGCGCTAGTAGGAGGGGGTAAGTAAGTGAGTAAGTAATTAAGTAAGGACCTGGGGGAGGAGGAGGAGGATGCGCTTCGCACTCGGTAAAATCAAATGTAAGGCGCGTCTCGTCGTATCGACCGCTCGGCGTACGTGCAAGTGTCGCGACGGCGGCGGTGGAAGCGTCGTGGTCCCATCACGGAACATCATGACTTTAGATACGCCAGCAGGGGCAGCGAGCGAACAAGTTTAGGAGCGAACGATTCGGCGACGTTGTCATTTGTAATAAGCGCGTGTCCCCGTCGTGCACAGTGGTCGAGGGTTCAAAAGCAAAAACCCGTCTTCCGCATCGGCTGGTCCGAGGTGGACGCGGAGCGGGGCTGTGGCTGCGGCTGCGGCGTCCGAGGAGGTGGTCAATACAGCAGAAGGCAAACCGAGCGGTAAAGAAAACATGCGGCGACTGCTAGTGCTCGAGGACGACGCCTTCAGCCGCGCTGTTGCTTGAGGAACTGCGGACGCGCTGAAATCTCGAAGATACTTGGGGCACAAGGCGATAACGAAAGTGAGGACGATCAGGAAAGCGAAAGTCCTCACTGCAATTTCGTCAACTTACCCGCGCGTTCTTGTGTGTGTCCACGGCAATGACTGAGAAAAAGGCTAAGCGGTTGTCCACCGAGATGGATGGCAGTGGTAAGCTCGAAGAGGAAGCCCAACGCGCTGCCAACTACGGTGACTGGATCTGCACCGATACCGAGTGCGTCCCCCTTCACGAATAATTATGCTGCGAGCGACGACTCCTTTTCCCCACCCCTCTCTTTATTATTATTTATTATTTGTTATTTTCATCGATCCGACTGATGCACTTCTTCCAATTTCATTTTCCATGCTTTGCTCTTTTCCTAAGTTGATTATGCAGGGGACCTCTCCGAACTTATCCGGCCAACGAACTCTTGAAAATCATGCCAATCCGCTTATCGTACAACTGCTCTTTGTATCAGAATTCTTAATTTTCCGTATAGCAGTACTCGGTAGCTAACATTTTCATATAGGTTATTGCCTTCTTCTTTGTCTAATCAAGACCTATACGTTTTGTTGTTGAGTAGCTGTTATATTTTGTAATTGATTTACCATCGACAAGACAAAATTTTATTTAATCAATATTTTTAATAACAATGAAGCATATATGGTTTTGCTGACTGACCATTATTTGTAGCCTGACACAATACTCATATATTTTATATATTCTATTTTGGATTACAGGTGTGGCAATGTGAACTTTGCAAAGCGCAGTTCCTGTAATCGTTGTGGCAAAGGTAAAGATATTTATGCTATATCTTTTTTCGGTGAGAGAGAAAAGAATATTATTCATTTTACCCATTCTCAGACCGAGGAGAATGCCCCAAAAAGAAGAAGCTTGGTCAGGAAATTGGAAAAGCAGCTGCTGAAAAGAGTCGAGGTTTATTTAGGTAAGTTTCAAATGATTAAGACATATGGTTCGTAATTGTAAATTCATTTACAATGTAAAATAATATATTATAATGAATATTCCTAACTACATATACATTGCCTTTTCTCTGTAAATACAGTAAAAGAAAAAAATATATATTTAAGTCGACTCGATGGCTAATGAAATTTGAAAAAATAAATAACTTAAAAGATGTGCGCTTGTAAAAAACTTTAATATTTCTTAATTATATTATTTATTTGTTATGTTTTATTATTTATATTGTACAAATTATTCTTATTAACATATTTTACAATTTCAGTGCAGATGATTGGCAATGCAGTAAATGTGGCAATGTCAATTGGGCACGTCGTCAACAATGTAACATGTGCAATGCTCCAAAATTTGGAGAGGTTGAAGAAAGAACGGGTTATGGAGGTGGATACAATGATAGAGGTGTCGTTGAGTACAAAGAACGCAGAGATGATGATGATGATGAGTATGATGAGTTTGGTAGGCGCAGAAAGAAACGAAAATTAGAAAACCGCTCCGATGATGATTCCAAAGATTCATCAAGATATAGCAGTCCACCTCGAGGCAGATCAAAAATTTTGAATAGTAAAACAGATGAATTGGATAAAGAGAAGGAAGAAGTTAAACAAGATATAGAAGAGTCGAATGAAGTAGCTGTAGAACCAGAGGTAATTAATGCATTTAAGTTTTATAATATGGATGTTAGTTTAGTAAGAACTTTGTATTATAGAGAGAAGATGATGATGATGATGAAGATGAAGATGAAGATGAAGGAGACTTATCAAAGTATGATTTGAGTGAATGGGATGACTTCACACCCATAAAAAAAAAGTGCGTATTTAAATTCAATTTAATAAAAAAAGTTTGTTAAATAATATAATTTATTTGAATATTTATAGTTCAAATGGTAAAGCTGGTTCATCGGAAGAACGTCAGTCTAGGTAGTATTATTTAAATATTTAATATTTATCAAAGTCAAAATTACTTATTAAAAAAATTGTTATTCTAGATGAGAATGATGCTTCAAATTATGTATTATGAAAGCTTGCCAAGAAAATGAATTCTGCATAGTGAAAGAAAATCGCCCAATTGCGCACATGTTTGTAATCCTATAAATAATAACAACGCCAAATTTTGTAGAATGAATTTGCAAAATATGCAAAATTCTATTTGGTAATTCGGAAAATAAGTAGAGTACACTGCTAATTTCGCAAAATAGTGAAAACTGTTTAAAAATCATTTTAATTTTTTCATGATATCTTTATAATATGCGCATCTTTTAAATAAGAATTGACTTACAAATTTCTTTTTTATTCGTGTGATTAAATAAGAAATTAGTCAATAGTATTTGTGTCTTGTATTAAGAAAAAGCACTTTCATAAAATATATAGCAATTAAGCTATTGTAAATAAGCAACGTAAATGATGGATGTTCATCTCTTAATGTGCGATAAATTTCAATGCCAAGCCTTTGAGTAAGTTCATAAATGAAAAAAATTAGTAGAAAAAAAACAATGAAAAAATAGCAGATTAAACTGCACATATTGGATGAAGGTAGGTAACAGTGCAAAGCGTCAATTCTCTCGCCGACTGTTATCACTACTGACTCTTCTTTCTTGTAAATATCTTTATTTTATTTTTCATTTATAATAAAAATCATTCTTCAACAACATAATTGTTCTTAGTCAATTATATCTTCTTATATATATATATATATATATATATATATATATATATATATATATATATTTTGTTACACACTACGTGAGTGAGGTGTGTTGCGTTGAATTGTGTGCGAGTGTTTTGTCGAGTGAAAAGGAAGGAATTTTTTAACAGATTTTCATGATTATGCACAAAATTGGTCACGAAGAGGGTAGACTTTTATAACTATAACTCAATGGAATATGGAGGGGCGGACGATATCGTAGAATTTATGTCGTTGGGTACACATGTGTATGTATATATAATATATATAATATATATAATATGTATATATCGTATATATGTACATTCGTGGTTTTGAGCTTTTTCATTTAAGTATTTTAGCATAAAAGGAAGGACTCGATAGCCTTTTGTAGATGTTCCTCGCGGGCTCTTGTTTACAATATGGAGCTTCGCCGTCGACGACATTCAATTGTTTGCACACGCGCTTTATATATAATCAATAAAAGGAATATTTAGGTTGTACGGGACTAAACGCCCCCGGTTTCGAAATCACCGCTGGTCGAGGGTTTTCCCGCGTTTTAAATTCGAGTGTAATGATCGCAGGCGCCTCTCGACGCTTATCATCATTACATTTTCTCTATATTAGTCCGTCTATTGTATATATATCTCATGTCCGTCGAGCGACATTGCGAAAGCCCAAATTTTGCCTTAATCTATGTAATATATGTACAGTCGCGCCATTGTTTCGATATAGTAACTTTAAATTTACAAATTTCTCAAATCACTCATTCAATTTTAACAATCGCTTTCGTCCACAATTGCCTTTTTCTCCCTAATTCATTCATTCTAAGTCATTCACCCTCGTTCTATCGTTCACTCCCACCTATCTATCATCATATTTCAAATATTCTGGCACACTATATTTAAGAACATATTTTATTAACATTCTTGAAAAAAGATCAGCGTTTGTTCATTCTTTCATCCGTTCTTCTATTTCCCCTCCCTTTCTCTCTCTCTCTCTCTCTCTCTCTCTCTCTCTCTCTCTCTCTCCCTCCCTCCCTTCACTCGCTCTACATTTCCGTTAATCGGGGAAGCACCGCGGTTTTGTTTTTTTATTTTTTATATATATAATTTCAGCTTAGCAAACTGAAACACATAAAAGTACAAATAGTTACGTCGCCATAACTGCAGAGTTGTGAGGCGAGCAACGAGCGAGGCTCTGCTAAATAAAATTACGCATTTAAGAAAGACCCTCGACTACTCGGTTACTACACTGGGGTTGAGACGTGCACATAGTCCGTTTCGGTATCAATGACCTACTTAGGCATAAAAAACTGCTGATGCGCGTGCGAATTGGGCTGAGTATGCATAGCCGGGTGTCCCTGGGGCCCACTACCTCTCGTACCAGTCGCGTACAGTTGCTGTTGGAAATGGTGGAACTGCTGGGCGTAATTCGGGTCGGACATGCTTGGACCAGCGCCGATAAATGGACTGTTCTTGAAATTACCTCCGGCCTCACCCATACTTGGAGGTAGGGGTTGCGTGGCATCTGGTGGTGGGCCTAGCTGACTCATCGCGTTGGGCTGCTTTTGGCCGGGACCTGGACCACCATACATTCCTGGACTCGCATTTTGACCTGGCATTTGTGGCCCTGGCAGCATATCCGGTGGAAAGACTTTATCCGGATCCATAGGACTGCTGGGAAAAACACCGCCCCCCACCATATGTTGCATACGCATGATGTTGGATTGCTGGCGAACCCCTGGGCCTTGAGGCCCACCACTTGGGATAGGCCTCATGGCTGGGTGCATGTGACTTTGAGGCTGACTGCCCATACTCGACTGACTGTCAAGACGAGTGTTTCCAGTCATGTTCGGGGGTATGCCTCCAGGGCCGGAACCTGGGCCACCAATACCGCCATGAGGTCCAGGCCCGAGGCTGTTGGGCACACAACCGTTGGGAAAGTATTGTAGATTGACGGACGGCGAGTTCATTTTCGCATCAAGTCCCGGCAAAGGGTTGGCAAAGCGTTGGAGAAAGTCAAGACTAGGCGGTCCACGTGGTGCATGCCCGACGTTTGGCCTAGCCGGCAAGTACTGTATGGTATTGGGTGCACTCGGCTTCACTTGAACATTAGCTCCATTATAAGGGCTGGGGCCGTGGACGTGTTGATGGTGGGGCGGTGGTTGATGTTGATGCGAATGTGGGTGCTGACCGGGTATGCCGAGACGGGACTGAGGACCATCGGGACCCATTATACCAGGCCCTGGCCCAGGGCCGGAAGGATAACCACCCGGTTGGGAGACACTCACATTCGGATTATTAGGGCCCTGGGATCCACCTCCACCCGTGCCCATCATCACATGTGACATCATTGGATGATGATGTTGGCTCATCTTGTTTGGAATACCTGGACTGCCCGTGTGTGGTGTTGGACTGTAACTGCTAGCGGCTCCACCGAGTCCCATACATAAGCCTGAGACGTCGCTGGACTCATTGCTCATGTGACATCCACCATTCATCTCGTTAACCTGCTGTTGCTGTTGCTGTTGTTGTTGCTGCTGTTGTTGCTGTTGTATCTGCATCATATGCATATTATGGGGATGGTTGAAAGGTATCATACCCTGAGCGCTGCCTGGATGCATGGGCGAGTTGTCATTGCCTAGAGCGTTGCTTGTCGCAGTGTTAGTCAGCTGTTGACTCATTTGCGCAAGAGAGGTAATAGGATCGAAGCTATTGGCATTCATTGATCCAAGGCTGGCGAGTCTGTTGCTAATATTATTGGGATTAAGAGGGATGTTATCGTTCGGCTGACTGACGTTCGTCGTGGGTCTACCGCAGACAAAAGATGTGTTGCTCGCTGGACCGACCATTGACGACATCATGCTACCAGGCACATTACCCTGCCCTCCAGGTACTACTCCAGGTATGTTTGGCTGCTGCTGCTGCTGTTGTTGTTGTTGTTGTTGTTGTTGTTGTTGTTGTTGTTGTTGTTGCTGATGCTGTTGAAGATCCTTGGATGAGGGCGAAGTTTCGGATTTAGTATTAGGCGAGGCGGGTATCGTGCGAGGTGGGCCCATGCCCATATCCGTAAGGCTGGTATTGTGTGAGGCTGGACTACTTTGGGCACTGGTCGTTTTATTACCGGGCTTTCCAGCGTCGACGGGAGTATGGGGTGCCACACTACCCGGAGTATGAGGTGTGTGAGGCGTGTGTGGACTGTGTAGAGAGCCACCGAATCCCCTGCTTGCGCTTTCTATTGACGGACTAGCACCCTCAGATCGAGGACCGTATTGATTGTTCCCAGTACTCCCGCCGCCACCTTCTAGATTGCCCGGCAGCATACGACTTCCCATCTCCGGGTTATTCCCTTGAGTATTTCTGCAAAATTCATAAAAATATTAATTTATCATATAATATTGATTTAACTTCGTCTATATTTCACGATATTTATAGTTTCATATTTTAACGTTAAAGCTACTTCACAAATTTCTTTACTTACATAAATTTTTAATCTTAGAACTTTTACAAAAATTTAATATGTATTTATACTAAAAGATTATTTACCCATTTTGTCAAATTTTAAAAAATATTTTTTTACTTTGCATTAAATCTTAATTACAAACTTTATTCTATATTATTTATTAGTATACGGCATATTAATAAACTTAAAAGGAAATGCTCACGTAGGTAAGCTGCCATCTTTTAGGCTTGTATTTGGCTGTTTTTGTATTGTCAGCTCTTGTCCCTCAAATGTATTAAGGTACGATATTTGTTGAGGACTCGGTACTGGCATCAATTCCTTGACTCCTACTTGATTAACTCCGCTAGGAACGAGCGACTGTTTTTGTTGCGTTAACGATTGCAACGATCGACAAAACATACCATCTACTGAAATGAAAATTCATTAATAACTAATTCTATTAAATAATGTGTTAATAGATATTTCGATTATTTTCAATAATTTTGTATAAAGAACTTTCTTAAAAATTATTATTAAATTAATATTTTAAATATTTGATAAGATAATTTAATTAAATTAATTAATCAATAATTAATACTGTAATTAAATGCTTTCAAAAGCACAATATCACAATAATTTTTAAAACAAACGAAAATATAAAAAATTGATCAATTATTTAAAAAATATAATTTCATTTTTAAAATTATCTTTACAAAAATGTACGTAATTTATTTGAAATAATTGAGATACGTGATATCAACATTTTTTTTAGTTCTGTGAAAATATTATAAAATAACAAATTTGATTATTTTCAATTTTTGAATGAATGAAAAATCTATTTTATAATTTTAAATTGTATATTTTCATGTAATATAGTATTTTACAATACATTGAAAAATTTATCGACATATAAAAATATGTGTATGTATGATAGACATTCATTCTTAAAAGATCAAATTAGTTGATATGTAAATTTTTGCTTTAATTTTGATTGAATAAATATTATATTATTCAAAAATATTTATTTGAAAGATACATTTTATGTTCAAAACTTGTAAATGTTTACATATTTTTCTATATCCATTTTACATTATAATATTTCACGAAAATATCCAACTAAAACCATATCTACAATTATAGTTTTTAATACATACAAAAATATACATTATGTACAAAATAAAGCTCTTAACAAATATATTATTTTATTAAATAAGTTTATACAAAATTAGATTTGTTTTCCTTTATTTATTTGTGTTTTTTTAGAGCTACATCTCAAAATGTAATAAATACTAAAGTAACCATGTTATTATTAAAAATTTAGCAAATAATATGTACTCATATTGGAGAATTTAAATGCATCAGAATAACATTTTAATAAATGTTATTATTTATTAAATATTTTCAAGCTCATGTAATATTCGACACTTTAGTATATACTTTAAACGTGTTAAAGTATCGATTAAATTTTCTTATTTTTTAAAGAGAATAATGAATAAACAAAAGGTCATTAATTAAACGAACATATAGTCCAACTTGCATATAAACCATTTCTAAATAAAGCTAGAGGCAGTTTAAATGAAAAGACTACAAATTATTCAAATTTATCCATTTAGTTAAATTTCATTTATTTATTATAATCTTTGTTTATTATATTTATTATTATATTTAAATATATATTATCAACTTAATAAGCTGATGAAGTTAAAAATATTATTGTAAATTAAAAATTAAACGTAACATAAACCTTATAACATTTGCATTACGATTATAGTGCCAATTAGTACAATTCAATTACAATTTATGCTTCTAGTGTCCACCATTTGTAATATTATATTATTGTAGATATATGTAATATGTTTTTCAGAATTTCGTATTTAACACCAATTTTAGTTATACAATGATACTAAAAATATTTATTTATTTATAATTATGTATTTCAGATATATATCTTATTAAAATATAAAATAATAAAAAATATTAGATTTATTATCATTTGTTCAACAAAGTTCGGATTATTATTTAACATATACAATATAATATACTACAGAATAATTAAAATAAATTCTTAAATCAATAAAAAATTATAGTTAAATTTAAATACAAATGTATTGAAAATATTGGGTGAATTTATAAAAATTAGTTTTATTTAACCATTTTATATGAATTTAAATCTACCTATATAAAAATTTTCTTCGTTGTCATCTAAATTATAACTATATGATACGATGATGGCACAATCTGAATACTGTTGTTAATAGATATAATATGAAAATTCTAATAGTATCTAACTATTGCATTGCTAATAATTTCTTATTCTACGATATAAAATAATTAAATTAATATATATAAAAAATCTAGTATTTGAGATAATAGCGCGTTAATACTACTATTCAAATTGCAAAGTAGTACATTAAAGAGCTGAAGAATCGCATGTACAAATAGATTGTATAATAATCACTCTAATTAATGATTGCAAAGAAATTCAAGAAAATATCTTTAAATATATCTTTAAAATCAAGGTAACTATATCACAATAGTATCACAATAGGTAAAGCGTCTAAAAAACCCTTAAGGTATTATGAATTAATTGTCGATCGATTGGTAATTTAAATCTGCTTCTATTAAATTTAAAATAAGATTATTTAGCATACCATTCGGCGGCTGATTGGTAGGAAATTCGAGGCCAGTGGAATCCTTTTGCGGTGTGCCACTAGGGCTGAGGGCGGCTAAATGTCCGTGCGAGACTGGTGTACCTGGATTGCTGTGGTTCAGCCTCGTAGCGGTGGCTGTAGCACCAACAGTTGTTGGGTTCGGTGAATCCTGGCTTGTCGGACTGTGACCCGGCAGATGTCCAGCTCCACTGTTTGATCCGGATCCTCCTGTGGGCCTCTGCCCGGTACCAGTCCCGCTACCCCCACCAAGCTGAAACTGCCTATTGCAGTCGGCGGGCGAGTTGAGCCCCGAGCTCGCACGGGGTGACGGTAGGGAAAAGTTGCTCGCAGGGT